>NC_090270.1:141931813-142271813 GCF_040414725.1 Anabrus simplex
CAACCCGAAGGCTGCTTTGATCCTCCACAGCTCTGCCAACAGCTGTCACTGAAGAGGCATACTATGGAAATGAGGAGTGAGGTAGTTTCCCCTTGCTTTCCTCACTGAGCCAGAAGTTGCTATTACATATCAGTCTGCCAAGCCCACTGAAATGCATGCAGCAACTGACCCTATGAGCGATATTTTCACACCATCACACCATTCATAACAGGGACTGGCTGCATAAGGAACGGTATTACTAGCATCGCTCATACCTCAGTCACTTTCATATTGTCAAAGCCAAGGATGAGACTGAGACAGGACAACGAAAGTAACAAATTTATTATTTAATTCATACCTGTTTGTTTTTAATTATGAAGCCAAACTCAAATGGAATATACTGTACAAAACCAATATAATCTTCCTGAAGTTCATACTGTTCTTGTACATCGTAATTGTACCACAATTCTGATCACACAAAGTACAATTTGGATCACACACATTTTCCCTACACAAAGTATCTCTTTCCTTTTCCCCCAACACATATTTAATGATACCATGCATTGCAGTCCTGGCATTGAATCCATGGTCCTTTTATCACGTAATTCTCACAGTTATAAAGAAAAAAACCAAACCCCACGGGACTTAATCCCCTTGAAAAGGCTCTGGCCTGCCCAGCAACCGCTGCTCAGCCCGAAGGCCTGCAGATTACGAGGAGCCGTGTGTTCAGCACGATGCATCCTCTCGGCCGTTGTTCTGGGCTTTCGAGACTAGGGCCGCCATCTCACCGTCAGATAGCTCCTTAATTCTAATCATGTAAGCTGAGTGGACCTCAAACCAGCCCTCAGGTCGAGAGAAAAATCCCTGACCTGGCCGGGAATCGAATCCGGGGACTCCGGGTGAGAGGCAAGCACGCTACCCCTACACCACGGGGTCGGCTCACAGTTATAATTCAGATGATAAAATCCACACTGGTTATCTTTCAAATTCTCTTGTTGAGATATCATCTTGAAGATTTGTTGTGCTTGACATGCCGATTATCTTTTGATACCGGTACATGTTTACGCTATTATCATTCTTAAAGAGAGATTTTTTGAACATAATAATCTGAAAATGCTGATTTGATATTAAATGGGATGAAGATATTACTTTTCACTTTAATGGTGTGAATTTCTTTTCAGCTGATGATAAGATATTTTTCATAGATTCGTGGTGTGATACAGATCTTGTAACATTATAAGTTGATGTTGAAGCATTTTTCCATAATGGTTGAATTATGTGGTGCTGAATTCATACTGAATTTCAGCAATTCATTACATTCGGTGACAGGATGATGATTAATTTTGGTTTGACCGTTGAAGGAGTCTCAGGAATTTTAAGCAATGGTATTGTTTCTTGGATAACCAGCTGACTGAAGGTCAATATAGGTGCATAATTGACCATTTCATATAAACTTTCTTCTCTGACCTATGCAGCATCTTCAGTGGGGAAAAATGTAAACATCTATGATTTAAATTGTACCATTCCATTTGATTGAAAATGTATCACATGTACATCAACAATGGATCCATAAAGTAGTTACAGAAAAATACAAGAGATAGTGCTTGCAGTATCATACTCCTATCTTGAGGTTTGTAGAGATATTGCGTTATTATAAATAGAAGCTAAGACAGCTTCAAACTTATAACAATGTGAAATACAATGAAGCATCGCTTACCATGTAATGTAAAATCAGCCATTCCTTATAAACTAATAGAAACAGATGTATTACTTTTCACATTCACAAAGGAGCTGCTTCACTCTTCCCATAGCCAGTCACATGTTAGTGTTACTAACATTGAAGAATGAAATATAGCAGGTTTTCTAAGTTTGATCAGAATTGTACTTATTTTAATTTAGCCTCTTAACATAGCAATTATTTACAAAATTGTGATTCATTCTTATCTAATTTTGTTTTATTGTTAAAATGGACTCTTTATTGAATAACAGTGACAGTGGTAACAATGAAAATAAATTTTTCAAACTTAACAATGAAATATATGCCACTGAAAAGTTCCTGATCTAAAATCCCGAATATACTCATGATATTTTTATGGGTTCTTCTTTTAACTTACATGTAAAATAAATAACACAGCACTAAACAGATGGCAAATAAGATAGCATGACACTCAATACCGTACAAGAAAGGCATTGTTCATATGTTTGTGGCTGTGTGAAATGCCCTCAAACAAAGATCAACATACAATGCTACATCGTACTCCTTACAAATGTGCCTGGATTCCCTTCGTGCCTTCTTCCCTCTAGCATCGCGCATACTGCTACACATCCTGTACATCCTCGTTAAGTTTCGCTTCTTATCTGTTGGAGGAATCACTGAAGGAAAATGGCGGCCAATAAGTCGCACTGAGGTTGCTTTTGCTGATGGACAGCCTGCTGCTTTCGGAGAAAATTCCTCTCTGTGATGTGCAATATTCTCAGCACCCCCTGTGGGTGGGGGACACAGACAAAGAATACACCCACGGTATATACTGCCTATTGTAAGGGGCGACCAAGGGATGATCGGATTAGACCCATGAGACTACTTGTAATTAGCACCATATTTATTCAACCTTAACGATATAATTGAACACTCCTTCAATTGTGGTTTTACTTAGGCTTGTATACTACATGACTTTTATGCGGGGAGAAAACTGGCTGGGCAGTATATGTACATTTCTTTACGTAAAATTATGCTGACGTCTGTCACTTGTAACTAAACACGATATCATGTAAAAGATTAGAATGCATAATACGTATACAAATAATTGTAGTGTTACTAGGAAAATACATGATGGCAATTCACAACAATAGTCTGAAACCTTTTTTAGAAATTAAGCTGCAACTTAAAACTTACCTAACAATTCCTAAGGCTTCAGTTTATACATTTTTTATTTTCCTGAGGATTTCTTCTTCTTAGCCATGAGTTTGTCTACGGTAACTTTTCTATTGTTATTCAATGATATATTACAAAAGATGTATATATATATATATTTGTCAACAAAATGTTTAAAACTATTTATTTAATCACTGCATGTTTTAAACATGACGTTTTCATTTTCCAGAACATTGTTGACAAGCGAAATCAGAATTTTTCTCTGAGAATCCTCATGTAAAAACTTTAGTATACAGGTTTACATTTTGTAGCTCTAAAAGAGTCTGGTACAACACCTTTTGGTCCAGGGCAAAAAAACCAAGGCCGCACTAGATAGACATTTTTTTGTCTGACTCAGGGTTGTCAAAGTCAGGATAAGTTGTCAGCTTGATTAAGCCAGTTATTTATTAAGATTTTAAATAAATGACCAGTATCAAACAATTATTTACTTTTTGTGTTTCGCCAAATGGGTTTTGAAAAGTGGTCTGTAAATTGCTTTTGCACAGCTTTTCAAACATTTTCCTACTAACACTGTTGTTATTAGAAATTATGCATGCTACCTTATAAGCTATAGTACTATCTGTTAATACTTTAAAGACTTGCAAAGTTAGTTCTTCTAAGAAATGTCACGTTAGGTTCTTACATGGAAACAAATCAACGTCTTTATTTTTTTAAAGACTGGATGACAACATAAAAGTTTGTGCAGTTGTAGCTAATGTAGTGTTATTTTCTCCGCTTTTACTACTAAAAGCAACTCCCTCTACCTTTCCTCCTACCGGGAAATTTGGCCGTGCGGCTGTGAACTTGCATTGGGAGATAGTGGGTTCAAATCCCACTGCCGGCAGCCCTGAAGCTGGTTTTCCGTAGTTTCCTATTTTCACACCAGGCAAATGCTGGGGCTGTACCTTAATTAAGGCCACGGTCGCTTCCTTCCAGCTGTTAGGCCTTTCCTATCCCATCGTCGCCATAAGACCTATCTGTGTCGGTGCGACGTAAAGCCACTAGCAAAAATAAAAACAAAAAATAAAACCTGTCCTCCTTTATAGTTAAGCTCATGTTTTACGTAGACTCCATCCAACAAGTTACAATCTTTCATGCTCCTTTAACAATTTTAGTTTCTTTTTCAAGTAATTCCAATGTGAATCATCAATACCCGAATTTCCCGTGCCTAATTTTGCAGTAAAAGACTGTGAATAACTGGGTGAGGCATTGTAATAAACGTTGACTGTCTTATCTTCTTTTACGCCCCAGGAAATGAAAAAAATATTGAAGTGAGCCATGTTATTGGTATACAGGACTACAGGTAAGATACTTTCTTTGCAAAGGCTATATTTAACTGTTCCTTACAAAATTATACTTCTGTTTTGTCGTGGACAGTCACTTTTGACTTACAAGCAAGTCTAAACAGGAAGTTATAAATACTTTTCTAATATGACCATTTTAATATCTTGCCTCTGTCACCTAGTGCACGTATATCAGGGTTATCACTCATGAAAATATCATGTTTAATAGCTTTAAAATCAACAGCCTCGTTTAATGTTAAGGAAGTGCCAATTTTCGGAATATTTTCCTCAGTCATATACATTTTGAAATTCAGAGACTTTGGCTGTTAAAATTGACGAAAACTTTGTCCAAATCTAATTTGCGTTTAATACTGAAATTACCCTGAACGTCATCGAAGTCCTTGATCCTGTCATATTCTTCCTCAGCTTTCTTTTTTCCTTCCTCTTCCCGTTTTTCAATTTCTTCTTGTCTTTGAATAGGATTTTTGCTCGGTGTTGGAAGATTTTTAGACAGATAGACAGGCACATTTTCAAACTTAGGAACAGCGTTGTTTGAGAGTTTTAAATGGTTAGGTTTTACAGTTAAAATAGACACCTCAGGTCTTTTAACAGAATCGTCCCTAATTACGTAACTTCGTCGAAGTATTTTATGCACACAACTGAGCTTGCTGAAGGGACGAATTCGGCTCGATGGATGGCTATGATCCACTTTTGTTTCTGAAACAAGTCAGTAGGAAATTTAAACACTGAAATACAACCAGCTATACAACACGACGTGGCCGTAATTCACAATGTTCACACACATTTAAATCATTCAACACCATCGATAGCCTCACTGCTCCGAGGTTCAGATCAGCCTACAAGTCACTGGCGAGAAGTGAAGCGGCTGGCGACTTGTGTGACGTAGCGTCCGAAGTGGAGGGGGAGCCTCTAGTTGGCCTTGGTCTATGCCTATGATTAGTACCCACTACGTGAGGAACACCATAGGTTTGCATTGCCGGAATGTGAGAAACACCATAGATCTGTGTTACATGTGTGCATTTCATTACCTTGAGTAGTACCATAATGTGTGGAATACCGCAAGTCTATGCTACTTTTGATTAGTACCGCAACATGACAAATACCATGATTCTACTTTCCTAGTGATAAGTACCATTATGAGGGGCCGATGACCTAGATTTTGGACCCCTTACTACAAGCATCATCAGTTCAGTATTGTGCTTTAGAACAGACCTTGGTCAGTAATACTATTGTTTTAACGCTAGTTTCTGGGAATGTGGGTCATTGCAGGTTGGATCCACTGATTGTTTTAAATTCATATCCATCCATTCATTCTTCATCCTCATGTTTTGAATTCTGGTCAGTGGAGGATTTTGGACTTTTAAATTGTCATTACATTTAGTCTCATTTCATACCATTAGGGGCCGATGACCTATATGTTAGGCCACTTTAAACAACAAGCATTATCATCATCATCGTTTTCTCAATGACAGCCACACGAAAGTCAAGAGCATTCTTCTTTCCTCCATGTTTTTTGAAGAGGACAAAAGCATTCCATACTGCTAGTTCCAAGAGGTGTAAAATATATTCCTGTAAAACCTATAAAACTTTTTTCCTCTCTTCCATGGGAGGGGGTTAGTAGCAGTGTGTTGATCTACCTTATCAACACCCCCCCATTGTTTCCCTATACGCAAACACAGATTTTGGTTTCACAACTTCCTTTTTTCCGTCCTCCGTATCTCTCCACTTCTGCATTATGGTTAGTAGATAGGATTCAGACATCTCTCTTGTCCTTCCATTTTATTGCAGTCAGTTTACCTTGCTGGAATGCTGCAATCTCCCCCTTCTTGAGTTTCATGCTCTGTAAATTTGGAGGCATATCTACTCTATTGGCATGCACAGTGCCTAACATATCTGTGCAATTGGGAATTAGAATGTTGGCCAGTTGGGGAGAACTGTAATAGTTATCCACAGTTAGACAGTACCCCTTGCCAGAATGAGTGGCTCAGACAGTTGAGGCGCTGGCCTTCTGACCCCAACTTGGCAGGTTCGATCCTGGCTCAGTCCGGTGGTATTTGAAGGTGCTTAAATATGTCAGCCTTGTGACGGTAGATTTACTGGCACGTAAAAGAACTCCTGCGGGACTAAATTCCGGCACCCCGGCGTCTCCGAAAACCATAAAAGTAGTTAGTGGGACATAAAGCCATCAACATTATTATTACAGTACCCCTTATTCAGCAGGGATAATAAATCTAATCCCATCTCTTCTGTTATTGTGGGGTTGGATTTACAAGTCTTTGTTCCAATATGGTTTAATATACTGAGCATACAGTGTTTTATCGTAACTGCTATCTTTTATGCTAGCCGTGAATTCTTTTTAAAATATTGTCAAGATGCATTGTTATAGATACTGCATAGTCTGTGAAGTGGTGTATTTTGATGGGCAGATGTTCTAGCTTTTTTATTTGAAAATTGTAAATGAAATCTTGAATTTGGGTGTGACACATGGAAATTCAGGAGGAAAAGGAATTCAGGATTATCAATTTGTGAATTTATTATTTTATATATGAACACTACCACATCTTTCTGCCCTTGATCTTCTAAACTCTCCATTTCTTAGTTTAACAAAATCTCATTGTATGAAACCATTTGTGGATATTGAGATGTTCTTATAAAACATAAATATTTCAAGTGTTTCTTTTGTACAATTTCAAGTTGATACACACGCATTTTGTACCTAGGGCTCCACACCACGCTCCGTATTCCAGTTTTGGCTGACTAAGGTGTTGTAGAACTTGATACACATTTTTATGTTTTTAAATGGCTTCACATTTCTTATCACAAATCCTAAAATTCTACATGCTTCAGCAACCACTTTCTGTACATGAGGAGTGAAGGTCAGCTCTGATCTAATAATAGTTCGAGGTCTTTCCATTTGTGGCTCTCAGGTCATCACACCCTAACTTGTGAGTGTAGAGGAACGACATGGACACACATTGTGGAATGTTTAGATATAATTTATTTCCTATAGGCCAGTCTGTTACGTTATTCAGGTCTAACTGGAGATGTTCATAGTCGCTAATGGTTAAAATGGCTTTGAATACTTTGAGGTCATCAGCGTATAGTAGGAATCAGAATAATTCACTCGATCAGGTAGATCATTGATAAATGTGAGAAATATTAACCCATTTTAGACCAAGGTTTGAAATAAGTTCAAAATACATCTTTTTTTTTTTTACTATCCATTCATTTAAGGATAATTTATTGCATATACAAAGGAATTTCAAAAACAATTGAGAGAGTATAGTATTTACAGCATGGGTTGTTTTTGACCCCAACATTCAATTTGACGTTTACCGGCATAACTATGCGTTAAATATCACTTCCAAAGCACTGAGACATACTTTATTGATAATTCTTCTCTGTTCAAAAAGAATAATAAAAATTATATGTTATTAATTTCAAAACTCTGCCATCCAGTCCGGCTCCATGGCTAAGTAGTTAGCGTGCTGGCCTTTGGTCACAGGGGTCCCGGATTCGATTCCTGGCAGGGTCGTGAATTTTAACCATCATTGGTTAATTTCTCTGGCACGGAGGCTGAGTGTACGTGTCATCTTCATCATCATTTCATCCTCCTCATGATGTGCAGGTCGTCTAAGGGCGTCAAATCGAAAGACCTGCACCTGGCGAGCCGAACATGTCCTCGAATACTCCCGGCACTAAAAGCCATACGCTATTTCATTTCATTTCTGCCGTCCAGTAACCTCAAAATAAGTTTTATACAGTACTTCCCTAAGCCTACATGCTTGGGACAATTTCTTGAAAATAATTATATCCATTCCAGAATGTCCCTTTTGTATTACCGAGTGATCATTAATATGGAAAAATGGCATTATATGAGAAAAACCAAATCCAAACACTGTGCGTTGTATATGACCTATTGGCCATTTTAATGGATTAACGGGCCCAAATTAGACCCTTGAATTACTCCTTATGTATTGTTTAGAATTATACTGATCAGCCAGAACATTATGACCACCTACCTACTAACAATATGAACCCATCCAGGCGATAGTATCAGTGCTGTCTGTTCGAGTTTTACCGAGGGCAGATTGTGATGGCCCGGAGGCTCGGAACAAGCATTTCGAAAACTGCATGACTTGTCGGGTGTTTTAGGAGTGCTGTGGTGAGTGTCTTCAACAAGTGGCGAAACCAAGGTGAAACCACGTCCAAACATGGAGGAGTTGGGCGACCACCCCTCATTACAGATGTCGGACATCGTAGGCTGGGCAGACTGGTAAAACAGACAGGTGGCAAACTGTGGTGGAACTAACATCACGCTGTAATGCTGGGCAGAGTACAAGTGTGTCTGAACACACAGTGCACCAAACACTCCTAAGGATGAACCTCCGCAGCCGACGACCCATGCATATGCCAACATTAACACAACGACATCGGCAACTACGACTGAAATGGGCACGTGACCAATGTCACTGGATGTTGGCGCAGTGGCAGAGTGTTGCATAGTCTGATGAATCCCAATACCTTCTTCATCATGCTAATGGGAGGGTGCGAATCCGTCATCTGCCAGGGGATCAGCTCCTTGGCACCTGTACTGTGGGACAGAGACAAAGCTGCGGCAGCTCAATTGTGTTCTGGAGAACATACATGTAGTCATTCATGGGTCCAGTGGAATTCATGCAAGGCACCATGATGTTGGCCAAGAAGTATTGTACACTGGTTGCAAACCGCGCACACCCCTTCATGACGATCATGTTTATCAACGGCAGTGGCATTTTTCAACAAGATAATGTGCCATGTCATATAAGGCCAGGAGCGTGATGGAGTGGTTCGAAGAACACAGTGGCGAGTTGCAATTGATGTGTTGGCCCCCCACCTCGCCAGATCTTAACCCATTTGAACACATCTGGGATGTGATTGAAGGCGGCATCAGAGCTCATCGTTCCCTTCCCCGGAATTTATTGGAATTAGGTGACTTGTGTGTGCAGATGTGGTGCCAACTCCCTCCAGTGACCTACCAAGGGCTCATTGCTTCCATGCCAAGACGCATCGCTGCTGTTATCCGTGCCAAAGGTGGACATGCCAGATATTAGGTAGGTGGTCAGGTGGTCATAATGTTTTGGCTGATCAGTGTATATCTTCCATACGATACATATTGTTTCATTCCACTCAGGTAGAAAGAGAAGAAAGATAACAATGAATGAGGGAACCCTAACTCATTTAAATTATTTAGTAGTATATCATGATTCATTTTATTGAAAGCTTCCTCGAAATCCGTGAATAACATACATCTGATCGCCACTCTCTTCAGCTGTGGATACCAACAGCGTGAAATTAACCAAATTTGTAACTAGATTGTTTTGGAAGAAATCCATGCTGTTCTTCTGATATTAAAGGTCTTATGTGATTCGATATTCTAAGATGTAGTACAAATTCAAATATCTTCATCACTGCTGACAATTTGGATAACAGTCTGTAATTATTAATTAGCGTGGGGTCTCCTGATATAAATATTGGGCACACACGTAAAATTACACTGTTTTCAAAATTAAATTGTAAATGAAGAGAAGGGGGTACTTAAGATGATACATGCAACCTTTAATTACAAAAGTTGGAATTTGATCGGGCCCCACAGATGACTTTGGTGAAAGTTTATTCATTGTCATTTCCACCTCTTTTATGGTTATAGCGCTGATGTGTAAACATTTTGTATTAACACATGGATTGCTTGGACAAACATATCACACTTTGTCTGGAGCATATACAGAATAGAAGAAATTTGTAAATCCTTCTGCTATATTCTGATTGTTATCTAATATTTTATCCCTGTATTTGAATTCATTGCAATTATTTATTTTTAACATAAGGCCAAAAATATGTTGTATTACCTGATATACAGTATTTTGTTTTACAGATGGTGCATACCTTTTATAAACTGATCTTGTCACCGACTTTATTTCTGACCTTAACATTTTAAATCACTTATTACAATATTCTGAAGTGTGTTTTCATTTTCTGCAGTATTCTTCTTCTTTTATTGTTTTCAGTAAACTAAAACAGATACTTCTTAGACTTTACCTTGCCTGTTCTAGGAACAGATACGCTTATTGCCGAGTATACGTTAGTGCAAAAGAAATCTACTGCATTATCGACAACGTGCATTAGTATAATACTCCCCAATTTATACTTCCTAGCTCAGTATAGAGACTTTCAAAATCAGCTCTCCTGAAATTGTAAGTTGATTGGTAGATTCCATAATCTTTTCTATGATCAGAAGTGATCTGGAGTTCTATTTCCAGGTCTGAGTGGTGAGGGTCCTCAGACAGTATGGGATCAGCGCTCTTTATGCATACTACGTTTGTTACCGCCGACTGATTAACACTAAATCCAAAGTTATATCATTACAATTTGGAATAGAGTTATACGAAGCCAAATTGTATACACTCATGAAATTTTGTAAGTTCCTGCAGTTGTCTGTTTGAATTTAGGCCTGTTTTGTTATTACATATTGATGGTTTGTTAAAAGCTCCAGCAATTATTTTATTATTGTCGTGGATCTCATAGTGAGATTCCAATCATCCAAATACCTTCGAATAGATCTCTAATTTTGATGAAGGTGGTATGTAAATACCACAAACATATCAGACCTTCCCTTGGACGAGTAGTTTTAGAAGCATGGCTTCGAAACCCCTCGTTACTTGGTCAACTGTCAAGACAGATAATCCGATTTTCACTGCAGTAAGGATGCCACCTTCCCTCCCCGTTCCACCCCTAGCACTATCTGCCCTATACACTCTGTACCGCCCACTGTTGACCTCCCTGTCATACATACTAGAGTCACGCCAGCTTTCGCTCAAGATACAAAATGTACATCATCATCATTTCCCTTTATCCAGCTGTAGCCGGGTAGGGGCAAATATGGTTCCTCTCCACTTTCTTCGGTCTTTCCACCACTCCTCCTCCAACACTGTGTCCCAGTCCAGATTTCTTTCTATAATGCTGCGTTGGATGGTATCCTTCCACCTCAATCGTGGTCGTCCACGGCCTCTCCTTCCTTGGATTTGCATTTCCATCACCTTTTTTGGCATTCTTTCATCGCTCATTCGCTTTATGTGTCCAAACCATCTTCCCGGATTTTCTCATTCCTTATTTTGTCTCTTCTACTCTTCTGTATCATACTCCTCAAGAATTTCATTTCGGCTGCCTGTATTCGACTCTCATCCTTCTTTGTCATTGTCCAAGTTTCTGCTCCGTAAGTTGTTATGGGTACGTAATACATCTTGTACATAGTATCCTTTGCTTCCATTGGCACATCTTTGTCCCATAACATATTTCTTACACTATGATAGAAACAACTTCCAGCTTGAATCCTTTTACTAATCTCAGCATCCAGTCGAGCATTCTCCATTAATTCACTCCCCAGGTATTTAAACGTTTCCACTACTTCCAGGGGCTTGTCTGCAAGTCTAATCTGACCTTTCCCTTCTTTCTCCCCTCTAGTCATAACAAGAGTTTTACTCTTTTCTATACTTATTTTCAATCCACATTCTTCAATCTTCCCATTCACCACATTCAACTGTTCTTGAACCTTCCTGTCGTCTTCTCCCCAATTCACAATATCATCTGAAAATAACATCATGTTCAATTCTCTTCCTCCATATGTTGCTTTTGCTGTTCTCATGATGTCATCCATTACTATTGTAAACAAGATCGGTGATAGAACACTTCCCTGTCTCAGCCCACTAGTTATTTTGAACCAACTTGTCCTGCCAACTTGTGTTTGCATGCAACTACAACATTCCTTATACAATGCCATGATCATTTTTATTAATCCCTGTCCAATTCCTTTTTGCACCAGACTGTCCCAAACTTTCGTCCTAGGGACACTGTCATATGCCTTTTCAATATCAGTGAATGTCATCACCATATCTTTCCCGTACTCCCAATGCTTTTCCATTAGTTGTCTCATAATGAAAATGGGCTCTATTGTTGACCTTCCACTTCTGAAACCAAACTGATTTTCCTGTATCTGCTTCTCAACCCTCAACCTTATTCTACTTTCCAGTATCCTTTCCATTATCTTAGCAACATGGGATATTAGAGTAATTCCCCTGTAGTTCTTCAAAACTTTCTTATCACCTTTCTTGAAAATTGGGATGATTATTCCTTTTTGCCAATCCTCAGGGACCTCCTTATTCTCCCAGACATTCCTGAGAACCCGATATGTCCACTGCAGGCCTACAGCTCCAGCTGCCTTTATCATCTCCACTGAAATTTCATCTATTCCAGCAGTTTTTCCATTCTTCATCTTTCTTACTGCCATTTCAATTTCATTCATTGTAATTTCTTTATCCATGTACATATTATTAAATAATTTTTCATTGAATAAATCTAATTTTGTTTTTAGTCCACGTACATGTTGATAATAAATGATATGTTCTTTTTTATTCCTGCCCTCTAAATCTTTTCAAGATCAACAACATTATTTACAACAACAATACGATAACCCTGACTTTTCCACAGTTTTATTGTTCCATCCCTTACCCATAAGTAAGCATAGTCCTTTTCTCTTGTGATATGCAGTTGCCAGCAATTTCCTCCTCTCCAGAGCCAGACTCTCGACTTATACCGTGTTGTCTCCAGGTAGCCCAAGGTGTTTTGTGCTCAGATTCCTCTTCACTCTATGAGGTTCGATGAAGCTGTTTTTATCAAATCTCCTTGACTTGGTTGCTTTGGTAAATGGTGACATACATGCACCATACTGTCCGTCACTTCCATATCAAGAGCCTTTCCTACCTGTTTCACAGTCTCAAGTGCATTCTCATTCCTGCACTGAGGAACATCTTGTATTTCAAGGGTGTTCCTTTTTTGAATACTGTTCCAACTCCATTACACGATTCTCTAAAGCCTTCACCCTAGAGCACAGCTGAGCATTCTCCTGTATTAGAGACTCAATCTGAGACAAACATTGAGTTATGTCATGCTGATTTTTTAGTAGACGCACATTGTTATCTTATTTGTCATGGCATGCATTAGGTGAATTTTCCAGATCAGTTTATCTCTATGACTTGCACTTTTTCCCGTAACTTGTTTAAAAGTTCAATCACATCACTTACAGAATACAAATGGGTTTTTAGAGACACAGTTCTTCAAGATCCAGCCACTGTTCTTTCCATCAGCACTAGTGCATTTCCCATGATAACAGTTTTTGCATTCACCACACTATACTCTTCTCGCCTTCCCCAGCTCTTTCTTGCACTCCGCACACGTATTCATGTTGAGGTGAGAGCTCCTGTATTTATTTTGGAAGTTGATCCCGCCTCAGAATTTTCCTCTTGATTTTTATAACACACAACTATATTCAAAAAACGTTACTATGTCTTCTGGTTTGGGTTAGAGCAATTTTGTTACTTTCATTGATTTGTCTCAGCTTTATCCTTGGCTTTGACAAAATGAAAGTGACTGAGTGACTGCTAGTAATGCCATTCCTTCTGCAGCCAGTCCCTGCTATGAATGGTATGAAAATATTGCTCATAAGGTCGGTTGGTGCATGCATTTCAGTGGGCTTGGCAGACTGATATGTAATAGCAACTTCTGGCTCGGTGAGGAAAGCAACGGGAAACTACCTCACTCCTCATTTCCCTAGTACACCTCTTCAGTGATGCCTAGGCCATCTGTGACAGCTGATGGCGGAGCTGTTGAGGATCCAACCAGCCTACAGACTAAGGACTAAACATACACATACAAAACCTTCAAAAATTGATGTAAAAATGTAGAACAAAAAACATAATCTAATCAGGAAAACATAACTAAAAGTCTCAAAAGCTGACTTACATTATTATTAATTTTAAAGAAACATAAGCTCTAGAGTCAAACTATGAACATTGGAATAAGGCATTTAAAAAAAGAAACAAATTATTATCTTTGCTAAACTTAAGAAGAAAGAAGCTAAAATCATAGATAGCCCAAAGAAGTTAAGGAAGGGCACATTTGAAATTGAGTGCTTGCCTACACACACAATATGATTTAAAGAAATTAAAAATAATCTTACTTTTAAAAACCTCTGACGTTAAGACAGAAACCTAACCAAATTGACCTTCCTTTTTTATGACATGCACCTTTTAAACAGCCTTGCTTGCAGGCACATGAGGATGATACTACCCTTAACTGTCCCTTAAGCTTGAGAACAAAATGTTACCTTGCATTCAGGAGATAGTAGGCTCGAACCCCACTGTCAGCAGCCCTGAATATGGTTTTCTGTGGCTCCCCATTTTCACACCAGGCAAATGCTGGGCCTGTACCTTAATTAAGGTTACAGTCGCTTCCTTGCTGATTCTAGCCCTTTCCTATCCCAACATCACCATAAGACCTACTTGTGTAGGTAGCAAATTGTAAAAGAAAAAAATGAGAACAACGAGTTACCAGGAAATGGAAATAGTGAAGTGTAGATAAGAATCAATGAATAACAGAGGAATTAATGACAAGGTTGAAAATACATCACAAGAAAATGAACAACTCAAGATGAGGGGAAATTTAAAAGCATTACCATGAAGTGCTACACCTGCTGTAAGGTGGCAGCCTTTCCTTTTTATCCCCTAACTTGGAACATAAGGTTCCTTATTACAAAGGTAATCCCAAAAATAAGGTCTCCTATTTTTTTATAAATACATAGACCTGTTTATTCAAAATCAAAAATCAAAATCTCTTTATTTGCAAATGAGGTGTCTACCTCGGTGGCAAATGGTACACTAACATACATTATTGTCAAGCACTAAATATTAAATTAACAACAGAATAAAATTTTCCTATAATACAATATTACATAATTTACGCTAACAATTTTTTCTATTAAACACACAGATCATCCTTAATAAATTTACATTGTTTACAAAATTCTACTTATAATATCTCCTGTACAACTGGTATAAGATTAAAATTTACATTGCATTTATTTACTTTTTCTTTTCTTTACCCATTCTGGAACCTAAGTAGCATAACGACCTGCTGCATCTTAACCAGATCCCCTTTTACCACCACTTTTCAGAGTTCCCTTTATTTCTAGAAGGGTTTACATCATTTTACAGCTTGAACATTTAACTATTTTTCTACATAATCACCATTTCAGTTGATGCATTTGTGTAGACGCTGTGACAGTTTTTGTATGCCCATGTCACACCAGCTCACTGCCATGCTGTTCAGGAAGTTGTGAGCAGCGCTTCAGAAAACCTCGGGAACCAAAGTGCAGAGATCATCCAGGTTGATCCACTGATCTTCACGCATGATTTGCTCAACCTTCACGACTGTCTCGACGGAAATTGACGGTCTCCCACTCCTTTGTTCGTTCGTCGTGAATTTCAGACCGACCGGATGCAAACTGTCTACACCACTTACGAACGTTTTTGACATCCATGCACGACTCACCGTACACTTCCGTCAATTGGCGATGGATTTCAATTAGTTCAGTACCTTTTGCTTTCAAAAACCGAAAAACTGCGCGCACTTCACACTTGGTGGTAACATCCAATGGGAGCTCCATTCTCAACGGCTGCCAAACCAAGACTGAGTGCCTCAGTGTGGCATGCGCATGTTTATTTGCGAGCGCGGGAAACACTCTTCACAATATTGTGACCAACAGGCACATGAACAGAGTTCTGTATTTATAAAAAAAATAGGAGACCTTATTTTTGGGATTAGCCTCGTACATCGGGCTAGCCCCATATTAGCAGATACAAACAATGCAGTTCAGGAAATTTACATAATGCTAACGAGATTACAAAAAACGTTTACCACCAAGCGAGCTGGTCGTGCGCTTAGGGGCACGCAGCTTTGTGCTTGCCTTTGGAAGATAGTTGGTTTAAACCCCACTGTCAGCAGCCCTGAGGATAGTTTTCTGTAGTTTCCCATCTTCACACCAGGCAAGATAACGGCCACTTCCTTCCCACTCTTAGCCCTTTCCTATCCCATCGCCGCTGTAAGACCTATCCATGTCGATCCAACGTAAAGTCAGTTGTAAAAAAGAATTTTAAAAGCTGTTTACCTGCTCCAACCAAAATTTGTATCATAGCCCTGAAAAGCACTAATGAACGAATAAGAAATAAGGGCGAGTACCATACATTATTAAAATGATGATGCAGGACTACCCTGGAGAATTTCTACATGTATATTAAAACTAAGTTAACATTTAACTGGAACTTACATTATGTGATCCCTGGATAACAGCCAAGGCTGATGCACGCATGCACGCACGCACACACACACACACACTCTCTCTCTCTCTCTCTCTCTCTCTCTCTCTCTCTCTCTCTCTCTCTCTCTCTCTCTCTCTCTCTCTCTCTCTCTCTCCAGGATTCCTTGGCTGTCACCAAAATGTCATGAGAAATTAAGCGTTTGGCTTCCTATAATGTGCTTGAATAGTTCTCTTCACAATATTATTGTGCATTTCTTGAAACAAAGACCCCTTTTATGATGCATACAATGATCATGGAGAGATGGATTCACTGAGGCAGCTAGAATTTTAGTGCAATTACAGTTCAGTGTTAATATTTTCTCATAAGTAAAGGAAAATCTACATTTCTACACACAGAAGTTAATGAACTGTAGAATTTTTATTTTAAAGACCATATGGTGTAACAATGATGTTATTGCTTTCATCATGGAAGATGTAAATTTAACATTGAGTGAATGAGTTCCAATTGGAAAACTGTTATCACTAGTTACAACCATAACTCACAGCAAGTACATTGTTGTAATTTGTGTGTAATATGAATGGTGCTATGAATGGTGAGTTTTTTTTTGTAGAATAGCATATTTGCACATATGATGGTTGTGTGAAAAGGCATAATACAGGATTGGTATGAAGGTTATTTACAGATAAATTTCCAGATGCTCTAAACAGAAGCACAATTTGCAATCTAGTAAAGAAAAAAAGGAGAAATTAGGACATTTTTAACAAACAGCACATTTTAAATGCTTTCTTATGAGTTTTTATGGAGGAGAAAAAAAGTACAAAATCTAATCAAACTTTGAATCTTTATCTCAGAAGTCTGTTGTATGGGTCAGTAGACTGGCTGTCTACTGGCTGTTTGAACAGTTATGTAACAAAAGGTAAAACCAGTGCATAAAGTGAAACCATGTGATCCTACAGTTTGACTACATTTTTGTTCTTGGATTCTGTAGGCACTTCATTACAAAAATAGATTCATAGCTAATTTTATTTTCTGATGAAGCCACCCTTACTAGGGTAGTGAACACTCAAAATAATAGGTATAGTATAGATCACCCATAAATGCACCAAATTACACTTCATAACATTCAAGTGGGCAAGTAGTGTGTTATTCATGTAAATGAAATGAAATGGCATATCGCTTTTATGCCAGGAGTGTCCGAAGACAAGTACGGCTCGCCAGTTGCAGGTCTTTTGGTTTGACGCCCGTAGGCAACCTGTGTGTCGTGATGAAAATGAAATGATGATGAAGATGACACATACACCCAGCCCCCGTGCCAGCGAAATTAACCAATGATGGTTAAAATTCCCAACCCTACCAGGAATCAAACCCGGGACCCCTGTGACCAAAGGCCAGCACGCTAACCATTTAGCCATGGGGCCGGACATTCATGTAAATAGCAGTATAGGACAACCTTTTTTTTTTTTTAACCATTAACTGCCATTCATACTTTACAAAAAAATTACATCTTTTTACAACTGGCAACCACAACCATGTGTTAACATTGATGCTTTCATGTCCCATACTTGTAGACATGATATGGGCTTTTGGGCTTATGCCATGTTAAGAAAATAAGGTGAAACTATTTACGTTTCACACAGAACTTTTCTCCGTGTGTCTTCAGAAGAAAATCTTGACTGTTCACAAGGAGAACTTCTACAATAATGAGGGTTTGAACTTAAGAATGCTTTACTGTTCGAGCTGCAATGGTATGCTCATTCGTCACCAGGGGACAGTGCTGGTATTCCAAGTGGGAGTTCATGACAACATTGAGCTCCAATTAAGATGTTCTATTACATGATGTGTGCATGACAAGTAACACAGAGGACATCAGACGAATGTGGTAGAAGAAATAAATAGAAACTAATAAAATGCAATGCAACAAGAGACACCAGGGTAGAACAGAGCTGAAGAATGGAAAGAATGTGTGTGGAGAAAACCAGAGGATGATAATGATTTGAGACAGTGTAGCAGGTGCATAACCAATGTACACACGTTATGAAATATGACGCTTAACACATAGCTTGGAGTGAATCATCTCATGATGGTGAATGTTCGAATTTGGAAAACATTGAAATGAAATAACAGTGTAGAAAGGACAGGGAAGAGAACTATCTACGTAAATCCTTAATGACTGGCAACCACGTATTACTTTATTGATAGCCAGTGTCCCTGTTGTAATTGTGAGGGAGATAGTGGGTTCGAACCCTACTGTCGGCAGCCCTGAAGATGGTTTTCCGTGGTTTCCCATTTTCACACCAGGCAAATGATGGGGCTGTACCTTAATTAAGGCCACGGCCACTTCCTTCCCAGTCCTAGCCCTTTCCTGTCCCATCGTTGCTGTAAGACCTATCTGTGTCGGTGCGACGTAAAGCAAATAGCAGAGAGAGAGGGAGAGAGAGAAATTGTGAGGAATTTTACATATTTCCACAGCTTCCCTACAATCCTAGACCTGTAGTGTTTAGTGTGGGTAAGAGCTCAAACATCTTGGAACACGACATTACATGATAGGGCGTGCTCAGCTAATGCTGACTTGTCTAGCTGGTTGTGATGGATATTTCTTTGGTGTTCATTGACGTGAGTCCCAATGGACCAGCATGTTTGGCCAATGTATACCTTACCATCTGATGTCCTCTTTGTTACTTCTCACGCACGCACAGTGTGATAGAACATATTAAACCGGGCGAGTTGGCCGTGCGGCTAGGGTTGCGCAGCTGTGAGCTTGCATCTGGGAGATAGTGGGTTCGAACCCCACTGTTGGCAGCCCTGAATATGTTTTTCCATGGTTTCCCATTTTCACACCAGGCAAATGCTGGGACTGTACCTTAATTAAGGCCACGGCCGCCTCCGTCCCATTCTTAGCCTTTCCTATCCCATCGTCGCCATAAGACCTATCTGTGTCGGTGCGATATAAAACAAATAGCAAAAAAAAAGAAAATAACATATTAAATAGAACTTAATGCTGTCATCAGCTCCCAGTTGGAATATCAGCACTGTACCAGCATACAGCGAGCCACCTGGTGATGAATGAGCATACCACTTCAGCTCTAATGGTAAAGCATTCTTAAATTCAAACCCTCATTATTGTAGAAGTCTTCCTCATAAACAGACAAGATTTTTTCTGAAGATGTGGAGCAAAGCTGTCTGCAAAATGCAAAGAGTTATACAGCACATGAAAGTTTTGTTTGAGGTTTTGAAAAGTAGGTTGTTACAGATATGTACGGCCAGCCCACCCCACAAACTTCGCTCCTTGTGGGAAATTTAAAGAAAGTGTGAATAGACCAAATCTGCACTCTGATGAAGAGTTAAAACAAAATTTTGTTACTTTCTGAAGACGCATTGCATCAAATCAGTGGGAACTTCATCCATTGATGCTAGCGATATATACAAACTGAAGGGCAGCACTTTGAGCATCTTCTGTCAAAAGTGATTTAATACTTTGCTTGCTTCCTTTCTGTTTCACCTGGAGAAAAGAGACAGCTAGGCCATTAGTCTCAACCACAAGTTAGCAACCTCTGAAATTCATGGTATCCCTTCTAAAATTGATCTTTTATGTACAAGAATGGGATTGACAAACCTTGTATCAGTACCAATTAAAGAAAAGGTATAACTCATGCTAGAGTTTGTCGCAGAGTTCTTTGACACCTTGTTCACTAACTACTTTTGACTGACCATAGAAGTGTTTTAGAAGTCCATGAAGTAATTAAAATTGAAATAGACAAAGAATTTTCAAAAAGCTACAATGAAGATACAAGGGTCAAAGTTTAGGAATCGTAAATGAAGATGTATTTCCATGCTAATATTCCCTAAATATTTTTTGAATAAATTCATGTTTTCAAATACTGCATAATACTGTATCTTTTTAATATGTTCATGGTCTGTAACATCAGTACCGGTATTGAAAACAATGTCAGTTGAAAGATATGAGATGGAATCAAATTTCCAGAATTAGTGAGGTGTACACAATAGTGTTTTGAGGATCACATATGCTGTAGCTATTTCTTTTTTTACCATAACTGTTCCTTGCCCTCAGGTGAAGAAGACTTGCCTCAATTTCGTGAGTGTCATCAGCTGAGTGGACTTCAACTTGGTTTTGTACTTCAAGGGACAACTCGTGAAAAATTGGTGAGTAACTGTATATTGCATTTTTTTAAATGTACAAAGTTGATTCTTGAAACAGTCCGCAGAATGCATGCAAGTGCTTTTATTAGATACAATTAATATAGCAAAATTTACATTTTCTTTCAGTCCATACAGAAAGTCCTTTTCTGATCTGGCATGTGTTCAAGCATGTCTCAAAAATGGCAGTACATAAGGGGGTGATAACATCAATCATTCCATACCGAGAGTACTTGAATATGCTTATCTCATATTGTATCATTTTCAAGATCTGTTTGAGTGAAAATGTTCAATGACTGACACTAACCTGTCAGAACTGAATTTATGGCACATTACTTTGTTGACTTTATCAATGATACAACAACAAGGTATAGCATCAGCTGTACTCTGCCACTGAGCTACTCTGTAGTAATTTTAGAAGGGACGCCATGAATTTCAGAGGTTGCTTACCGAGCTCGATAGCTGCAGTTGCTTAATTGCGGACAGTATCCAGTATTCGGGAGATCGTGGGTTCGAACCCCACTGTCGGCAGCCCTGAAGATGGTTTTCCGTGGTTTCCCATTTTCACACCAGGCAAATGCTGGGGCTGTACCTTAATTAAGGCCACGGCCGCTTCCTTCCCACTCCTAGCCCTTCCCTGTCCCATCGTCGCCATAAGACCTATCTGTGTCGGTGCGACGTAAAGCAAATAACAAAAAAAAAAGAGGTTGCTTACTTGTGGTTGAGACAGTAAAGGCCTAACTGTTTCTTGTACATGGCCAGCTCCAGGTGAAACAGAAAGGAAGCAAGAATTATAACTTGGCAAAATGAGAATGCATTTAATACTTTAACGTATGGCAGTATATTTACTGGCCCTTTAAAGAATTCCTTTAAGGGCAAAAATTAACAGTTTCTAACAAAATTTTAAGAGATTTGTATTCTTTACATACTCAGTATATAGGTAACATTTGAAACGAAAAAAATTCCACACAAAATTTGTTTACAGCTCAGTAGTAATAACAGGACTGTTTCAAGGTATCAAATGTTCTTGATATCTGTGAGAATTGTAAATGATGAAAGAGTTTGTTTTTTTGTTTGTTGCTTTACATTGCACTGACGCAGATAGGTCTTATGGCTACAATGGAACAGGAAAGGGCCATGGCCTTAATTTAAGGTACTGGCCCAGCATTTCTCTGATGTGAAAATGGGAAACTACGAAAAACCATCTTCGGGGCTGCCGACAGTGGGTTTCGAACCCACTATGTCCCGAGTACTGGATACTGGCCACACTTAAGCAACTGCAGCTATCAAGCTCGGTGAAAGGCTATCAGTAGAACATCAAAATTCACAGGAAACCCAAAATTGGAAATATATTGACTGTGTGTTTCGTTTTGCGGTGATTTTTGAGATGATAAAACAAGTTCGTGGAAATATGAATGTTCTATTGATTTGTTGTAGAATGACAAGTAAGCATGCAAGCTATATCATAGTCAATTGTTATCTTCTTTCTCCTTTTACAGTTGTAATCCTAACAATAATAATAGTTTGAGCAAAAGTTTTTGAAGCTAAGAGTGAATAAGATTTAATTACGATATTTACAATTTATCTTTGTAGTATTATTCCGAGTATTGGCTTTTAAGTAAGAAAGATTGTCAGTAGCCTCACAGTAAGAGCAAGGGAAATCAACTAATGAGAAATTTTTATTTTCGTCAATTTGTTCTTTCTTCCAACTCATCAAGTGTTATTTATAGGGCGCTAATGAATGTTCTCCGCTGCGCCTACGTGCTGCTGCGCGAGGTAGCATCAGCATTTAACTTGGCAGCACGGCTGCTGTCATGTGTATGAAAACAAAACAAACAATAAACAGTAAACTTTGTACTTACAGATGCTGGAAGTGTTGTCCTTATGTTCAAAGACAGACTTGAACACGTCTATACATATTGTCAAAGACTTTCACTGAAGTTTCTTGCGTAATGGACTGCACATAATTAATGATATTCACTTTAAGTTCATCAGTCGTTTTTGGATTAGTTTTGTACACCTCAGATTTTGCCACACCCCAAAGGCAATAATCTGGTGGGGGTTAAAGCAGTAGACTGTGGTGGCCAGATACCTTTAGTTATTATTCTATCCACAAAAAATTGATTTAAAATGCTGTAGCATTGTCCTGTTGAAAGAAAGAACATTCAATTTCGTCTTCATTCAACTGAGCAATAAACTTGTAAATTATCTCTGAGCAGTAGGCATTATAATTCACTGAACTGTCAAAGAAGATTGGCTCTATTACACGTGCTCGTGATACGGCAACCCATACGCCAACTTTCTGCGAATGCAGTGGTGTTTGTCTTAGTGCTTTGGGGTTGACTGAAGACCAAATTTGTGAGTTTTGGGAATTTACATGGCCGATACGTGAAACCCTGCTTCATCTGGAAAAAAAAATGTTTTATTTAAAATGCCAAGTCCATGTCGATTCATGAATCTTTAGGACCATTCACAGTACAGCACTCTTTTTTTCGTAATCAGTTTCTTGTAATTCATGAACCACGGTAACTTAATAAGGGAACAACCGAAACTTGTCCCTACAGCTTTATGCACTGTCCACTTAGAGATTCCTGTTTCTTCAGCTAATTTGCGTTTTGATTTACTTGGACTTCGCAACATTATATCGGAACTTTCATCATGTTTTTCGTCTGTTGAAAGTGTACTCCTGCCTGTTCCCGGTACATCGTGAACTGAGCTGGTCACATGAAATTTACTTATCAAATCCTGAACGGCATCCCGGTTTGGACACTTTGAATTAGGAAACCACGCCTGAAATTTTAGTTTAACATTTTCTGTAAACCGATCGCCTTCGCGAAAAATGTATTCCACCAAAAGGCTCTCTCTTCTGTAGTAAACATTACCGCCTGTATCCTGTTGCACTATTCCAATAATCTATCCAAACACTCGCTTACTGCAATACACACTGACGATTTTGACAGCCCACAGCTCACACATGTAGCCTTCCCTGTACTGCTATCCTTTCGGCGAGTGAGCGTGACAGATATGACACCATGCTGCCAACTAAACTACTGATGCTACCTCACGCAGCAGCACATAGGCACTGTGGAGAACATTCCCTGGTGCCCGGTATATATAAAGGTGAAAACCCACTGGTATCTTCAGAACCCCTTAAGTTAGGAAGTCAAAATCTTGCAGTGATATTTCCCTCGGGCCCAGGTGCTCAGAAAGAAAACTTTTTGTAAAAGTATGTAAACTAAGGGTTTAACAGGTTTTTTTTTTTTTTTTCTCTCTCTGAGCAGGAACATTAATAGCAGTTATCACTTGGTGTACAAGAAACCTTCTGGATTATTACAATTCACTACACAACAGTACAGCATTATTACATTAAAATTTGCATTACTAAATTAACACACTACATTTCACAAATACAGTAAACATTACACTGCAAGGGAATAGTAAGGTGGTATATCAGTGAGAGAATCATGCATGTTGAATTCTTCTCTGTGAATTTGATTCATCTTAGTCTTAGTAATTTTTTTTTAATGTTGCACCGAGACACAAAGGTCTTATAGTGATATTCTCCTTGGGCCCAGGTGCTAAGAAAACTTTTTGTCTTATAGTGATATTGGGATAAGAAAGGGCTAGGAGCAGGAAGGAAACGAGTGTGGCAATTTGATAGTTGATCCTGTGGCCTCTATATTATAATGATCAGAGTTGTCCTTACAGAGTTCACTGAAGCATATGTCTCCGTCTGATGGTTCTCAGGAACAGTGTATAATATATCCTTCAGCTGAAGTACCATGAGGAAAGAAGCATTGTGCCGGCTTTACTGACTCCATTTCAAAGAAAAATCACAGGCATTATGTTGATGAGTATATAGACATCTTCATTAAAACCTTTCCTCCACAGTTCATCAGTAATTAAAGATGGGATATTATGATCCGAGGAGTTCCTCAGTACCTCATCGTATAAGCATTTTCCAAGGACATGAGCCATTGTTCTTTTGTTCTGCAACTTAACAGTGGTTGCTGTACAAAGATCAGCCTGGAACAGTACTGACTGCAGTCACGTTAACTTCCATTTTAATTGCTTCACACTATCCACTGTAGAAAAGACCTTTATAATGTCTAATCCAGCTGGTTATGGGAGTATGTTCTTTATATAACTCCTTATGGACGCCCTTGTTAGGTAATGAATGTCGTGTCTTTAAGTTTCTGACTAACTTTTCTTTGTATCAGTTAAGTTATCTCACTAATTTATCACATGACTGTTGTTAGTAATCTTAATAATAATAATAATAATAATAATAATAATAATAATAATAATAATAATAATAATAATAATAATAATAATAATAATGTTATTTTTATGTCCCACTACCTTCCATTTTACAGTTTTTGGAAATGCCAAAATGCTGGAGTTTTGTCCCACAGGAGTTCTTTTACATGCCAGTAAATCAATCCACACGAGACAGACATATTTGGGCACCTTCAGTTACCACCGGACTGAGCTAGGATCAAACTTACTAAGTTGAGGTCAGAAGGCCAGCGCTTCAACCGTCTGAGCCACTCAGCCTGGCATTAGTAATCTTAAGAGAACGTGGGCATGCTTCAGTTTCATCTGAAGGGTTCTGATTAGCAAAGACATACGCATTGCCAGTTTTAATTAGAACATTGTAGTCGTTCATATGCTGAATTGTTGCTTCCCATGAGATTAAAGGATGCAGTTGGGAATGTGGATAGGTAGTTGTAAAATTTCCTTCAAGGAGCTTGTGATGATTTTATCTGTGTCATTTAGAAAGTATACTGGTAATTTTGTCAGCACAAGTCTGAAATGGATAGATAAGAGCAGAGCAAATAACTGTACAGTATTTATGATTATGAATTTCCAATTGGATTTAAGCAGCAGTGAAGATGTAAGAAGGTTTAATATTCTAACTAGATTTCTCATTACAGAATTACCATCAAAATTGATTGTTTCAGTAAAAGATATGCCAAGATAAAGAAATATTGCCTGTATCTACCCCTACTGGCTCTCCCCTATGTACACAGCTGAGGAGTTTACCTGTCTGCATAAATAAACACATGCAACGTTAACAAGTGGTGTACTACAAAAAATTACACTTACAGACAAGAAAAATGCAACATGTAACAAGTGCTGAAGAAATGATATGTAATTAATTAAGAGTTTAGCACTTTATCCTAGACAGGAGAGGTAGATGACTTTGTTTTTTGAGCAAACAATGAAGTGTGGATTGTTTATTGCTGCAGCCTTAATATTTTTCTGTCACTCAACCTGGAATCCTGCTCTTCAAGCACATATTATTGTAATATTGTATTGCACTCCTACATAGCCTGCAAAAGAAGTTGCTTTGGTGGAAGATGGCCGCAGCATGAATGTTGTACAAGTGTTGAGAAGTTTTCCACGATTTCCAGAACCATAAGAATAACAGGGAAAATGGAGGTTATTCAAAGAGACCAGGATCAGGCCCGAGAAGAGTAGCATCAGCAAGAGATGATCATTTCTTATGGGTTCAAGTTCTCCACAACTGTCACAACACTGCAATTGAAGCACAGAACTGACTCCACCAAATTCAAGAGGTCAATGTTAGTGAGAGAACTGTCCAAAGAAGACTGTAAGAAGTGAATATTCAATCCAGAAGATCCACTAAAGCCTCAGAACTACAACAGCATCGTAAACTCAACTGAGTTTTGCAAGGGAACATCGCAGCTGGATAGTACTACAATGGGAGTAAGTTCTGTTCGCTGATGAGTCGCCATTTGGCCCATGATCACCTGATGGTTGAGAAAGGATCTGGAGAAGGCCTGGGAAAGGTATTTCCCTTGCACATTCTTGCCTAAAAAGCCTTTTCAGGGTGGTTTTCTGATGGTATGGACAGGAATCAATATGACTGCAAGGACTGATTTGATCTTTGTGTAGCATGGGAGCTTTACAGCACATCAGTATGTGAAGGAAATCCTTGTGGAGCATGTTGTGCCTTTCGTTCCATTTATTGGTGATGGTTTCACACTGATTAGTACAGTGCACGCCCACAAGTTGTGAGATGTGTGCAACAGTTCTTGGATAAAGCGGAGATTCATTTTGGCCTGCTTGAACCCCCAATTGGAATCTGATTGAGCTTTCATGGGACCATCAACATTATTCAGACAAATGAAGGACCTAGTGGGGGGCCTCTTAGAAGATTGGGAGATGATTCCTCAAGAGGACATTGCAAAGTTATTAATCAGGAGCATGTCTGAATGGTTGGATGCCATGATTGGTGCAAGAGGAGGTAATACATGCTTCTGAGGATGAGAAAAGAAGTCTGTGAAGTGTGAAGTGTAGGAAACCAAAACAGAGGTGAATTAACTTCACGAGCTTCCCAAAAATTTGCTCGAAGTATAAATCCATATGTTTTACTTCCGTATCTCTGGTTTAATTTGATCAAATTATTTTTATGAAATTGCATTTTTTCATTGCCAGACACCTAAAGGAGTACATACCACAATATGCTATCATAAAATAGGAGATTAGTGTCGTAAAAGTGACTGGAATTTAGAATAAATCTCAGTGTTTTTAAGAAATTGAAGTTGTGCATTTTTCGTGCTGGTGAGTGTATATTACTAAAGTATTGTCAAAGCCTTCAACCTCTAAGAAGTGGAGGTTCTGATGTGAAATGGAAGGACTGCTTTTCTTTCTGTTATGAATATAAAAAGAATATTAAGTGTCTTCTATATTCCAAGAATAGTCCTGGCATAATACAAAAATAACATTCAGTGGCACTATTTTGCACGATATGCTGAATATCCTGAATAGAGAAAACAATATGTAGGAGGACAAAAGTTCAAACATGGTTTTTTAGTTGTACACTGATAGTGGTACTTTGAAATATAAAGTTTTTTTTAAATCAGCTAATTTGTCAGTAGTTATGTATAACCAGTTAGAGGAGAGTTTCTCAATGGGTCTGTGTGTAAGGAGGGTAGCATCCTGCTTCACAGAATTTACCGAGCTCAGAATATTTTAAGCCTCAGACCTATGGGAGTAATGGGAGTTCCACTTCCATTTGACAAGCAAAAGGACTCCTTGCAAACAACGTGGTGAATAGAATGGAATTGAACAGGGAGCTATCAGTATTAATGGGGCTTATGTAAAAACGAAAGAAAGCAGAACTGGCTGAGTCAGCAAAGAAGATGCGTCTCATTGTGTTAAGAGTTAATGATATTCGAGTAAGTTTCTTTTATCGTGTGGCTATTTCTAGTTAAGTGCAGCCCTTGTAAGGCAGACCCTCCGATAAGGGTGGGCGGCATATGCCAATGTGTAGGTAACTGCGTGTTTTTGTGGTGGAGGATAGTGTTATGTGTGGTGTGTGACTTGCAGGGATGTTGGGGACAACACAAACACCCAGCCCCCGGGCCATTGGAATTAACCAATTAAGGTTAAAATCCCCAACCCGGCCAGGAATCGAACCCGGGCCCCTCTGAACCGAAGGCCAGTATGCTGACCATTCAGCCAACGAGTCGGACGGGTAAGGGGTGATAATGAGGAACATATTATAAAGTGTTCTTAACAAGTGTTTAAAAAAAAACGGCAAGGCAGAGTGTCGGGTAGGACTGTTCATTAGGAATACTATTGAATGCAACAATTGAATGAGTGAATGATATGGGTAGATTTATTATTTGCAGGAATTAGGACAAGAATTGTCTCCCCATATGAGGGTGCAGATGAGAATGAAGTTGACAAATTTTATGAAGCACTGATAAAACCCTAATGGGAGTGTTTAATGTGGGAATTTATAGTAGTACTGAAGGATATGAGAAGGTGATGGGTAAATTTGGGGAGAATATGAAAGCTAATAAGAATGGGAATTGTGTACTAGACTTCTGTGCTAGTATGGTACTAGCAGTATCAGATAAATTATTTCTCTGCAGACGAGACATACGGAGCCATGGCTAACTGCAAGGATCGTACACTATAACGGCCTCTCACTCTCAGCTCATTTGAAAATAATACCCACTTGCATTCACTGACATCTTCTTAAAGGGAGGTTTAGATATAGTCGGATTTATTTGCAGTGTTAAAATGGTAGTCAAAACATAATTACAAACTAGCTAGTAAGTAGGTAGGCTATCATGATATTCTATTTGTTAGTTTAATGAATCCTAGTATTATAACTTAGTTGACACTCAGCGATTAATTCAACTCAGCTCTCTAGCCTACGAGTATGAGTCATGCTCATGACCACTCAAAATTACCTTGTTTTAGAGTGGGAAGAATCGCTCAGTATTCTCTCAGTTCGTACGTCGCATCATTACACAAGACACCAATCATCAAATTGCGAGATCACCAGTGTACATGGACAGTGAGTAAGTGACCTGACTGATGCAATAACTTAACTAAAAATACACTGAATGAGAAATCTGCAAACACAGTAAAATTTCCATATTCTTCGAAATCGTTTAAGAAAAGACTAACAACTGATAGGGAATATGCCACCTGTGCAACAGCCCTAAATGTAGGTCATTGATGATTGTATGTACAGATTTTTTTATTTAATTCTATATACTTATTTAATGGAGTTGTCTCTGTGGGGGAAAGGTTTTGTAACATCCAACCTTGATGTAGAAGGGTGGCTGCAGGAGAAACTTGAATCTGAAAGCTGGATAATTCATAGGAAACCAGTTTATAGAATGAAGACCAGATGGCAGCAGCTGCTGCTGCTGTCTATCAGCACATGCACTACACAGATGTGACAGGAATGGTAACGCTAATGTGCCGTGAATCAAATCACTATTTCGATTCAGCAGAGTGAATGGAATCAAATTAATTGAATATTCCATCATTTGGTGATTTTTTGAAGCTACATATGCTATCACTACAATATCATTAAGCCTAAAATAGAGAAAGTGAAATCTGTCTGCAGTTGAAGAAGGGTAGAGATTCTCCAGAATGAGGAAATTAGACAGAAGTACATGGATATGATTAGTGACAAGCTCCAAAGACTAGGCAGGGGTTTGTTATCGATCCATTAATTTGCTTCAGACTTGGTGGTGATCAACCTTATGATATAAAAAGAAGATAAATTATATAATCCCACCACTCCATACTTCAGGGAGAAGTTAAATCTGGCTAAAATCGAAGTGTTGGATATCCTAGTAAGAACACGGGCAACTATTCCAAAATCATTTGAGGAATTTAGGAAGTGTTTTGGCTTACCCATTAATGAAAGAGAAGAAATTGACCACCTGTATTGAAAAAGTTGTGTCAAATTTTGGACTATCATTTTAGTCTTAAGGTTAACTGTAGTATACCTATAAATTGTGTTTTTATGTATTCTGCATTTTTCTTTAACAAACGTATGAGTGTACATTGAGTATTGATGGCTACGTTCATTGGAAGGTAGTACCTATATATATATATATATATATATATATATATAAAATGCTAACGTGTATGTTTCACAAAACTCAAGCTCTGAAACCAGTTGGTGCGGTTTGTACCAAAATCTTCCAAATTGTCTCGATAGTACAGGAAAAATCTTGGATTTCTTGAAAAGTCAATGGAAATATATTTATTTCTAATAAATCAGAAATACCTCCAGACAAGGATGATGCATACAGGGAATTGTACACAGATGAAAAAAACAGACGTTTGTAGAATCCAAGAAGAAGTCATAGTAAGATTTTGGTAAATACTTGTGGTTGGTCAAACAGCAGGAAACCTTTCTGGACAGTAATAAAGAATCGTATAAAATGAGTAAAAAGGAAATTAACAATGTTTTGGGTAAATAAGGTGAAATGATAGTAGGTCCCAAAGAATCACTGGACAGATGGAAGGAATATTTTGAAAATCTTCTCAGCGCAAAGGAAATCTCTCTGGTGACGTTACAAAAAACCGAGTGTATGGGAAAGAGGACAATGACGGTAGTGAAATTATGCTCAAGGAAGAGAAAAGAATGATAAATAAACTTCATTGTCATAAAGCAGCAGAGATAGATTAAATTAGTCCTAAAATGGTGAAGTATAGTGTGAAGGCAGGGATGAAATAGCTTCATAAAGTAATTAGTGTGGAATAAGGTACCTTCCGATTGTATGGAAGCAATAATTGCACCTATCTCGTCGTCGGCCGCTACTCATTCCCGAGAATACGTTTTTCTTCTTCAATTCTTCTTAAAGCCTGTTGGCTCTGTGGAGATGTTGCTGATGACTGATCAAGCCAATCTTTTCATGAAACATGCGGCCACACAGGTTGCATGTAAAGGTGGGTGGATGACGTGATTGGATCTGACGTAGTTTCCGCATTTCATGACTTTCAATTTCTTGTTTGCGACGTGCCTTCTCAAACAATGACACACCTTCTGCAGTAGCTTTGCACCAAAGAACACGGTTTTATGCTGTTGTTGCCCAGCTGGTCAAGAAAACTCGATGGGAGAGGCGGCTGAAAGGTGCATGAGCAGAGCGTATTCTATTTTCCACATCCTTTTCTGTGTTGCAGCATGTAGTTAGAATACTATCAAGGTAGGTAAATTGGTCTACTTGTTCAAGAGGTGTTCCTGCTATTGTGACATTTAGTTCAGGGGCCTGGTGCCAGCTGCGCAATTACTTTAGTCTTATGGGTGTTGATGGTCGGATCAAATCGTTCATGATCTTTCTTAAAACAGTTGATGGATGTATGAAACTCCTCAGGTGTGTGGGCAGGTGTTGCATTATCATCAGCATATTGAAGCTCCATTATGCGAGAATTATGAGTCAATCTAATCTCTGAGAACGGAGCCTGGATTGGTTGAACAGTCCGCAATCATACTGAAACTTAATTTCCATACCTACATGGTCGATAGTAGAAGTCTCGTGAAGTATGGCTGCCAAGTAAAGGGCGAAAAGGGTGGGGGGAAAGCATGCAGCCTTGCTTAAGCCCATTTGTGATAGGGAATTCTTCTTCTTCTTCTCCTTTTTTTTTTTTTGCAAGTTGCTTTACGTTGCACCGACACAGATAAGTCTTATGGCGATGGTGGGACAGGGAGGGGCTAGGAGTGGGAAGGAAGCGGTCATGGTCTTAATTAAGGTACAGCCCCAGCATTTGCCTGGTGTGAAAATGGGAAGCCACGGAAAACCATCTTTAGGGCTGCCAACAGTGGGGTTCAAACCCACTATCTCCCGAATACTGGACACTGGGTGCACTTAAGTGACTGCAGCTATCGATAGCTCATTCAGATGAAGAACTCATCCAACCATTCCATCATGAAGAGCCTGGATTAAGCCTACAAAATGGTCAGGACAGCGAACTCAGTCCTGGTTGCCAGCGTTTCGCAGAAAAATTTATAATGTCCAATAACAGACCAACTACATTGGTATTATAAATTTACTCATTCAGGACAAATATTTCAGGTCCCCTGTGGGAATCAACATCTATATCATCTGATGGCCAGGCAGGCATCAATTTTTGGAAATGAGACAAAGTCTCTCATAGGACATTGGCACTGCCGGTGGCTCCAAGTAGCCTACGCAGTGGCCTCCACGGTATGCACTAGCCATGCACCAGCCATGCGTCTTGGTGGGTGTGCTATTTACCAACAGATGACCCCAACTTAGCACACTGGGGCAAAATGCTGGCAACCAGGAATGAGTTAGCTGAAAAATTTATAATGTCCAATAACGGACCAACTACATTGGTATTGTAAATTTACTCATTCGGGACAAATATTTCAGGTTCCCTATGGGAATCAACATCTATAACCACTAAGACTCAGGAAGGCGACCATCACACATCTGCCACCTGCGTGCAGGTCCAGACTAGAAACTCCCATTGCCGTTGGACTTTGTAGGACTAGCAGGAGAAAATGCCACAAGCATGACTGTTTAAGATGGACCTCAACTTGCAGGGAGGAGGCCCACACGTTATGATTTCAAAGCCTTTCACTGCGGCACATGTAGTATGAGACAGGTAGTAGCAAGCTCCAAAACTGTAACGGACTGCCGCAGACTCCAAATTAGTTGAATAGTGCCTTTATAGCCAGTCCGTCTGGCTTTTTCCCCTTCCGCCTCCACAGCCATTGGGAAACCATAACATTAGAAATGGATCCTCTTCTATCTATAAACAAGGTAACAGGAAAGATTGCAACACCTATTACGGTATTTCATTGATCAGTATACCAGGCAAGGTGTCATTTGGCATTTTGGAAGGGAGGGTGCAATCAGTGGTTGAGAGTAAGTTGAATGAAAACCAGTGTGATTTCAGACCACAGAAGGACTGTCAGAATCAGATTTTTAATATGCACTAAGTAATTGAAAAATGCTACGAGAGGAATAGACACTTTCATTTATGGTTCATAGATCTAGAGAAGGCATATGACAGAGTAAACGAGGGAATAGTTATTAGCCATACTAAGAGATTATGGGATTAAGGATAAATTATTACAAGAAATCAAAGGCGTTTATGTTATCAGTTAGGCTACAGTGAGAGTAAATGGATTACTTGATGCAATAACTGGAAAAGATTCAAAGGGAACCAGCACAACTTGTACTGGGTGATATCTGACAAAAGAGTAGTGTTACGAAAATGTTGCAAACTTTGGGCTGGGTAGACTTGGAAGGAAGGAGATGAGCAGCTCAACTAAGCAGAATGTAAGGCTTTTCAGGTGTTTGCTCTATTGCCTAGCAATAATTCTATTCCATAATTCCATTGTTGAGATTTATCTCCCATATGCAGTTATCAGACTGTGCCTCTTATAATGGGCTTCTGATAAGTTCACCTGCATACACCCCAGCGTCAGTGGGTAGGGTCTGACACATCCCACTCTGATGAGTTAAGTGTCAGACCTAAGACGAAATGCTGGAAAATAGAACAAACGCCTGAAAAGCCTTATATCTGATCTGGTTTTGACAAGCTCTATTGGTGAATAATATCTAATTCCCTCCATGGGAACTTAGAATTTTCCATAAGCAGAATGTTTTGAACTGTCAGTGGAGAGATGGCTTGGAATGACATTAGTAGATGAATAAGCTTCAGTAGAATTTTTAAAAGTAGGAAAGATTATATAATGAAGATAAAGTTGAAATTCAAGAAGACAAATTGTAACAAATCATTTATCAAGGGAGATGTTTGTTAAATTTCAAACTACTTTGAAAGCATTTAAGAAAAGACTAGATAAACAAAAGATAAGGATTCTGCCATCTAGGCGACAGCCCTAAATGCAGAACAGTGGTGGGTGGGTGGGTGGGTGGGTGGGTGGGTGGGTGGGTGGGTGGGTGGTCGGTTGGTTGGTTGGTTGGTTCCTTTACAGGGGTTAGAGAGGATCATAATTGTTCATCTTTGTTGTTAATAGTTTACATAGATTACACTAGCGTGCAAAAAAAAATTTGTTCCCCCAGTAAAAGGTATAATAGGTGATCTTAAGTTGGACTGAGTATAAATCTGCTTTCCGTTTTTCTGTATCATGTAAGGAATTTTCACAATAGCCTCATAATTTCCTTTAGTAGCTTGATTTTGATCACATTTCACTAAATTAAAGATCTGCAAAAAAATGTTTCTATAAATGAACAGTAATAAAAGTTGTGCTGATTTCAAATCAAGTTTCCATTTTTTTCATATCACTTAAGGATTTTTCACAACAGGTGCATTATTTCCTTTAATATCATGATTTTGATCACATTTCACTAAATTTTGACACCCCTTAAAAATCTGGGGGGGGAATTTAATAAGTGACTGTAAAAGCTTACGACTCCATCCACAGACCATTATTATTAAACATTTAAGACATTTTTGGACTTCACCCAAAGCTAATCAAATTGATTGAACTTACTCTAACTAATACAGTTTCTAAAATGAAGTTCAGAGGAGAACTTGATGAACCATTCTTGGTAACAACTGGTTTAAAACACGGTGATGGATTGTCACCTCTTTTTTTTTAACTGCTCACTAGAGTACGTTATGACTAGTGCAGATACAAGAACAACTCAAAAAATATAAAAATTGGAACCAGGAAGTATAACATAGATTTGAAGTGTCTAGGATTTGCTGATGATCTACCTCATCTGGCCAATGATAATCAGGAAACAAAACAACAAATAAAATCTTTACAGGAAATAGCTCAAAGTATTGGTTTGAAAATTTCATTTGAAAAAACAGAAATTATGCTAACTCAGCTTCTGCTTGCAAACAAAATTAAGCTGGGAGACCAAGAAATAAAAATTGTAGAAAAATTTAAATATTTAGGTGAAATAATCGCATATAACCTGAACAAGAAACCAGCATGGCAAAATAGAATAGATAAACTGGTTACAACACAGCATTTTACCAAGAATACATTTAATAAAATGTCTCTCTCAATAGCAACCAGATTGAAACACTACAAAACAGTCACCCAGCCACAAATCGCAAATGCATGTGAAACATTATTCAAAACAAAAAACACAGTTGCAATAGATAGAGTACTCAAGTTAGAAAGGAGAATAGTGAGAACCTGTTCAAATAAAAATTATCAAGTAAACGGAGTCTGGAGACTAGCTTCCAATGAAACAGTTTATAAAGAAATAGAACCTGTGACTAGCACAATGAAAAAGAAATGAATATATCATTCTTAGGGCATCTAATACGGTCACCAGAAAATAGAATCAGTAGAAAAATAATAGAAATAGAAGAGTAAGAGTAAGAATAATATTAAATGGACCACAGAACTTAAAAAGAAGGTATGAGAGAGTTACATATTACAATAGAAATTTAAAATACAAAGCAAATATACTCAAGATATTGAAAGATAAACACTCTAGACAACAGACGAAAATCAACAAGCAGAGAATAGGAAGAGTGATTCCAGAAGCAAAAAGGATGAAACAGTATTGGGCTGACAAAAATAAGAAAAACCTCCATAAACCTGACTAAAGTAGTCATATGTTGGCAAAAAAAATTAAAATAGTGACTGTAAATGACTTGCCAGCAAAATAAACTTTGTTCTGAGGTCTGAGATGTTATAGATGATGGTAAAGAATTTTAACGCACTGAATTTAGTGCTGGAATCTGGTTTTCTTATAGTATACAAAACTAATGTCATAAAAGTTAGTTTTTACCTAATAAAGTGTCCTGTAAAATAAAATAAAAACTTGTACAACATTAAACACACTACCTACATACTTTTACAAAGCACCACTTGAAGAAAAACTCTTTTTCTTTGCCTGGAAGGAGGATTGTGTTGACTGACATTTATAGTTGTGTTGCGTAGTTTCCCTCTCCGAGCACCAGCAGTAGTCAGCCAACATCGCTACATTCCATCATCCCTGGTATCTTCTTTCCATTTCTTTTATTATTTGTTAGTGGAATCTTCCACGTAGGGCTTCCAAATTGTCAGGGAAATAGTCCAGATGTTTGTTCAAGAAAAAGAGTTTTAAACTTGTGTTGCAGCCAAGAGCTTGAAATCATCTGAGCACATTTTTCACAATTGCCTTATAGTTTACGTCTATTACATTTCTCAAAATTTTATCAATTACTTCTCTGAAATCACATCATACTTGACTTTCAGCGTTATTTTTAGTGCCCAAAAATGCAGTGTCCTTCTAAGGAGCTTAATCTGCAGTCCTTCGAATACTGCCTCTTTTCTCTTAGCTTCTGACGAGAATGGAAATCTTTAGTTTAAGTACTCAAAGTGCATATCACTTTTGTCCAGTGCTTTCACAGATTGCTTAATGATCCCAGTTTTTATATACGAAGAGGAAGTAGTATTTTTTTAGGATCAACCAGACTAGCAAGAATTACATTATTCTCTCCAGGAGTTAAACTTTTCCTCTTAAGCCACTCTTTTGTTGTCCAATGTTTATCTCTACTTCTACTATCCCAAAGACACAAAAAACAAGGAAATTTTGTGTAACTCTGTTGTACCCTGGTACATTGCACAGACATAAGTAGCCATCATCATAGTGTTTTATTTTGTTTTGTTTTTTTCCACGCCTAATCTTGGAAATTCTAAATGGCTTGAATTTCTGCTTTCCACGAAATCACTGTGTTAGTCCTTCAAAACATGTTTTACATATAGTATGCAGTGCCCACTTTTTGTCTTGATCTCCAAGCTTAACTTTGAAATATGCAAGGTACACTTTCTTAATAAAGGGTGTAATATTATGTTTTTGCCTCTGTAACAAGTATGAACCACATATGTAACAGAAATTGTTTGGGTTGTTCACACACTGCCTTCTTGGTGCTGCAGAGACTGAAGCTATATTAACATATCATTATATACAACACTAAGGAATATTTAAAAACCAGCAAATATTATACTCCAACAACAATGAGAATAGAAAGCCAACTGAAGACTCTGATGGTACTATGTTAAGATACATTTATCTGAGGGCTGTGTTTATCTTATCTTTTCTTTCCTCAGATATTTTTATGAGCTAACATGTTTTGGCACTCTTCTCATCAGTGCTATCAATTCTGACAGATTCATTACTTCTCTTCACTGTGTTGGTCTTGTGTTGTCAAATCACCCAACACTCCAAGACTTTTAAACACATGGCTGGCCAAGGATAAAGAACTGAGGGTGAAACGGGTGCTTTGTTTCATGAAATTATTCTCTGCGTAGGTTCACTTTTTTATATTTGTTATTATGCAAAGTTTCCAAATCCAATACAATATAACACTGAGGTTGTATTTTATTTTCACCTAGAGGTGTTAGGGGTGTCTTATGCCCGTAGTATTTTTTCCAGATAGTAAGTCATAATATTATGTATTCCACCAATTGTTGTGATTGGCAGTTTTTTCCTATCTGATAAATTGTTTTCATATTTCTGTAAATTTGCATAATATAAGAATTTTAGGATATCTTTTTAATTGATGTCCTGTAAATAGTACATGATAAAGCATTTCTGGGTTTGTTTTTCTTCTGTTCACATATTTTGATGCCTGTTAAAAATTTTCAAAACATGATGAAATGAATTAAAATATCCTTGAATTTACATTAAATCTATCTATCAAAATATATAAAACTAGCCGATGTACCCGTGCTTCGCTACGGAATTCTAAATGTTATACAGAATTCTAGGTTGGGTAGTATAAAGGTTGTGAGCAAGATTGTATTAAGTTGCGTAGCTCTTAACGTTGCCCTAGAAACATGATGGGGAAGTCACCAACGTCTTTTTTCATGTGAAGACTCGGTTAGGGAATTTTCATTTAATGGTAGGCCAGCTTGCTTACCGTCAGTCACAATCAGGTTGGGGAGTTTTCATTATAATGGCAGACACTCACTCTCTTCCTGCCTTTATGGATTCTCAGAAAGATTCTCTTAGTGGTTTTCCCAACTGAAATGAACATGGGGTCATTACAATGACATCAGTAGGAATAGCGCGATTAAAAGCAATGCTTTCATATGAAATACTCGATCACATGAAAAACTACAGATTTTCTCACTTTTAACGAACAGGACTAAGTTGCCGAACTAACAGCCCAAATCTACAGAGCTGGAACGACCAAAACACAGACATCCATGATCCGTGAAAAATCTTCGTCTTTTTTTCGCTTGGGGGGATTCGAATAGTGGATAGTCCCAGGGCAAAAACTATGCCCGTTTACTTATCTGTTTCGTGGGAGTACCCGATGAGTTGGAAAATCTCAATTCACTACATTGGCGGGGGAAAGAACTATCTGACGTGGAGGCAATTTTTCCTCCATAAGAAAATTATCTAACTCCTCAGCTATTTCCCGCCAATATTCAGTTAGGCTGTTATACTCAGTACGCAGCAGTAATCCCATCTATCGGAGTTGAATGTCAGCATAAGAGACAAAGAACATTACAATTAACAACGGCCAGTGTAATGTTATTGTTGATCAATGTTACGCGCTTTCGATATTGTAGGCCTTCACATTATTAATTGTCTTCCGGTTCTGAAATACCACTCTTATCATACTCGGTACGGTAAAACTGAATAAAACATAAATGATCGGAAATTGTATTCTCTATAACTTTTGTTATGTAGTATTTTCCATAGGACGAAGAACATAGGTAATTAAAAATTAAATTTTGGGTGCCTTCCCCTAAACTACCATTTCACCTAGGGTGAATAACATTGTTTATAGCTTAAACGGTAGTTCCTTATTCCCCGACTCTATATACCGATTTTCATTAAATTCTGTTTACCCGTTTTGTCGGGGCTCGGCGTTGATATGGACTTAGCAACAAAAATCCAAATTCATGAATATCTGTGTTATCATAGCCGGTACGGTAAAAATGCATAAGACTTAAATGATCAGGAATTTAATTCTATATAACTTTAGTTATGTAGTATTTATTGATATGACCACTAATGATGTAAATATTTCAGAATTGAATTTTAGGCCTTCCCCTAAACTACCATTTCACTCAGCGTGAATAAAATGGTTTATAGCCTAGATTGTAGCGGCTCACCCCCCCAACTTTACACACCGATTTTTATTAAATTCTCTTCAGCCGTTTTCTCGTGATGTGTGTACATACATACATACATACATACATACATACATACATACATACATACAGACAGACAGACAGACAGACAGACAGACAGACAGAAATTACGGAAAAGTAATAACTGCATTTCTTGGTTACAGTGAACATGACTGATACAAAAATACCATTCTTTTCAAATTCTGAGCAATGTACAGGCAAAACTCTTATTTTATATATATAGATATCTAATTATATAAAATGGTTGGTGTTATCAAAATCAGCACGTAATTTTTCTATATGAACTACCTATTTTCCCCGAAACCAGGAAATCATTGCAGGCTAGTTATCTAATGAAAGTTATATAGTTGCAGGGTGGGATTCAGTAAGGTGGAACTGGAGTAAGCAGTTTGGCCTATGCTGATGCCTTGGTCTTAGTGGCAGACTGTGCTGAAAGCCTGCAATCAAATATCTTGGAACTTGAAAATAGGCAGAGGGGAGTGTGATATAAAAATTATCATTTACAAGACTAAAGTGATGTCAGTAGGGAAAGAACTGAACAGGGTTAAATGTCAATTGGGAATAAAAAACTGGAACAGGTAGATCATGTCATGTATTTAGGATGTTTATATTCCCAGGGTAGTAATATAGTGAGATCGAATCAAGGTACAGGAAAGCTAATGGAGTGAGCTTGCAGTTACGATCAACTGGATTCTTTTGTCAAAAAGGAAGACATACTTCTCAGAGTTGACTTAGTTAATGTAACTCAAATTTTTTCAGTCTGTCAAACACTAATTATAATACTAACACCAATAACACTATAAGAAACCTGTAAAAAAAAAAAAAAAAAAAGGTGTATTCTGTAAGAAAGAAGTCAGCTGCAGACAGGGGCGGTTTATATGGCCCAGGTCTCCTTTACTTGTATTTCAGAAGCATTCAGTCTTTCTTGTGAAACAACCGAGGACCTAATTTATTTCCTATCAGAAGTTCATGGCCAAACTTCATACCCTTTTGTTTGGATTCCTTCTGTGTAGCTAATAATAAAGTAATACTGTATTTTCATATGTACACTGTGAGAAGTACTGCAATGATTCGTATGGGAATGATTATTGGAATAATTTAATGTAGTATGTAGGCTGCTATGTATGCTGGTTGACGGTGTAAAGCCTCTAAAATTGAGACCGTATTGACGGTGTAAGCATGCAGCCAGGTATGACCAGGCCGCTCGAGAAGATGCGCGTGACGTCACCATTGCCATGGTAACCATTAAACGTCCTATGATGGCAGTCATATTCAGCAGAGGCCGCTCTCATTCTGGCCTCATAGGCCATGTGATGAATGGTGCTAAGATCTGCTTGAATGGCTCTTTCAAAGCGTAAGCACGGAAGTTTGTGCGGTAAACAGTGGCTTTATTATTAGTTATTAGCCTGCACTTAAACTCTATTTAGTACAACTAATATGTTTGTGATTTAATTTTATTATCTGTGACCTCCCCATGACATGAACTTATGAGCTGCCACTGGCTCCAGGTCAAAACTGTCTTTACTCCAGTCTGTTTTCAGACTGGCTTTGTTGTACGAGAGTGAAAGTTAGGTGGGTTCAAGATTGGGTAATTGGAATGAGGAGACAAAGGCTAAATTAGTAATGAACTCAGTGGATGAAGTTGTACGCATAAACTGGCTTCAGTGGTGGTGTCATGTGAGGCAGTTGGAGGAGGATAGATACCTAGGAGAATAATGGACTCAGTCATGGTGTTGTAAGAGAAGTAGGAGGAGACCAAAGTAGCTATGGTTTGGCTCATTTTCTAAGGATGAGAAGTATGGAACTAAATGAGACCACAGAGTAAGTTACAAATATGGGATTATGGAGTGTTTAGTTAATTCAAAAAGGCTTGCATACTGAATGCTGAAAGGTATAACAGTCTATAATGGAGGCATATGTATTTGTTATTCAGAAGTGTTCCTTTATAATTACCTTCTAAGTAATACTACAATTTAGAAATATTATTTCATTTTTGAAAATGAGTAAGTTACCTAAATTAATATTGACTAGTCAGATACACCCAGCCAAAACTGTCACAACATTTCTTGCTGTCTGTGTCATGCATGGTTTGCAGAATGTTTTTCCAGTAGAACATTGGGCTTGAGGCAGGTTTTGCCACCGTTGCTGTGGAGTATGAAGGTTATGTACAGATGAGACAGTTTGTTCAGGCTAAGGTAGTCTGGACAAGGTCACACACCTGTATATAGAGTGATAACCTAAACAACCAACATAATAAATATTTAAAATAAGACTCTATATTCACACAATTCGTATCATGAATATCCTCCACACACTGATAATTCATAATTTGAGTGTTATAGTTTTGATAACTGAAACAGATTCATAGAAAATAAAGCTATCTAGTTAGAAATTTTGCACTAAATTCTCTCATACACACATATATAAGAAGGATGTAGTGTCTGTACATTCATTTTTTTAATTTTTTTTGTTGCAATTTTGAGAAGGTTGATGGCATACATAATGCAGAGCCTATGTCTATTTTTGAAAGTTTTGTCTGTCTAAATAGAATAAACACATAACTTGATAACATAGAAAGCTTACCGTAAAATACATCCTGAAGTCATGACTGCCAGTGCCCTCAAGATCATTCTCTTCTTCAGTGTCAATATCATACATCAATCCAGCTGTCATAGCTAAAGTCTGAAGTTCATCATATTAATTTCAAACCTCTATCTCTGCTTGTTCTTCAGTAGTAGAAATAGTGATGCACATTTTGCAAAGCATGTCCTGATTGTGGTTTCGCAGACTTCATTCCCGGCTGACTTTGTCCACAAAACTGTGTCACCGACATTGATCTTCTTCATTAAATTGAAAGCTGAGTCTGTTTCTTCCATGTATGCCACTAATGACCGTAAAACCCTCCTGCGATAGCCTAATTTGAATGCTTGAATGATTCCTTGATGCAATGGCTGAAGATGAGAAGTGGTATGGAGTGAAAGTAACACGAGTTTTACATTTGAAAGCCTATTTCTGGATGGCACATAGCATTATCTGGTATCAAGATCACGTTATGGTTTCAGGTGGATTTTCATTTTCACTGATTGCGTTACAAAACTTGATGGTAATTCTTTCTGTTGACATTTTCCCACCCTTGCAACTTTCATTTGGCAAAGTTAGTGACTTCTTTGTGATCGCCCTAAAGAACAGAGCTGTCTCATCAACATTCGGAATGTCTTTCATTTTGTAACTCTTCAAGATGTCAGTTAACCTATCTTTCCAATCTGCTACTTCAGTCACAGACACATCACCACCTACTCCACAGACTGTTTCGAAAGTAACATCATGATGTTTTCTAAAATAATCTAGCCACCCATTACTAGCCACTAAATTCTCATCTTTCAGGTTATTTGCAATTTCTCGTGCTTCTTGTTGTATTATTGGCCCATTCACACACAGTTTCTTTGCTCAAGCACACTTGAACCAATTGCATACTGCAATATTCACTTCTGCATAATCTGACTCCCACTTTCTTTTCAGTCCTCGATTCCTATTTTTATCCCACTCATTTAAAATTTCATTTATATTCTTCACAATAGTGTTTATTTGAGTTTTCCAGCATGTGAATTTTTCAGCAAGCTTTCTCACTGAAAGTCCTTTGACACTTTCTATTACATTTCTTCTTATCTCGAGATCTAAACACACTCTTTCCTTGTTACTATATTTATTGGATGACTGAAATGCTACGGTATTTCTGTCTCGCTAATTAGAGCGTGTACTGTAAGTCTTTTCCTGATCAAGTTGACTATCTGACCTTGACCTTATCAGCGACAATCTGAGTTATGAATAGAATGATGAAAGCTGGGTGGAAAATCCTTAGGTAACTTGTGAGTAAACATTCACTAGCAGCATTCCTGGACAATTAGAATTCTCGGAATGTACACCAATAGTTAGAATGCAGCGACGACCTTTACGGAAGGTTTAAGTGCAGAAGAATTAACTTTATGACTACTACAGCATTCCTATTTAGCCTACATTTTATTCTTTCTTTCCTTGGACTTGAAATAGTACAAACATTCTAAAGGGATTTCTGTATGTCTGCAGAATGGTTTTAAAGTACCGTAGAACTTGGCAACCATCCTGCCAGATTGAAAAAGTCAGTAACATTATATATTTGGGAAGTCATCTACATGCATATTGGGACCACAAGAAGGAGATCTGAATGAAAATAGAAAAAGTAAGATCACCTTTACAAAAATGAGGCATTTGCTCTGTTGTAGGGACCTAATACATGACATCAAAAGTAGAATTTTAAACTGCTGCTTGTTCCGTGTGCTTTTATATGGAGTCCAGAACAAGGAAAAAAGTGTCTGATAAGATCAAAGCCTTTGAAATATTGGTTTATAGATGGCTGCTTAGATCATGGGTTGAGAACGTGACTAACCAAAGACATATTGAGCCGAATAATGAAGGAGAGAGAGCTACTGCAAAGAAAAGAACCTGGAGTACTTCTGGCATATCATCAGGAATGAAGAAAAATACTGAATACTGCAGCTCATTAGGCAAGGGAAGATCTTTCGTAAGAGGCAGAGGACACCGACAATCTCCTGGTTAAGGAACCTGAGAGACTGGTACCAGATGTTTTCAGCAGAACTATTCCAGAACACCACCAATAAATCCAAAATCACCAATGATGAAAACTAGAATCCAGAATGGATAAGGTACTACTACTACTACTATTACTACTACTACTACTACTACTACTACTACAAGAAGAAGAATACAGCCTCTCAGCCGTAGAGAAATAAAGAAGAGTTCAGCAACTTCTCTTGCAGACCACTGATACCACGTTCAGGTCTCCAGTTGGTTTCTTGCTAACAACAGTAGTTATAATTGGTACCGGTACGTTCGTGCCTTCTTTACACTGTGTTTAATGCAAAGCCATTTGAACTAATTTCCTTATCATCTTTGACATGTGCACCGGGTGCAAGATGATGGCCATTTTTATCATTGCTTTACTGAGATCTTTGAATTTTATTTTCTTAGTTCATGCCTACGGTAATTAGCTCCATACCAGTACATGTTGTTATGAACTTTCAGTTTTAGTGGTATACCACTTCAAGGTTCCAGTAATTGTGTTTCTCTTGCCAATTGTGGTGGTATACAACCTCTCTCAGCAATTTTATATGAATTGATTTGTTATTGCTTGTAAGGAATTGCCATAATAATTTGTGTTTCAACTTGTAAGCAATGGAAAATGGAAGTTTACACTGATCTGGCTGATCCTGGTGTAATGTACCCTCTCTCATTACTTTCCTTTGAGTACATTCAGTTTGCTTGTATGTAGCCTATATTACTCGTATTAGACAGTCTCAAGCATTTCCAACTAATAACAATCAAGAGAAAATTGCAGCTTGTAGCATTTTTCTATGGGTTTATTTGGTCTGTTTGTAACAAGACCTTGTATTGAATTGTAATATTTTGATTTCTTTTTTTCATTACGGTTATGTTCTTGATTCCTTTTTAAGAAAATACCATAAGAAAATAACAATCCAATTTAGGAAAAACAACAGAAAAGTCTGAAAATCTGAAAGCCAGTCAGACTGAGGAAAGGCTTCATGAATATCACACCCGCAAAATTCTTGAGATTCACAGTCTGACTGAGACATTTGTTTCATTCAGAATCATGAATGCTGTGCTCTTAGTGGATGAACTGAACCTGACATTGATAGAGAATGATGTTCGGCATTACATTGCGAACAATATTTTCTTTACAGATCTTTGGAAATAGTACAAAAACATTTCATTAGACTATTGAAACTCAGAGAATATAATTCTTTTGCTAGATCTCTAGAAACAACAAAGAATGTGGACTAAGATGGCAGGCTATTTGCAAAGGTCTTGCCATTTCAATTACAGGTACACAACAGCTGAAAATCAGTGTACAGTTGAGGCTGGTTTATACATAACTCAATTCTGTGTAATTCTGTTTGATACATAAATTTCTGTAGGTCCTGGCAAAATCATCATAATCATCATCATCATTTCCCTTTGTCCATCTGTAGCCGGGTAGGGGCCTATATGGTTCCTCTCCACTTTCTTCGGTCCTTCCACCACTCCTCCTCCAACACTGTGTCCCAGACCAGATTTCTTTCTATAATACTGCATTGGATTGTATCCTTCCATCTCAATCGTGGTCGTCCACGGCCTCTCCTTCCTTGCATTTGCATTTCCATCATCTTTTTTTGGCATTCTTTCGTCACTCATTTGCTTTATGTGCCCAAACCATCTTAATCGGCTCCTCTCTATTCTATCATTCATTTTTTCTACTCCAATTTCTTCCCGGATTTTCTCATTCCTTATTTTGTCTCTTCTACTCTTCTGTATCATACTTCTCAAGAACTTCATTTCGGCTGCCTGTATTCGACTCTCATCCTTCTTTGTCACTGTCCAAGTTTCTGCTTCGTAAGTTGTTATGGGTATGTAATACATCTTGAACATAGTATCCTTTGCTTCCAATGGCACATCTTTGCCCCATAACATGTTTCTTACACTATGATAGAAACTACTTCCATCTTGAATCCTCTTACTAATCTTAGCATCCAGTCGAGCATTCTCCATTAATTCACTCCCTAGGTATTTGAACGTTTCCATTACTTCCAGGGGCTTGTCTGCAAGTCTAATCTGAACTTTCCCTTCTTTCTCCCCTCTAGTCATAACAAGAGTTTTACTCTTTTCTGCACTTATTTTCATTCCACATTCTTCGATCTTCCCATTCACCACATTCAACTGTTCTTGAACCTTCCTGTCGTCTTCTCCCCAAATCACAATATCATCTGCAAATAATAACATGTTCATTTCTCTTCCTCCATATGCTGCTTTTGCTGTTCTCATGATGTCATCCATTACTTTTGTAAACAGGATTGGTGATAGAACACTTCCCAGTCTCAGCCCACTAGTTATTTTGAACCAACTTGTCCTGCCAACTTGTGTTTGCATGCAGCTACAACATTCCTTGTACAATGCCATGATCATTTTTATTAATCCCTGTCCAATTCCTTTTTGCACTGGACTGTCCCAAACTCTAGTCCTGGGGACACTATCATATGCCTTTTCAATGTCAATGAATGTCATCACCATATCATTCCCGTACTCCCATTGCTTTTCCATTAGTTGTCTCATAATGAAAATGGGCTCTGTTGTTGACCTTCCACTTCTGAAACCAAACTGATTTTCCTGTATCTGTTTCTCAACCCTCAACCTTATTCTACTTTCCAGTATCCTTTCCATTATCTTAACAACATGGGATATTAGAGTAATTCCCCTGTAGTTCTTCAAAACTTTCTTATTGCCTTTCTTGAAAATTGGGATGATTATTCCTTTTTGCCAATCCTCAGGGACCTCCTTATTCTCCCAGACATTCCTGAGAACCCGATATGTCCACTGCAGGCCTACAGCTCCAGCTGACTTTATTATCTCCACTAAAATTTCATCTATTCCAGCAGTTTTTCCATTCTTCATCTTTCTTACTGCCATTTCAATTTCATTCATTGTAATTTCTTTATCCATTTCTTTGTCAACTAATTGCCTTTCCTGGTCGTCCATTGAATGACTGTCATCAGTTCTTATGTTCAGCAACTTCTGAAAATACTCTCTCCATCTATTTCTTATTTCTTCTGGCTTTGTTAATATTATGCCACCTTCATAGAGGAGGAGACTAAGGCCAAAGAAGTAATAACATTTACATATGATAACAATGACATTTACATTGAGATACAAAAGTTGAAAACTAGAAAAGTGGCTGGAATTGATCAGATTTCTGGGGATATACTAAAGGCAATGGGTTGGGATATAGTACCATATCTGAAGTACTTATTTGATTATTGTTTGGTCGGAGGAGCTATACCAGATGAATGGAGAGTTGCTATAGTAGACCCTGTGTATAAAGGAAAGGGTGATAGACATAAAGCTGAAAATTACAGGCCAGTAAGTTTGACATGCATTGTATGTAAGCTTTGGGAAGGCATTATTTCTGATTATATTAGACATGTTTGTGAAATTAATAACTGGTTCGATAGAAGGCAATTCGGGTTTAGGAAAGGTTATTCCACTGAAGCTCAACTTGTAGGATTCCAGCAAGATATAGCAGATATCTTGGATTCTGGAGGTCAAATGGACTGTATCGCGATTGACCTGTCTAAAGCATTTGATAGGGTGGATCATGGGAGACTACTGGCAAAAATGAGTGCAATTGGACTAGACAAAAGAGTGACTGAATGGGTTGCTATATTTCTAGAAAATAGATCTCAGAGAATTAAAGTAGGTGAAGCTTTATCTGACCCTGTAATAATTAAGAGGGGAATTCCTCAAAGCGGTATTATTGGACCTTTATGTTTTCTTATATATATAAATGATATGAGTAAAGGAGTGGAATCGGAGGTAAGGCTTTTTGCGGATGATGTTATTCTCTATAGAGTGATAAATAAGTTACAAGATTGTGAGCAACTGCAACGTGACCTCGAAAATGTTGTGAGATGGACAGCAGGCAATGGTATGTTGATAAACGGGGTTAAAAGTCAGGTTGTGAGTTTCACAAATAGGAAAAGTCCTCTCAGTTTTAATTACTTCGTTGATGGGGTGAAAGTTCCTTTTGGGGATCATTGTAAGTATCTAGGTGTTAATATAAGGAAAGATCTTCATTGGGGTAATCACATAAATGGGATTGTAAATAAAGGATACAGATCTCTGCACATGGTTATGAGGGTGTTTAGGGGTTGTAGTAAGGATGTAAAGGAGAGTGCATATAAGTGTCTGGTAAGACCCCAACTAGAGTATGGTTCCAGTGTATGGGACCCTCACCAGGATTACCTGATTCAAGAACTGGAAAAAATCCAAAGGAAAGCAGCTCAATTTGTTCTGGGAGATTTCCGACAAAAGAGTAGCGTTACAAAAATGTTGCAATGTTTGGGTTGGGAAGAATTGAGAGAAAGAAGAAGAGCTGCTCGACTAAATGGTATGTTCCGAGCTGTCAGTGGAGAGATGGCATGGAATGACATTAGTAGACGAAGAAGTTTGAATGGCGTTTATAAAAGTAGGAAAGATCACAATATGAAGATAAAGTTCGAATTCAAGAGGACAAACTGGGGCAAATATTCATTTATAGGAAGGGGAGTTAGGGATTGGAATAACTTACCAAGGGAGATGTTCAATAAATTTCCAATTTCTTTGAAATCATTTAGGAAAAGGCTAGGAAAGCAACAGATAGGGAATCTGCCACCTGGGCGACTGCCCTAAATGCAGATCAGTATTGATTGATTGATTGATTGATTGATCCTTCACAAATCTGGTGTTTACTTGATCTCTCTTTTTGTTTCTTAAGATACCATCCAGTAATTTCTTGCTGCCCTGCATATCATCTCTCAATTTCTGTGTGAATAATGCCCAGCTTTTCCTCCTTTCTTCCTCCACTACTTTCTTGGCCAAATTCTTTGCCTCCACATATTTTCTTCTACTTTCTTCAGTCTTAGATGTTTTCCATGCTTTCCATGCCATTTTCTTTTCCTTCACTTTAATCTTTACCCTATCATTCCACCAGTGTGTCTCTTTCTTTGTCTTTCACATTTCCTGATGTTCTACCACATACCTTTTCTGAACATCCAACCAGTGCTTCCTTAAATCTTTTCCATTCATCTTCACCATTCCTCACCTCCATCCTGGGTACCAAGGGTATTATTTCCCTTTGAAATTCTTCTTGTATGCTTTTCTCCTTCAACTTCCATACTTTAATTCTTTTCTCTCTTCTTAATGGGGGTTTTTCAACCTTTCCCACTTTCCTGGCAAAATATAACTTAAAAATATGTTAACTAAACCTCAATTGTACATAAACTATGAACACAGAATTTAGTGTTCATTTTTACATTACAAAGTTAAAATAATGTTGCCAACATATGCATTTCCTCTGATCAAAACATAAGCGAGTTAGAAATGCAATACATTAGAGCCGGCATTATTGTGGCGGCGGGACTGTAGCCGCAGATGTCGAGGGGTTCAGTGCTGTATGTAACGAATGTTGTGGGAGGTGACCATGCGGCATTTAACTAAAAGGGAAAGATTATGAATCTGTTGATTTTTATGTAACAGACTTAGATAATGCCTTAAATGTATGAATTTCCTGTTTTTACCAAAATATAGGTGAATTAGAAATTCAATACATTAGAGTTGGCATTGTTGGCAGCAGGACTTTAGCTGCTGATGCCGGAGGGGCGCGGTGATGTAGTGAAAGTCATGGGAAGTGACCATGCATCATAAAGCTAAAGTAGGAAGATTACGAGATATGTATTTGAGACAGGACACGCCTCCGTTTTGACTGTAAGGAGGTTATGAGACAATGATATATTAAAATGATGCCAACAGCTGATATTTGCCATACTGAGTTATAAAAACTGTAGTTCTATCAGTAGAAGTTGTACGTTGCTGACAGTCAGTCAGTCATGCAAAACGGAAAGAGAAAAGTTACACATTGGACAAGAAAGTAAAAGGAGAACTGGACAATTATTCACATAAAACTAAAAATAGCATGAGATTTAGGAATTGCTTATACATTACATTACACAGTCATTAGTTAAAGAAACTCTATTGTAGACAAACTTTTAAAAATTGAGTGGAAAATCAACAATGTTGAAAACCTAGCATATTAAGATAATCACAAATACAAATTTGCTGTTAACTCGTTTCTCTAAAATAATCTTATTCTTGAAAATGGAGAAAATTATTTTAATGATTATATGACATAATATCTAAAACTGATTTGTAAGTAATTCTTAGTTAAATGTAAAACCTGCTCTTCACCTTGATATACTGTACATATACAGTAACTCAGGTTCAACTGTACAGTATTTACCTTAGACAGAGCTGCAAGATAGAATTTATTGTCCTTGTTTTCTGTAGTGTTTACATGAGGATAACCGTTCTTACGTTTAAGGCAGGCTGCATGCTAGTGGTACGACAACAGGATGCTGCCACTATAGTATCAAATGCGAAACCGCATACTGTCTGGTGGAATGCCAGTGCCACAGTTTAATATTTACATAATCATCTACATAATTTCCTTACTATGCTTGAAATGCCTCCATGTCAGAAGTACCCATGCAGAATTTTCTAGGGAAAGTTTTGAACACTAACCTCAATGTCACTGCACTTGTAGTTTGTAATATATTCTGATAATCAAAAAATCGACTGTATATCATAATTATACAGATTGTCGGTGAACTACAATAAAATTGCTTGAATGTAAATTACAACCACTACTTCATTAGCAATCTTTACTGTTAGCTATAAAGCCTGTTCCGAGGTGCGTTAGATTTGCAGTGAAGTAGTCTTTCATAAGCCATGTCACTGCTAGCATCGTAACATCCTCTTCTAAAGAGGAAATTCTGTAATATTTACTGAAGTTACGAACGAAACTTTCTACTCGAACCTACATATTTTGGTGGCTGTCAGCTGTCTGACACGGCAACGTACAAATACCTAGTTGTACAGCCTGCCTTCCTAAGTCTGGTTTCCTTAAATTAGTTCTAGTTCTTTAAGTTAATAGCATAACTAGAAGAGTTAAAATACTGACTATCTGATGAGCATGCATATACAAAGTGGTCAGAAACCACATAATATATGAACATTATAGGGTTGGTCACACTGATAAATAATTTGAAAAATATGATTAGGTATCTTGTGGCGTTATCATTTTATCAGGTGCTGAAGTTAGCCAGTCAGATAGCTTTGCGAGGTAGTGGTGGTGCGAAATCTGAAAGTGTCTTCAGAGAGGCTTGAGATTACCGACTACGGGGCGAGTTGGCCGTGCGCGTAGAGGCGCATGGTTGTGAGCTTGCATCCGGGAGATAGTAGGTTCAAATCCCACTATCGGCAGCCCTGAAAATGGTTTTCCGTGGTTTCCCATTTTCACACCAGGCAAATGCTGGGGCTGTACCTTAATTAAGGCCACAGCCGCTTCCTTCCAACTCCTAGGCCTTTCCTATCCCATCGTCGCCATAAGACCTATCTGTGTCGGTGTGACGTAAAGCCCATAGCAAAAAAAAAAAAAAAAAGAGTACCGACTGAAGAAAAAATTTTGCCAGAGAAGGGATTTGAACACAGATCTTCGAGCTAACAGCATCACGGTATAGCAAGTATGCTATGATGCCTTAGGCTGAAACCCACGCTGTGTTTGCATTTGATGCCGATTTCTCTGCATTAGTAGCTGCTAGGTGATCGGTCATTTACGGAAATGTTCGTTAAGCAGCCATGTGGCATGCGTCCAGGGGACTTGGACTCACATTGCAACACAAGGTTAGTGAGTGACGATATGGCTGCTTAGTGAACATTTCCGTAAATGACCGATCACCTAGCAGCTATTATTAAGGGTTATGAACTTCATACTGTTGGTCCGTATTGAACTGAGATAACATAAATAATACCTATTCAATACTAATTTGTATTTACATCAGTTGCACACTATCAGCTAAGCTATACACACCACAGCGCGAGGTACAATTTGTTTTCCGCTATGAACTGAGAATTCCACCAATTAATATCACTACACGCAGTGTCTTTCTTCTCAACAAGAATTCAAAAACTTCACATTCTGCACAACAGTCAACCATGCAGCCCATCAACACGGCTAGGTTACTCAATACACCAACCGCCAAATTCTCCGCTTAAGCTGATATGGTGTTTAGTCGACTCTTCTTCCAGAGAGTATCAACTACACATTTTGTTACTTAGACATTGTACATACCTGTATATTTTTATATATGTGTCAGTTTACTTTGTGTTCGTTCTTATTGCCGTAGCACTCTGTCCACAACCATTATGTATCACCAGGACCTACTGAATTCCACGAGTCTATAATTTTAACAACACAGAGCACCTTATTTGTACTTTTGTTCCAGAATTCTTAGCATGTATAATGTACTCATATTAATTATTACTCACCTACATCACACGTAATATTTCATTTTCATTTGCAACATTTCAACCACACTTCATATTGTAAAATTATATTTTTCATAAGACTTACTGCTAGAAAACATGTTTTAGGATTTCGCCATATATTTTGTGTATGTTTTGTTATGGCTGATGATGATCCCGAGTAGTGTTGAAACTAGTCCCATATAATGTAAATACAACTCTACTGTGCATTATTTGTCAGCTAGCAGCTACCCGATGCAGAGAAATCAGCATCAAACGCAAACACAGCCTATGTCATCATAGCTTACTTGCTATACTGCAATGCTGTTAGCTTGGAGGTTCACGTTCAAATCCCTCCCCTGGCAATGTGTTTTCTTCAGTCTGTACTCTCAAGCTTGTCTGAAGCCACTTTCAGGTTTAGCACCATCACCTTGCAAAGCCATCTGACTGGCTAACAGCACCTGATATCTAATCATATTTCTGAAATTATTTGTCAGTGTGACCAACCCTCTCTCATATACCTGGTTCATGTTTCTGATCTCCATGTATGTGTGGAAGGAGACTTTGAAACAATTTTTTTTTTTTCAAATGAATCATTTCATAAATTTGTGTAGTGCTTACATGTGTGAAGTTTTGATCATCTTTCATTATGTTTCAATTTGGTTGGTAAGCATGTAGCTTGACCATTTAAATGAGCATTTTTGTCCCTTCCACACAGAGGTCTGAATCTTTCATTTAAATTTGTCTTTGCAGCATATCATTGCTGCCAGGTCAAAACCTTTTATGTGAAATAATTTAGCTTAGAACTTTGGCAGGTAAGGTTCTGTCATCTAAGGTGCAAATATTGTCAGGGCATTGTCTCTTCATAATGTATGTGCTGCGGGTCAGTATATCGCCAGATATATCACACAGGAGGTTTTGTCCCAGCAACAACGATATGTAATCTTGCTAAAACATGGAGGGGAGATTTATACAGCTTCTGTATGAATTCCCCCCTCACATGTTCTAGCAATTTTCTATTAAATGAATACTTTTCTAATATATTTGTTTTTTTCTTTTTCTTTGAACAGGAAACTCGAACATTCAAAATAGTTTCAACGTGAAACCTGGACATTTGAAATGAGGTGTTGGACTTAGGTGATATTTTAAAAGCAATTTTTCCTTCAAAATGCAATATTTTTCAATAAATTATACTTAAAAAGAACATTTGTAACCAAAAAGTTAAGCAGAAAAATAAACTAAGTCCAATTTTTTTTGTTAAAAAACTTACTAAGTCCATATTTTTGTAATTTTTTTTGTATCCTAAATTTATTTTTTTTAAATCTATTTTATAAAATGTCTGAAATTTTATAAGTCTTGATCCTTTATTTTAATGTTCTAAGAAAGTGGCTAGTTTTAAACATTTGCATAAAAATCATGAAAAAGTTAAGTTGTAAGATGTGGTGGACTATAGGAAATGGATTGCAAGGACAAATACAAAATTCATGTTATTTACAGCACAAGTTTATTCATCTTAATATACAACTGCTACAATGTTCAATAAATTTACAGATTGTAACTGTCAGACAAGGTTTCTTTTTTTAACTGTACAAGATCATTTGCAATGCAATTTGAAATATTTAATCTGTCTTTCAAAAATACAATCCACATCACAGGATTCAAATGAAGACTCATTTCAGACAGAAGAATCAGCACTCAAATCAGATCTGAAAAAGAAAAATTCTTGAAAGTAATCTACACACTTCATATTATAACAAATGACAAATTAATGCCAGTTCAATAATTCAAACAGAAGTATAATTTGATTTTAAGTTGTATATAAAATATTAGCTTATTAACAATTCTGACTAATCTCAATGATTCTTAAAATAGTTTTTGGCAGATAGCCAAGAACTAGTTCCCTTTCCTATAAAAAAAATTTACAATCCCTGTCTTACAGCTTATTAAAAGTGAATTAGAACAGTTCCAATTGGTTCTTCAGCCACAACCACCTTGCAAAACAAAACCCTTATTTGCTGATCTGTCATTCAGGCTTTTACATTCCAGAAAAATTCTGAGACATTCTTAATCCACAGCCATCTTTAAATATCCTTGACCAAAGCAATCTTCCCATATAAACAGCTTATAATCTGAAGACTGATGACCATGCTCAAAATTGATTTAGTATAAGCCTACTATATCTACAATCTCTTCAAAATTACTGATTAAAATCCACGAAGACTATCTTATTTGAAGAACTAAAAAATCTAAACAGAAATAATGTATACTTCATTCCAATACTTGAAGACCTTTCACTTTACTCTAGAGATCAAGAAGCCTACAACTACTTCAGCTCATACTGTAATAAGAGACAAGTGCCAAATCACTCAAAATTGAATTCATTAGGCTTACAGTTTTTGTCAGAACAGAAAGGACACCACTCAGTTAATTCTTCCTGTCTGTAATAGAGTGATAATACATCAGTTTTAATTTATTTATGGAAACTCCAGAGAATGAGCAGGCTTTTCATAAATTGACCAGATTTTTATTGAAAAATAAGGAAATTATAGGATTCATAAAGTTTTAAGTACAGCAAAACCAATTTTGAGCAAGGAAACCATGTCCTAAGAAAACTGTAGCATCATAAAACTTTTAATCTGGCATATCAATAAACCTCAGAATCCTATCAAACCTGTAGCGTAACAAAATTAGGAAAGAATGGACTGCAAGTTAGAGCATCCTACATTTATTCAAGAAATTCAGGAGAGAAAAAAAAAAAAACCTTTTTGATGGTCTGTTAAATAAAAATCTGAGCAATATTCACTTTTATAAGAAGAGAATTGAGGCTTTTCTGAATATTTTGAAGAATTGTATGACAAGTCACATCTCCCCCATTTTTTTAGGCTACATGTTTAATAAGGTTTCAAGGCTTATTGATAAGCAGTTCAAGTGTCTTAATGCCACCATTTTCCCTTAAAATGGAGTTGCCATGCTCAAATTATTTTTTTTCTATGCTTAAAACTAAGAATTCTGTGGCTTATTGTTCAACCAAAATCCATCTCTCTTTTACAAAAAAGAACCTGTTCATTTTCTATAGTTCCCACTAATAATTCAAAATCAATACATTAACAATATATTACAGACAGGAGAACAGTCACTTTATGAGTGACATTGTTTTTACTAATATATACTTTTCCCTACAGGATGTAATTTATTTCAAAAACTGACAAAATTTTAATTCTACACTTTCATATAAATTACTTACCACCCTTATCTAGTCCAAGCCAATCAACTGCAAAGTATCCTGGAATCATTAGCAGAATTCCAGTTCAACAGGTCATCCTCAGGGTGTGTCATTTTCCTCTGAGATTACCATAAACTATGCACAGCTTTGTATGAAGTGAGGATTCCACACAAGTGATTCACACCATCCACCTCCAAACTAGACCTGGGAAACAATTAAAATGCAGTTGTATAATATGATCTGAAAAGAAATCTTAAATCCTGATAATCAGGGAACTAACACACATTGCATTATACATTATCCTAATGCCAACCTAGCCAATGCTTCCACACTCCAAGTGATCTCACAGGATCTAGTATTTCAATATGGCTATGCAGTTGTCAGATTAGCCTACACTGAAAAATGCTGTTAAGTTTAAAGGTCATATCTTTCCCTCCTGTGCATGACTGCTTCACATTAAATGGATTTTCTTTAGACAAAAGATTACTAATATGGTGGAATATTTTGAGAAAAATTCTATACTGTATCTTCACTTATTTACATTTCACTTGGTATTTAATTATTTACATTTCACTTGGTATTATAACTAAGAGATATGTTATGTTAAAACTCCCATTACACTTTTTTGCTAGTTTCTTTACGTCGCACCAACACATAGGTCTTTTGGCAACGATAGGACAGGAAAGGCCTAAGAATGGAAAGGAAGTAGCCATGGCCATAATGTACAGCCCCAGCATTTACCTGGTGTGAAAATGGGAAACCACAGAAAACCATCTTCAGGGCTGCCAACAGTGGGGTTCAAACCCACTACCTCCCGCATGCAAGCTCACAGCTGCACGCTCCTAACCACACCGCCAACTCTCCCGGTCATTACACTATTCTACAAAACTTTAGATGAATATTACTATAATCCACTATATTATACAGTGAGTAGCCAAAAGTCATGGGAAGACACTGAATGGGACGTTAACAAGTCGCTCCTCCATGTGCCCTCAAAACAGCAGCAATACGGCAAGGCATCAACTTTACAAGATGTTGGAATCTTTCTGGAGGGATCTGACCCACGCATCTTGCACTGCTACCCACAATTGGTCTTGTGTAGTTTGTGCAGGATTTATGGAACATATACCAGCATCAACAACATCTCAAATGCTCAACTGGATTAAGATGGAGGGATCTGGAGGGCCAATCCATGGTCGTAACTTCACTGGAGTGCTCCAACCACCTGCATATCACCACAAAGCAGTGACATGGCACATTGTCCTGTTGAAATATGGCATCTCCATCAAGGTGCTGTAGGGCCAGAAAGAGATTCAGATTATCTGAAAGGATGTCTGCATAACATGCACCTGTCAGCACTGCCTGCAGCCAGACAATGGGGCCTAATTGTGACCATGAGAACACTGCCTAGGCCAGAACTGAGCCACCTCCCACCTGGGCACAACCTTGTCAACACAAGGATAGATAGCTTCATGGGGCATATGCCACTCTCACACTCCCATAAACTTACTGGAACCAGGATTCATCACACCATATAACACGCTGTCAGTGTTCCATGGCTATTGCCGATGTTCGCAGGCCCATGCAAGTCAAACTCTGTGTCGAGGTGTCAGCAAAGGGACAAGAGTGTCATCAGCTGGTGAAGCCTATGCAGTGCAGTTGCCTCCTTACAGTCCTGGTAGAAATGGGTTCTGACTCTCAACATTCAACTGGGCAGTGATCTGTCTCACAGTAGCCCATCGAGCACCCAATATGGTTCTACAGAGGAGACGTAATGCCCATTCTTTAAACACCCGTGGTCTTCCCTTGCTGCAGTTTACTGACAGCAACATTCTGAGATATTGAAGATCCACCCTCAACACTTTACCTTGGAAACCCAAATTGACATGTAATTTCCACAATGTTGTGATCCATGCAACGTGCACCAATGATCATCCCATGTTTGAAGTCTTAACTCGAAACATGTTGCCATCTTCACAACACTTGTGTCAGACTGCTTGGCTACGCCGCAGCTAGCCGCAACGCTCAGGGATCGTACGCGGTGCGTTTTCTAATGGATGCCCCTTCCTGTGACTTTTGACCACTCAAGTGTATATTGTAGCAAGTAATTAACTATGATCATATTCAAATATCTTTGAATCCTTTCAGTTTCATAATTGATGTCACTGCTAGCATAACATTCTCTTCTAAGAAAGACATTCTGTAATATTTACTGGTTACAAAGGAAACTTTCTACTCAAACAGCCATAATAGCTTTATTTTAACAACTGTCTGAAATTGGGTTTTCACAGGGCAGTTTGGACAGTGAAATATATGTTCAAGATCTTTAATTGCACCACACTTTCACTTGGCATTCTGGGTACTGTATAACCCCATCTTTTAAGTGTAATCTTTGTTCCAGCCATTCCAGTACTTATCCAATTAAGGGTCTTCCAGGCAGGCCAAAATTACGAAGTATGTGCTTTGAGGTCTGTTGGACAATTCTAGTTTGATAGCATGGGATGTTGCTGCCAGTATTTATTCCCAAGAATACCTCACGTAGCTGGATCTGCCCTAGTGTTTTTAGTGAAACTTGTGTGAAACTGTTATACTATTTCATGACCATCAAGAGGAGGACTTGTCCACCTCTTGTTGGGGTTTCAGCTACTACTATCCATCAGATTGGAGGTGCTTCTATGCCACAAATGTAGTACACTGACTTAGCAAATGTCATGGGATAGTTACCTAATAGCATGTGGGGCCACCTCTTGCCCTGCGAACTGCAGCGAGACGCCATGGAAGCGAGTCGACAAGTCCCTGGTAGTCCTCGGGATGCAGCCGACACCAAATTGTTTGCAGAGCGGCCACCAATGCTGGTCTGTTCTGTAACCGTAATCGGGACAATTACACCTACACATAATATAAACACAGAATAGAAAATAATACTCACACTCAATGAGAATAAGGAAATAAATATTGACAATATGGATAGGGAAATCGTAAAATAACAGTGGCGGTGAATATTTCATATCAAACTTGGAAGCGGGACATTAGCTGTCAATACGCAAAATCAAATCTTATTATTAGGCCTATAAGTTCCCAACATAACTAAGGATTGTGGAAGGTGCAGGAACCTTATCAAGTCCATGGGAAGGTATGGCGTTGTGGGGGAGAAAAGGTTCACAAGAATCACCCTCTAGCAGAACTATATTAATAATAAATGAAAAATTACAAGAAACAAAGTTAAATGATAGAGCAGCTGATACTTAACACATTTGACAAACAGATACAATTACAAATCCAAGAACACAAATGAATGGATTATAGATTGTTTTTAAACAGGTGGGACTTGAAATTACAAACGACAGAAATCTAGGGTAAACTCAAACACGTTAAATTTAAAACAGAAATTACATTAAGCAAGGAAATACCAAAATACCAAAAGGAATTAAATCAAAATCAGAAACATTGAGAATAACATGAACAGGGGAACTCCGAGCGCAACCGCACTCTAGGACGGTCAGATGGAACAGACTCCGCCTAATCGCGTCCCACACGCGATTCGGCTTAAGGCCAGAAATTGACAAGTCACAGTCCACCAATGGGAAACAAATTTCACTAGATTCCCTATCTTTTCGCCAATAGGAAATATCATTTTAGCGAATGAAATTGCATGACCATATATGGTCATATTAAGATAGTTAACAACTTTGAGATTTCCTACTGCGACACCTATTTCAACAGCAATAACCTTGCATGCGGTATAGGATGTTTCACAACTAAAGCACCTATACATTTTCATCATATTACAGTTTTGACATACAGAATAACAAAAATTAATTTTCAAATAACTCCTCTTCATGCTTGTTGACATTAATTTAAATGATCAATTACATAAATTTTACATACAAAAAAAAATCACTTCAAAAATTCTCCCATCAAGCAGTGTTCATTTACAGTTCCATATATCTTTATGTTCCCTAAAAAATTTATTACAAACAAAAAATATTCCAGCAGAGTCCAGAGTTCTTATTTCTTCATTTCTCAGAATACAAAATATTACAAACAAAAATGAAATCCTGTTCTTTCTTGATGACAAAAATGCAATTCTGCTGTTTTTTCTTGATGACACACCTATCACATGTTAGTGGGTGCAGGATCTATGGCACAGAGCCTGCGTTCCAGGACATCCCAGATATGCTCGATCGGGTTCAAATCAGGGCTCCTGGGTGGCCATGGCAGTCGGACCTCCGCTGCATGTTCCTGGAACCATTCCAGGGCAACATGGGAGCAATGTGGCAGCGAGTTATCTTTAAACACCGCAGAACCGTCTGGGTGCTGAAAGGCCAAAAATGGGTGGAGATGGTCTCCGAGCAGCTCAACATACCGCGTACCATTCAAAGTCTCTTCCAGAACAACTAGGGGGCCCATTCCATACCAGGAAAATGCACCCCAAACCATAACAGAGACACCAGTGCCGTGGAGCACACCTTCGAAGCAGGCGGGATCCATCGCTTCATGTGGTCTGCGCCATACACGGTGCCTCCCATCAGCATGGTGCAGTTGAAATCTTGATTCGTCCAACTATCACGTTACGCCATTGTTCGAGTGTCCATCCCTGGTGACTGGCGACAAATGCACGTTGTGCCCGATTACGTTGGGTTAACTGACACCCGTATGCAGCGCCGGCTCCCATACCCTATAGAATCCATGTTCCTATGGATTGTCCACTGGGAGACTTGTCTAGCACGGCCTGTGTTGAATTGAGCAGTGATTTATTGCACTGTTGCCCATCTGTCACAATTGACAATCCGCCTCAGATGTCGCCAGTCACGGTCATCGAGGGTGGCTGGACGGCCAGTCGTTCGTCTGTTGTGGATGGTGACACCCGCATTTAACCATTCACGATACACCCTGGACATGGTTGATGGCGTGAAGCTGAATTCCCGCACCACTTCTGAAATCGCACTTCCCATCCGTCGGGCACCGACCACCATACCCCGATTGAACGGTGTCAACTCACGACGACGTTCCATGTTACACCTGTCACATGCACAGCCACTGCTCACAAGGTCTCCTATACAACTGCCGCTGGCACAGGGAGCGTGTGGTGTGCAGACAACACACCTGCACATCAGTGCTCCGCTATCTCATGACATTTGCTCAGTCAGTGTATAACTTTTCAACACTTGTTTGAGACAGCCATTAATTTAATGGTACCTATCATTCAAAGCAATATCCAACTTAGTGGTGGTGGTGGTGATTGTTTTAAGAGCAAGTACAACTAGGCAACTATCCTCTATTAACACTAATCAGAGGAAAACTTTAAGTGGCCCAATACTTCAAAGAATGAAGATATCGGCCAAAGGAAGACAAGGGCCATGAAGGGCATGAAAATGACAGACTAGGCCTTGGAACCTAATACCGTTGTGGTCAGAAAGGAAGTGATGACCATGGGAGGCTGGATAGGATAGATGAAAGTGAGGAGTCTGGCACAAGTGGAAGCAATGTCAGGACTATGTGCCGAGTAATTTTGATCATATCCAAGTATCCTCAAATCCTTTAATTTCATAATTCATGTCACTGCTAACATAACATACTTTTCTAAGTATGACATTCTGTAATATTCATTGGTTTCAAAGGAAACTTTCCACTCAAACAGCCACAATAAGTTTATTTTAATAGCTGGTCGCCAACCCACACTCCAAAATTAACAGCCCCTGGTGTCCCTTTTAATTGCCTCTTACAACAGGCAAGGGTTACTGTGGGCATTATTCTACCGCCCCTACAAACAGGAGGAAGGGGGGGCAATATCCACTTGGAAAGAATTTACCCAAAAAGGACAAGTGAAGTAAACTTGTTGAATCTGACCCTCATAGTGACAATGTTCTCTAAAAGTAAGACCAATCAAGCTGAACTCCAAGGTATATAACAGGGGTAAACTCAAGTTTCTTTCCTTCCCAATTGAAGTTGGGAATTTGCAGCACAATTGCATGGATGGATAAATAACCTGCACTTTCCTAGGATTCAGCTTAAGGTAGTTGTCCCTGAAATACATGGACATTTCAATTAAGGACTTCTGCAGCCTAGATTCTACTTTCCAAAGTGATCTGGACAGAGTTCCACGTAGAGCGGGTCCAGACCTCTTGCATATCACCGTATCATATCTCCGTTGCATATCATATCCGGTGATACACAATACAATGCAACGCAAGAATTTGTACCGCATCATCCATACCGATCTGTATCCGAGAACCCGTATCAAATCCATGCAACAGGAAGAAATTAGATGAATCTCAGTTTCGCACCAGCTTTTAGTCAACTGACTTCACTTAACTGAAAGATAGCAGCAGCTGCATACATCTTAACTGTGCTATAAAGAAGAAAAAAAAGGAAATAAATTATGTTTGTGGATATCTTGTATCTATGCTGGTAGGGAAGTATAAAAATGCAGACCATCTGTTGGAAGGCATATATTTTCAATCTAAGTGGAATATACAAACCTTTCACATGGATGCATCACTTTTTTTTCCTTTTATTAAAATGTTCTGTGTTTTGGGAGTTCCATATCACACCCTTCTCCTTACTCCATTCCATTAAGATTAAGAACACATTCAAAAATACAAATTATGCTCTGATGACTGCATATGCCAGCTATCCTTTGTGTGGAACCGAGTAGCAACATGTGCACGTCCAGACTAGCACATCTGCACCGCATGTCGTCGCTTTGATGTGACTGCAAAAGACCAAGTGAGCGCACAAGCCATTGCGTATAACCGTATCAACATTTTGCAATGGAATTATAACATGGGGATACACAAGCCTGGACCTGCCTATAAAGGTCATCAGCAAATTCTGAAATTCTTTGTATTCAGCTCATTAGGTTGATAATGTACATATTGGAGAATTAGTTCAAGGACATTACCCTGGGGGGGAATTCTGATTCCTCCAACAACTTTATGCTGAACTGTCATTTTGAATCTTTGGTTCAGTAACTAGCATTGATTAAGTTCTAAATTTAAAGTCTTCACTCATTTTAAACAGCTTATGCATGAGAAATCTAGTTGATTGTATTATTAACAGCAGTCAGGAAAACAAAAACAGCACTAGTTACAAGGCCCTTCTGAATGAGTGGGTAAAGTTCAGCTTTTTATACACAATCATCCTGGTCCAAATCCTGCTTAATTATTAATCACCTTATTGCCTACAAGAATAAGGCATTCAAACAATTTAAAAAGATTGCTCCAGAGAGTTCTTTGGGTCATCTGGAGTCTTGCCTCGTTTCAAAAGCTTTTTTTACAATCTGCTTTACGTCGCACCGACACAGACAGGTCTTATGGCGACAATGGGGTAGGATAAGTCTACGAGTAGGAAGAAAGCAACTGTAGCCTTAAGATATAGCCCCAGCATTTGCCTGATGTGAAAATGGGGAAACCACGGACAACCATCTTTAGGACTGCAGACACTGGGGTTCGAACCCACCTCCCGAATACAAGCTCACAGCTATGCACCACTAACCACATGCACAACTATTTTTTTGTATTTTCAATCTACTTTATATTGCACCAACACAGATAGGTCTTATGGCAACAATTGGATAGGAAAGGGCTGGAAGTGAGAAGGAAGTGGCCTTGGCCTTACAGTACAGCCCCAGTATTTGCCTGGTGTAAAAATAAGAAACCACAGAAAATTGGAGCTGCCAACAGTGGGGTTCAAACCCAGTATCTCCAAAATGCAAGCTCACAACTGTGCACCTCTAACCACATGGCCAACTCTGTTTCAAAAGCCACCAAAAGCCTTAAGCCACTTCTGGGGATTAAATCTTGGAACAAATACACCAATTAAACTTGGTTAATCATTCAAACATCTGCAGCAAAATGAATTTGTTCATTCCTAATATCTAAACCTTTAAGAGCTTTTGAATTATCTACTACTGGCTGGATGAGACAGACAAGTCCAACACTCTTGAAATGAATGACTTGTAAAAATCTTCCCTTTTCAGGGCAAAATTAATCACCTCTCATTGTAATATCACTGAGCATCTCCCTGGGATATTGAGTGTATATATCATGATGCTTATGTAATGATTGACACAACACAGCTATATAGTAAACACCAGGTTGTGCTAAATGTAAAGCCACAATTCATCCATTCATCTGGCCAGAATGCCATGACTATAAGACAGTATATTTATATATTTGTACAGATATTCAATTATGGTATCTATGGTGATTTAAAAGTTTTAAAATCATGCCAGAGAAATATACACTACCAGGGTGTGTAAAAAACTACTATATCATTAAAATAAGGATACACAAGTTTCGGATTGCCTAAAGACCTAGATCGTCATAGTAAATAGATTTGTTCAGTCCTACAAACTGATCTCAATGAACAGATCAGCAGTGCATACAAAACATTTTTAAGACTTGCAACTAATATTTTAAAATCTTAATTCAGACCAGAAGATGTAGTTTCCATAAACCATAAATGCAGTCACGCCATATTGTGCAAATTAGAATAGACTGATTTTATTATATAGGCCAAAGTGCAGGTGAACTGTCTACCTACTGAATGACGTTCTATAAAAGAAAATTTCAGACTTCTATTAATCCATAGAAATTCCTTACAGAATACAATCAGCTTTCATCTTAGATTGTTATTAGTTGTTTTTTCAGATGATATTAACAGATCTTTTATCCCAAATTGATGCCTTTTTATAAAAGTTGACATTGAAAGATCCTGAAAATTGCAGCAACTTGCCTAAAAAGGTTTGGTACCATATTTGTGAAGTGCTATGACATGTATTTTGCCACTTCTACATCCTGGGCATTTGAGGGAATTATCAGATTCCTGTAAGTACAGTATCTTTTGCACATTTCTTGAAGTATGTTAAACTTGAAAAGCAAAAGAATAAAATCTTTAAATTTATGAAATTCATGTAAAAGAAGCAGCAGAGAAATACCTGGATGTATTTCTGCAAATTTAATCTCAAAATGGCTACTGAGGACATGGAAAGATCTGAAGGAAAATTGATTATAAGTGTACAAAAGTTAGCAACATGAGTGAGCAGAACCTTCAGAACAGGGCTACCATTAACCCTCTCGTGCATGAAGACCTCATGAGGTCCAAGTTCTCGTACATTTTTATGCTTAATTATTTTACTACAATTTCCCTACCTCCTACACAACTTCAGTCAAACACATACCCGTTATGCCTTGACAGAAGTTGGAAGCAGCTATCATCAAGTCTGGTAACCATCAAGCTAAGGAGTGATTCAACCGAGCGCTATCAAGCAAGGCAGGCAACACTTAAGAAATTCTTGAAACCAAGACTGAGTGAACAGTAGCCACCCTGTGGAATATCAGTCTGCTAGAAGGGAATATAAAACCAAGACAAAAAGGGGTTGAATATGTAGAAAAACAATCTACAGTTTAAAGAAATTGAAAAGGGCCCACACTATACAATCTGTACACTACAACCATGATGTCCCAACAGATATAACAATAGAGATATGGAAGGAGTGCATGGAGTGGATATGGTAATACCAATATAAATGGTCCGTTATTGGACATCATAAATTTTCCAGCCAACTCATTCCTGGTTGCCAGAGTTTTGCCCCGGTGCACTAAGTTGGGCTCATCGGTTAGTAAATAGCACACCCACCAAGATGCATGGCTAGTGCATACCGTGGAGACCACTGCATAGGCTAGTTGGAACCACTGGCAGTGCCAGTTATTAAAAATTGATGCCTGCCTGACCATCGGATGATATAGATGTTGATTCCCGTATGTACTAGCCATGCGTCTTTGTGGGTGTGCTATTTACCAACTGATGAGCCCAACTTAGCACACTGGGACAAAACTCTGGCAACCAGGAATGAGTTAGCTGGAAAATTTATTTCTAATAACAAACCATTTATATTGATATAAATTTACTCATTTAGGACAAACATTTCAGGTTCCCTATGGGAATCAACATCTATATCAGAGGATATGGTACACGAGAGATACACAACCAATACGAAGCACTAAAGAAGAAACTGAACTTGGTGCTGTATTTATGCAGGAAGAAGTAAAGAAGGCAGTTGCAAATACAAAATGTCTAATAACAGCAGGGATATAGGACGTCTACAGTGAACACTTAACATTACCGTATTTTGAAACTGGACAGAACTAATAAATGCTTATAAACAGAAGTCGCAGAAAAATGAAGTCATCAAGAAGCTCTACAAAGGAAAGGGGGAAGTAAACATTTTACAGGGGGATAGCATTGGAATCCATAGCTTTCTAGCTACTCACAACATTGGTGATTTAAAGAATCACCATATTCCGATTGCTTCCAGAACAGTGTGGTTTCCAAGGCAGAGACATACTTTGATGGCAACCAAATATCTTGCTAGACATCCCATGGTGCAATCTGCAAGAAGATGGTGAAATGTATGTCTTTCAGAATTTTCTTTACATTGCACCAATACATAGGTCTTTGGAGATGATTGTAGGAAAGGGTTAGGAGTAGAAAGGAAGTGGCCTTAGCCTTAAGATACAGCTCAGCATTTACCTGGGGTAAAAATTGGAAACCACAGAAAACCAGAGGGCTGCCAACAGTGTCATTTGACTGCTTGAAGGCCTTCAATATGGTAAATAGGTCAATGTTTCTTAAACTGAAGGGACTTTTTGGGTACACATGGGTAGCAAAGACTGTCACCAACATTCTGGTCAAAAACAATGTTTAAATATGAGACTAGGGATGGAACAAATAGTTACTTCCCATTATCATGTTCTTGTGTATGTTACACTGTAATATTAGAATGGAGTGTCAGAATATAAAAGTAACAATACAAGTTGCAGGTTGAGAGGAACATTCACTGTTCTCTTGTAGCCCCTAACCGCATTTTAGTAAGTACGTTTGAATATCATCTCTTCTCTCCCACTGTCCCTTTTGATAGTCCGTCAGTCACATTAACTTTCCTAGAAAATGTTTGCAATGACCCATTTACATTTCAAAAACTAATACTTCAAAACCTTCATTTATAAAAAGCACAGCGACTGTTAGGTAGCTCTATTCTTAGATTTAGAAGGATCTGTAGTTCAAGACACTGGAACCAACATTATAAAAGTGTTTTTGAACAAGTGCCATATCCACTTCATATGCTGCTGGAATTTAAGATGAAATAGTCCTATCAGGCAAGATGGAAGCAGAGTTTAATCCAGTACTTTTCTGATTTGATTTTTTCTTACATCGCATGAACACTGATCTTATGGTGTCGATGGGATTAAGACTGAAGCAACCATGGCCTTAACTGAGAAACAGACCCAGCATTTGCATGGTGTGAAAATGGGGAGACCACCAAAAACCATCTTCAGAGCTGCCGACAGGGGTTCAGACACACTGTGTCCAGAATATAAGCTAACTACCCTATCCAAACCACATAGCCATCTCTCTCAATCCAGTTTAGACTACAAAATCTTACTTTTCAAAAATAGAAGTTAGGAATATGCAGTAAACAACTAAGTGCCTTGTCCAGAGTCTTTCTGTACATCACTTTTTTTTTTTTAGTTGCATTACGTCGCACCAACACAGATAGGTCTTATGGCGACGATGGGTTAGGAAAGGCATAGGAGTTGGAAGGAAGCAGCCATGGCCTTAAGGTACAGCCCCAGCATTTGCCTGGTGTGAAAATGGGAAACCACGGAAAACCATTTTCAAGGCTGCCAATAGTGGGATTCGAACCTACTATCTCCCGGATGCAAGATCACAGCCGCGCGCCTCTACGCGCACGGCCAACTCGCCCGGTCAACTCGCCCGGTCACTCCTTTTCTGTTGTACTGGTAAAAATGATAGCTGTTGCTGCACTGCCCCGTATGTTTCAGTTTATGACAGTTTCAGGAGGGACAGACACACGTGAAAGCACTTGCAATGGCTTTTCAGGACCTGGTATTTGTGTACCAGAACTACATGAACTGGTGGAATTGTTTAAAATCACTATCATTGGGTACCTTCTTTCAATGCATTTCCAACAAACCATTTACCTATATTTGTTCCCATGAATTTCATCAGGTCAATCAATCCTGATCTGCATATAAGGCTGTCGCCCAGGTGGCAGATTCCCTATCTGTTTTCCTAGCCTTTTCTTAAATGATTTCAAAGAAATTGGAAATTTATTTTACATCTCCCTTGGTAAGTTATTCCAATCCCTAACTCCCCTTTCTATAAATGAATATTTGCCCCAATTCATCCTGTTGAATTCCAACTTTATCTTCATATTGTGATCTTTCCTACTTTTAAAGACTACTCAAACTTATTCGTCTACTAAGGTCATTCCACGCCATCTCTCCGCTGACAGCTCGGAACATACCACTTAGTCGAGCAGCTCTTCTTTCTCCCAATTCTTCCCAGCCCAAACTTGGAAACATTTTAGTAACTCTGCTCTTTTGTTGGAAATCACCCAGAACAAATCTAGCTTTTCTTTGGATTTTTTCCAGTTCTTGAATCAAGTAATCCTGGTGAGGGCCCCATACACTGGAACCATACTCTAGTTGGGGTCTTGCCAGAGATTTATATGCCCTCTCCTTTACATCCTTACTACAAACCCTAAACACCCTCATAACCATGTGCAGAGATCTGTACCCTTTATTTACAATCCCATTTATGTGATTACCCAATGAAGGTCTTTCCTTTTATTAACACCTACATACTTACAATGATCCCCAGAAGGAACTTTCACCCCATCAACGCAGTAATAAAAACTGAGGACTTTTCCTAATTGTGAAACACACAACCTGACTTAACCCCGTTTATCAACATACCATTGCCTGCTATCCATCTCACAACATTATCAAGGTCTCATTGCAGTTTATCACAATCTTGTAACTTATTTGTTACTCTATGCAGAATAACATCTGCAAAAAGCCTTCCCTCTGATTCCACTTCTTTACTCATTTATATTTATATTTATAAGAAAACAAAGGTCCAAATAATATTGTCCTTAGGAATTCCCCTCTTAATTATTACAGGGTCAGATAAAGCTTCGCCTACTCTAATTCTGAGATTTTCTAGAAATATAGCAACCCATTCAGTCACTGTCTAGTCCAGTTGCACTCATTTTTGCCAATAGTCCCCCATGATCCACCCCATCAAATGCTTTAGACAGGTCAATTGCAATACAGTCCATTTGACCTGAATCCAAGATATGTGCTATATCTTGCTGGAATCCTACAAGTTGAGCTTCAGTGGAATAACCTTTCCTAAAAGCAAACTGCCTTCTATCGAACCAGGTATTAATTTTGCAAATATGTCTAATATAATCAGAAAGAATGCCTTCCCAAAGCTTATATGCAACACATGTCAAACTTATTGGCCTGTAATTTTCAGCTTTATGCCTATCACCCTTACCTTTATACACATGGGCTATTATAGCAACTCACTATTCATTTGGTATAGCTCCTTCAACCAAACAATCAAATAAGTACTTCAGATATGGTACTATATCCCAACCCATTGTCTAGTATACCCATAGAAATCTTAATTCCAGCTGCTTTTCTAGTTTTCAAATTTTTTATCTTATTTACAATAAGTTATCATATGTAAATTTTAATACTTCTTTAGCATTAGTCACCTCTATCTGGACATTATCCTTCTAACCAACAATCTTTACATACTGACTGAATACTTCTGCCTTTTGAAGATCCTCACATACACACTCCCCTGGTTCATTATTCCTGGATGTCCTCCTTGAAACCTGTTTCTGCCTTAAAGTACCTATACATACCCTTCTATTTTTCACTGAAATTTGTATGACTGCCAGTTATGCTTGCCATTATGTTATCCTTAGCTGCCTTCTTTGCTAGATTCAATTTCCTAGCAAGTTCCTTCAATTTCTCCTTACTTCTACAGCCATTTCTAACCTTTTCTTTCCAATCTGCACATTTTGCTCCTTGTCCAGAACAATGAATGAAACATGAGATGAAAAGTGGAAAGACCACTTAACCATTTCAAGGAATTTCACTACTGTATGCATTACCACCAGCAAGCCTAATAGAAAGCGCTTCAAATAACTTAATATCTAACCAGCTAACAAGAACACAGGGTAGGAATAACAGTACTGCCTCTGAACTTACAAAATTAACCGCTTGTACCAGCACAGGAGTGTTGAAACACTGATATTGTACTTTTATAGTGTTTATTCACAAACCTTTATATGTATTAAATTTGGATAAAAATCTGCTTTTCTTCAATCAAAGAGTAATGAAAGTGCACAGTACTAAATTCTTAGGACTGATTATAGATGAAAATCTGTCGTGGAGTAATCACGTGGAGACTATCTGTAATAAAATTATCCCTGTGATTGGTATCCTCAGTAGATTGCGATATAAGTTTTCTCGTGGGTTGTTGAAGGGTATTTACTATGCTCTTATTGAAAGCCACATCTTATATGATACATGTCTGGGCATGCTGTAATAAAGAATTATTTGGAAAGGTAGAGGTCCTTAGGAAGAGAGCACTAAAAATAATTTTCAAACTGCCCATTCTGACACCGACTAAAGATCTGTATAAATATTGTAATATATTATCACTTCCAAACCTCCGCATAAAGGCTTCTATAATTATGATCTATAAAATTCAAAACAAATTAGTCCGCTCAAACACATCAGTAATTACCAATTCACAGATTCATAATTATGGAACAAGAATTATTTATAATATTCACTACAATCAGATTCATTCCACTAGTTATGGTCAAAACTCTCTTTGGCATTTTTCTATAACTATGTATAACTCTCTTCCAAAAAATATAAAAATGTTACCAACTTTATCTATCTTCAAAAGTAATTTAACTAAATATCTGAAGTAGTATGGTAATTATGGTTAGGAAGCTTTGTCCTATCTTATCTCTTACACCATGTTAAATTATATACTTACTGTATTTTATTTTGTAATCAAATTGTGAATATAGCTGCCATTGTCATTTATTTGTATTGCACCAAGAAGAGCCTTGGCTCAGGTGCCTATATTGAAATGAAATAAATAAATAAAATTGTTGGAACATCTTTTGGAATATTCTACTAAGCCAGATAACCAACACAGAAATGAAAATCATCAACTATGACTGCACAGGAGTGAGCTGCTATGCTTCCTAATATCAGTTAGCTAATCAGGAACTTATGTTCGTATTAGGGTCTCCAGTGGAATGTTTCTGGAACAGCTTACTGTGATGGAAGGGGATACATCATGTTATGATATGCAATTCCCATCTCTAGAAACCTCAGTGAAAATTTATATGTCTAATGGGGTATTACAAAGAGACCCTTGAAGTCCACCACTGCTTTTAATATTTTTATGCATGACGGGACCAAGGAGATAAAGAGACGCTCAAAAGGTAAAAAATATACATATATCAGTCATTAAATACAACATGACTCAAAAGCAGCTTGTTTTGAGTTATGTATACCATTGTAGTGGTTCTTGCATGCACTTAACTGGTGGAACCTCTATCTGTAGTTAAACTATGCAGCCAGAAAGCAGCTGTCATTCTTTCACCTCCTTTGTTCTTTGTACTCTCTACAATACTGTACTATTTGATATGCAGCCTTGGCACTGTGGAATACCATTCATGCTATTGTAGTTGTTCAAGAGACATATTTAGAGGTTGACACCCTTTTTTGCTAGTCGCTTTACGTCGCACCGACACAGATAGGTCTTATGGCGACGGTAGGATAGGAACGACCTAGGAGTTGTAAAGAAGCGGCCCCAGCATTTGCCTGGTGTGAAAATGGGAAACCACGGAAAACCATCTTCAGGGCTACTGACAGTAGGTTTTGAACTCGCTATCTCCCGGATGCAAGCTCACGGCCGCGCGCCCCTAACCGCATGGCCACCTCGCCCGGTAGTTGGCACCCTTGTCATGAAGAAAGGAAGCATATGTCAATCTCTCATGCATAACTTATTTAGTCAATTCAGTATGCACTGAAAATCCAAGGTTGGGTGTATTATAAGGAAATGACATTCTTGCCCAGAGAAATAATTATTTTATTTTTACGATTTCAACTTGTGATAGTGCTACAAATCAGACATTTCAGATAGAAATTATGTACTAAATGCTATTATGTCATTCTTGCCACAAAATAGTATATATTGCAAGTTATGAATCTCATTCCGTATTGACGGTTATCACTTTACAAAAGAAAATATTTATAAAATCCTCCTATCATTACATCCTCCCATGGTAAAGTGCTGGTTCAACTAGCCCTCTGATATAAAACTGAACAGTGGAGGATGGCAAAGGGGCTGGATGGGACAAAGCAGTGTAACAGAAAATGAGCCTGCAGTTTTGATATCTTGTGACGAAACTGGTATAAATTGCTCTTAAGCAGCATCTCCATAGTTTTAGCACAGTGTTCACGAAGTCAGTTATTCATTAGTCAATTTTTTTTACAGAAATTAGTGCAGTTATTCCTTTCTCTGTTTGGATCTAGGAAATTAGAGTTGCCCAATTCCTGCATCTGAAGCTTCTATAAGGTATTCAAGTTCTAGTACCTCAAGTCTTTCCTTCCAGACCATCTGCTAAATCATCCAGTTCAAACTAAGTAGTACATCTTCTGAAGACTGCAACAACTTGCTTATGACAAAAGTTATTTTCCCAAAGATGCTGGTGAAAATGGTACGGGTGAAAATCTACATGAAACCCCTGGATAAACCAGTACCCCAACAGAAAAATCTCCAGTAACGAACAGTACTTTCTTTTCAACTGTCAATAGCAATGGTTTAATCATTAACTTGCATGTTAATCTTTGAAATAAAGGTGTCTAACAGCAGAGAAATGTTGAAGTGGAAGAAGAACCTTTTGAAGAAAGCAAGAAATACTGGACAGGCATATGAAACCCATAAAACCAAACCAAACTCCATGGCACTACAGCCCTTGAAGGGCCTTGGCCCACCAAGTGACCGCTGCTCAGTCCGAAGGTCTGCAGATTACGAGGTGTCGTGTGGTCAGTACGACGAATCCTCTCGGCCGTTATTTTTGGCTTTCCAGACCGGGGCCGCCATCTCACCATCAGATAGCTCCTCAATTCTAATCGCGTAGGCTGAGTGAACCAGCCCTCGGGTCCAGGTAAAAATCCCTGACCTGGCCGGGAATCAAACCCGGGGCCTCCGGGTAAGAGGCAGGCACGCTACCCCTACACCACGGTGCCGGCACGGAAATCTGGAGATTCGAACCTCAGAATTTCTCACTCCCAGTCGTATAACCAAGACCTAAACTGCTTTGCCAAAGCAGCTAGGCTATGAAACCCATACACAAAGTAAAAAGGTACACTCGCAGAGGCACAATGAAGCCAGGAAGTAAGGAAAACTTCAAGCTTCAGTGCTCATTGAAGTTCAGTAATGAGAGTAAATGGCAACCATTTGTCATGCTTTGTCATTAGGTGATTATCTCCAGAGGCAAGTCATTGCCGGTTCAAAGAAGCCTATTGTTCCTACGTTATCACTGTACTCGTTTGATACAACAAACCTCCGCAACATCATAATTCATTTTATTTTTGCCTGAATGGTGAAGTTAAAAGTCTAAAAAAAATTTTAAACACCCTAGATATTAATGAACAGCCAATCTGAATAGTTCTGGAGAAAAGTCTTCGAGACTACTTGAGATCAAAAAGAAAACAGAACAGAAAACACTGGATTTATATATATGTGCAGTACTGTATGCAGTGAAAAATATGAAGCTCTTCCTAAAATTGAAAGCCATTACATCCAGGCTAATACTTTCAGGCAGTTTATAGATTGAAGCAGTTCACTTTATATTCACCAGGATTATGTTACCACATTTAAGCTATATAGTATTTTCCTATGTTCACACAAGAATACAAGAGTGCTATGTGTGGGATGAGTCAAATGGTCTTCAGGAAGTGAATAAATTAGGTTCACGCATGTTAATGTATTTACAGCAGAAAGCTAACAACCAATGTTGAAGTCTTCTACTCTGAACTGTACCAGCCAACAAAGAATGTATGTCAGGCCTGTTTTTTGCTGTTTCTTCTCTTTGAATAAAATTCATAACTAACAAATATCTCATCTGAAGCCACTGAGAATGAAGGAGACTCAACTTATTCTTTGATTGAGGCAGGTGAAACTCCAATTGAGAGGTGGACCTATCAATACCATTGGAGGGTTTTCAGCTGCTATTAGAGTTGCAAAGAAAGACTTCATGTGCACATTATGCTATGGGGATTTTTATGTGAAACACATTGCTTCTGTAGTCTGTCCTTAATCTGACAGGAACAAAACTGGTATGTGAAAGTTATTCAATTCCATTATAAATGGCCCATTGTTGAAAAATACGGTTCCCAGCATTTCATGCCAGTGTGCCAATTTGGCCTCGTCGGTTTGTAAATAACACCTACCAAGACGCTTGCCTAGTGTGTATAGTGGAGGCCACTGCATATGCTACTTTTATGCCACAAGCAGTGCCAGTACAAGAGACTGTCTCTTACAAAAATTAATGGGTCTAACAAATTCATGCCTGCTAGGACATCTGATATTGATTTCCATAGGGTTAAGTGATTCACCATATTTTATTTTTTAAGAAGTCCTACAGCAAGGATTTTCAAGAAGTATCTGTAAGAAAAGATAATTGAAGAACTGTCCCTAAAACAGCCATTTTTCCCTAAACCAGGACTAGCTCTTACAAAGAAAGACCTTCAAGATTTACTGGCAAAGGATTTTGTAAGTCTTTGTAATCTCAGTATGTTAACAAGCACCAAAATTATCTTCAGTTTACTTATGACCTACAGCTGACTCAGTTTAGTTATACTGCATATTTCAGTATGCTAAGAGGCGTGCACACCAGTGATATAACTACCACCAATATGATTCTAATTTCTGTCAAGATCACATCTTTGTGTCTTACTTTAATTATAATGTTCGTAACGACAGGTGTGGATGGGGGCTACCTTGAGGGTCGATGTATTTTTGGTAACAAATTTCTCACTCAGTCACTGCAATGGTTTATTTTGTCAAATATTCCAAAATGGTGTTTGTAAATTTTTTTTCTTGAAATGGTAGCCCTTTAAGACTTTCACATGCTGCTTCTGAAGAAAGTTTAGTTATGACATATTTAATGAGCTATATGGATGATATGGCCCTAGCATCTTGCAGAGGAATTACAAGTCGCAATGAACGTAATTGCTGAATGGGCAGAGGAAAATGGACATGGCTCCAAACACTGAGGAACCAAATTGATAGTCTTCAGGAGAAGAGGAAAACTGACAAGTAGTGACATATGCATGGAACAAAAGCTGAATACCATCAATGATTACATATACCCCTCATGAAACTTCAAGCACTCACAACAACTTCCCCTTCAACCCCACCTCCACCTCTTACCACTACCTCTTAATTAGTAAGAGCTCCAGTTCCAACCTTCATTCCATACAACAGCTGTGCCTGTTCACATACACCAATATGATCAAGGAGCAAGTACAATAAGTTTCCCAATTTACCATTGCCTTGTTTCTCTTATGAGTTTTCTTCCCCCATATTTTAAAATTACATCCACTTCCTTTTTCTAGAAAAAGGAGACCAGGTTAATATACTATGATAACCTACAAGATTAAACATGTTCCATTTTGACTATATCACAGCTTTATTTTAATTTCAAACAGTTATTGACTGTTGAGCAAATCCATTAGCATTCTTTGACTCCATGAAGAAAATGGTTATCTGCGAACTTAATTACAAGATTGTTGTTTTATCAGTCTTAAGTGATTGAAGATTTTTGTATGAACCTTCATTGATGAATTATGAATGTGTCCCTTATCACTTTGTTGCTGAAGACAGCTGAAACTAGTACAGATTCTAGTATTCCTTTTTAATCTTTACTTATGACAAGGAAATTTAATTTGTAGTCTTGTCAATCTGTCTTGAGACAGGTATCAACTGAACATCATGCATTTTTGTCCTGAGTATCTTTTTTCAGTTTCTCATTGCTTCTACCTTGCTTGATATCTTAACATTCCAAAACTACTACTTCCTCTTCATCTATTTTTCCCCTCCATCCCCTCTTGACAGTTTCTACATAGTATGCAACCCAACCAGGGTATTTTTCTCTTATTTTCATCAGGTGTCCTCTTATTCTTGGCACTTTATTCCTCACTATCTGTCCATTTCACTTTTTCTGTCCTCCACAACCATATTTCAAAAGTAATTAATTCATCCAGGTTTCAGCTCCGTAAGACACCACGCTCCACACAAAGCACTTTGCGAACCTGTTTCTTAAATTAAAAGGGATTGCCTTACAAACATTAAAAGCCCTCTCACCTTTCTTAAAGCTTTTCCCCCCCACAGATATTCTGCTTCTTACATCTGTACAGCTTCCATTCCATGTTAAACTCCAAATATTTGAATAACTTGTTCCAATTTCTTTCCCTCTGGTGTTATATTAACTGCAATTTCCTCCTTTCCTACTCATTCATAGTCTCCAAGTACAAAATTAAAATGTAACAGTATTGAAAAGTGGAAAAATTTTCTAAATACAAAAATTCTGTTAGTCAATACAGAACAACTATGAAGTCCACTACTTGTACAGATACTTAGGGATCACTTTACAGGTAACTGGAATTAACTTGTGAATACATAAGATAATAGCAGCTGTATAGTATCAGCGACTAGCAACAGCCATACATTGGTTAGAATTAATATGGACACAAACTACAGGAACTAGGAAACTAAGGCAAGATTTCTTAAATGACCACTTAATGCATCAAAATACACACCATCACGATTAGTTTACATACTCGCCAGGGAAATGTTCCTACTAGAAGATGCAAGGACTTCTACCAGCTATTTTTTTTTTGCTATTTGCTTAACGTCGCACCGACACAGATAGGTCTTTTGGCGACAATGGGATAGGAAAGGCCTAGGAATGGGAAGGAAGTGGCCGTGGCCTTAAGGTACAGCCCCAGTTTTAAACTCTCAAAATTTCATGTTTAATCACGTTTTAATCTTCAAAACTTAATTCACTCTTTTAACATACTTTGGTGCATTATCGTTGTTTTAGATGTTATTGTATAATGTTTTACGTAATCATTTTTCAACATTTTAACCTATAATTTATAAGATTAGAATGTCTCTATTTGTATTATTTTTAAGATTGATATAGGCTGATGATGCCCGTAAGGAGGGTGAAACATGTACCTTTGACTTTTATGTATTATGTATTAAAAAAATTTGACCATATGAAATAGTGGATCGTATTGTATTGAACAGGTGGACTTATAATATTGTAATAATATTTGAGACATACTGGATACTGGCCGCACTTAAGCGACTGCAGCTATCGAGCTCGGTCTACCAGCTACAACTAATCAGAAGATATTACAGGAATTGCAGGGAAAGCGGACAATATTGAGAGTTCTATGAAATTGCTGCAATGGTAAATCAGGGTGCATGTAAGAAGGGCAATATAATTTGAGGCATATGATCACTAGATTTCCTCTACATTTATTTCATTATAAGATAAGTAGACATTTATTTCATCATAAGGTATGTAGAACTGTGGGATTCCATAAGCAAGGTCCAGATTATATGTAGACTCTACAAACAAGATGCCCATCTGTAATTTGTGTTCTTAGACAAGAAACCCTGACATTAGTGCTAATGGGTGTTGTATAAATATGCACATTCCTTTATTAATAGAAATGGAATATTGATTGGACTTGCCAGGAATAAAAGTGCATTTTTAGCTCTTTCTGTCTTCAGCCATTTCAAAATGGTAAGACTTATTCTGGTAACAACTTACAGATCAGATTTTGCAACAATGTGTACAGTTGTCACAAGATTTCATTTATGTGGAATGAAAACATTCTGTCATGAACTACAATAAGTTAAATTTTTTTATGTCTCCATAACAGATTCAGAAGCAATTACTCCTATCAAACTGAAAATTATTCCATAAAAGCTTTTGTTCTCTGCAAGTGTGAATGTATTTAAAAACATTTACTAGGAAATGAAAAAAAAGGAAATTACAGATAGCAAGAGTCAAGGTCATCAGGCAAACTAATACAGTACTGTATGGTATAAATGAAGTATTTGATGACATTGTATGCATTTGTGTTGATTGATTTAAATATTAAGTTTAGGCTTACTAGGCAATTGACTGATGCAGGTGAACAATCACTTGTTTTCAAATTAAAGTAGCTGGGTCTGTTTCATCCCTGCCTGTGTCCACTTAATGTAAGACTACCTCCCTCATATTCCTATATCGTGTGGGCCAATCCACGACTCTAGAACCTTGCTGAAAGGGAATCTGATATAATGAAGTATTTTAGAGGAATAAAAATTTCTTGCCAGTCAAAATGGCATTCTATAAGAAGCCAGCAGAATATTAAGCCACAGCAGCTACAAGATTGCAGTTTTTATTATGCAATATTTTTAATTACTATTTCATAAATTTAATGCAGTTATTTACCATACTTTAATTGCTATCAGAAATATTACTTTAGACAAATTGATCTTACTGAACAAGAAATATTTCCTGGCCAATTCATTCTGATCAAATTGGAGTGGTAGTGTATTGCACCAAGTGGATAATTCCAACATTCACTCATTCCACTTCTATTACCAGAACTAATTCAAATAAAACTTCCAAAAATCAGATCAGTTATATTGGAATTATGAATTTACTCATTCAGGCAAATATTTTAAGTTTCCTCTTCATTTCCCCATTTCCAATCTTCTGGATAGTGTTATAAATCAAGGACCTCCTGTTTTCTATCTCTCCACCCTCTTCCTCCAATATTTATTTTTTGCTCTTTTCTGTATCCTCTTTCTGGGCCTTCCTCATGGTCTATTTTCTTTGCAAACACTCTGGAACTTTCCTCTTCCATTCTCATGTCCATACCATTTTAACTTACTGGTCTCTTGTCTTGCAGTTTAGGGAATCCAATTCTGATTTCATCCCTTCATGTCCTCCCAATTCTAAGAAATTCCATCTCTGCTGCTTAGATTCTAGTTTCATCATGTTTAGGTTTTGTCCACGTGCCCACCACATATATCAAAATTTGTGCGTAATACATTGGATACAGAATTTTCTTGAATTTCTCTGGGACATCCCAGTTACTACCTTGCACACTGGTAAAAACCATTGACTTGGATTCTCTTTCCAATTTCGTGGTTTATCTTCCCATCTTCTGCAAGTATACTCTGCACATATTTGAAGCTTCTAGTGGTCTTCCATTTACTTCAGCATACACCTTTTATTTCCTCTTATCACTGCTATCTTTTGCACACATTTTCATTTCATATTCCTATCTGCCAGTTCTATACAGTAATGTGTTTCTCTTCTTTATTTCATCTTCCCATATTTCATCTGCAAACAGTAAGGCCTCTGTCACTTTGCTTCCCATTTTTTTATAGTACACTTTAGATTTGATCCATGTCCATGATGAAGAGTAGACATGGCACTTCCTTGTTGTCTAAGTCCTGTTTCTTCATTGAACCAGTTTGTCCTATTTTAAGCCTTCACACTAAATTTTCATTCACGGCTTTGATCATTTGTTCTGCTCTAGCTACCTATTTTATTAATGCACTCCAGAGCAGTTGCCATGGCACAACTTGTCATATGCCTTCTCAATATCTATGTCATCACTAAATCCTTCCTGAAATCTCATTTCTCCATGTTTGAATCTTCAGCCCTTAGACTGGTTTGATACAGCCCTCCATGCCACCCTATTCTCTGCTAACTTTTTCATTTCTAGATAAATGCTGCATCCTACATCTGCTCTAATCTGCTTGTCATTCAAACCGTTGTCTACTGCTACAGTTCTTACCTCCTATACTTCCCTCAAACTAGTTTAACAAGTCCTGGGTGTGTGTCCTTAGCTGTATCTCTTGTCAAATTTAGTCACAATGATCTCTTCTCTCCAGTTCAATCTAGTTATCATCCATGTTCAACTTCCATACAGTTCCATGCTCCAGATGCAAGTCTTCAATGTTTATTTTTCTCATTCCTATATCAATGTTCAAAATGAGCAAATTTCCTGTAAGAAAGGCCTTCCTTGCTTGTGCTATCCTGCATTTTTTGTCCTGCCATCGTTAGTAATTTTACTACCCAAGTAACAATATTCATCTACTTCCTTTAAGACTTGATTTCCTATTCTAATATTACCTGCACCACCCAACTTCATATGACTGCACTCTTACTTTTGTTTTCAACTTAGTTATTTTCATCTTTTACTCTCTACCCAGGACTACATCCATACCATTCAGCAATTTTCTCAGATCGTCTGCAGTCTCAAAATATCAATATCAGCAAATCTCAAGGATTTGATTTCCTCTCCTTTGATTGTGATTCCCTTTCCAAGTTTCTGATTTTCCTTACTGTCCTATATATACATTGAAAAGGAGGGGGACAAACTGCATCCTTGCCTCACTCTTTTCTGGATTGCTGCTTTTTCAAAGCCCTCGATTCTTATCACTGCTGACTGATTTTTGTATAGATTACTGCAAGATGGGATTACTTTGCTCCACTCTTTTTACACTTTAAAGAAAAAAGAGCTGCAAAAGATGGTTTATCGAACATAGTTTTCTTAAATTATTTCATTAGTAAATGAAGACTTCTTACAAGGAATCGGTGTACCCATATATAAAGAAACCATTTCAGTAAATTTGTATTATTTATTATTTATAAAAATAGAGCAAAGCTATCTTGAGGGGATACTTTGCACCTGATGTCTGAAGATGAGTTAGAGTATGTTATTATGGAGCAATGTATGACAGTAGAAATGAAGGAAATTAAAATATCTGACTATCAATAACTAAATGTCAGAATCTTACAAAGTGAATGATTTAACAAAAAATACATTTTGGAAAGACCGAGAAGCATGTTAGAATTAGTTCCGTCCACTAAACTGGCCTTGTAATTCAAGAAACAGTCAAGACAAAGAGTGATGTGGAGCTCAATTCCAAAATCTGTCGAATTCAGGAAAAGAGAAGAGTCCCCACCTGCTTATTTTTGGAGGCTTAAAGCTACCAACTATCTTCCAAATCAAGTCATTTCATCTTTTGGTGTAGGCCTCTTCCATGACTTCAGAGATTTCTGCATTGCACTCATAGTAGCACCCTCTTGCCCAGAAAATATTCCCCTTCATATTTAGAAACCACATACTGCCCCACAGTTTGAACAACATCACCAAATTCCGGTCCGCTCACTTTAGGCCCGTTAATGGGATGAGTATCCCTCAGACAATAGAAGGGATTGTGATTGACTATACTGTTCGAAGTTCTCTTCTTATGAATCTAAGTTTCAGCATCATTTTTTGAACTACTGTTGTGGGTTTTGTCAGTGCACCTCTTTCTCCAAACCCTTGGGCTTTTCCTGTAACACTTTCCTCCTTCCTCTGTTGCTGGTACCACCAGCAGCCCACTCAGCTCATGTTCTGAAGGATTTCAATGAAGGAATCGTGAACTGTATGTCACACGTCTGTGAAGCAAGACTGGAAAGAAGTTGATCAACATTGATGGGATGTACACCACTTTCTGAAACCTGATCTTAGGTTTTCTGCTGAGTTTGGATGTAGTACATCCATTAGTCTTCGTAAAAGGAAAGGAAAGTGCTGTTTTTGCAAGACAGTATCTTTTAACCCTTCCTTCCTCCCCTTCCACTATGAATCTGTCTCCAGGCTATTTTCATGGGCCAAAAGAATGATATGCCCAAAGGCTGTGTAACATGGGTACTCTTGGCTGGTAGACAGATAAATTTTATTTTCAGAGCACAGCTGCAGAACATTTGTCATCAATTGTGACAAATTATCACAGATCACCACCTTTCTCCCTTCCTGCTTTTTTAGTCTTGGCAGCATCAAGTCTGTAAACCAATCAGAAAATGTGTTCTTATAAAAACCATCCACAAGGGCTATTTGAGTAGCGGCAGCCGTTCGGCCCATTTTCAGTCCATGTTGTTCACAAACGAGTTGATTTGTACACAACAAAAGGCATAACATTTCTCCCTCTATGTTTCCAGCAAACATTATTGAAATGCTGTTTTTGGAGAACATACAAATGTTTTCGGAGTATTTTGACCCTCTTTTCATTAGAACTCTTCTTTCCAGGATCATCGGTAAGATTACTCTCATCGAAGTTGAAGATTTTGCTTGCAGGCACGTCTTCCAGTTCAACACACAAATGTTGAACATAGTCTCTGAGAAATCCCTCATCAATGGCAGCTCTACATCTTTTAATGTTAGTTACAAACCACACAGTAAGCTCAGGGTGCCATTTGGTAAAACCCAAGACCCATTCATGACCTGGACAGTTGTCCTTAAATTTGGCCACTTTACGTCCCTGTCTAGCGAAGTTCTAAAGGAGTCACAGGAAAGCCAAATTCACTCTGCTGCATTATACATCCTACAAATTCTGCTTCATCAGTGAAAATTTTAGGGAATCCTGGATGTGAAATACTACAATTATTTAACTTCACTTTATTAATGTCTTTCTTGGAATATTAAATTCTGCTGCTTTTCACTGAGAACTCTATTCCTAATGGCTACTAGGCATTGTTCCAGGCTATAATAACAGTATCTCCTACTTCCTGCAGTTCTTATACTTCTGCAACATTTCCAAAAATCTGAAAAAAGATTGTAAACGCTATTTACACCACCTAGCTAGAACTGACGTGTGTAAAACATCCAGCCTGGGGAAACTTTGCTCCACGTTTGTTGCAGAGCAAAGTATCTTCAAGGTGACATTTCTAACCTAGGAAATGAAATTAACTTTATCAAACATTAAATGAAAAACTGCAATACTGCTCAGCAATTAGACATTAAGTACATGGAATCAAGGCAACTTCAGATTGGTCTCCTTTCAACCAGATAAAATTAGATTTTTCTGGCTTAATTTTTCACGCTCATGCAAGTCATGACTTGGAAGAATAAAATATAATATGGCTGAAGGTGATGCAAACAAGCAATGCTGCCAATCCTAATGTAATCCCTTACAAGGGAAAAATTTCCAGAGTTACAACAGGTTTGACAACTACAAAACAATTTTCTTCAAGTGGAGCAAAGTATAAATAATTCTTCATTTTTGGTACCTGATCCCGATCACTTTCAGAATCTGAAATAGCTTCTTGGCCCAATCAACATTATTGAATGCCTTTTCTAGATCTACGAATGCCTGTACGTGGGCTTGTCCTTAATCCAATCTTCTAAGATCAGACATAAAATCAGGGTTGCTTCATGTGTTCCTACATTTTGTTCTGAAGCCAAATTGATCTTCTCCCAACTCAGTTTCAACTTGTCTTTTCATTCTTCTGTAAATAGTAAGTGTTCAAATTTTGCAGGCGTGAGATACTAAACTAATGATGCAATAGTTTTCACACTTGTCAACACTGGCTTTCTTGGGAATAGGTATAACATTCTGCTGAAAATAAGATAGCACTTCTGTCTCATACATCTTACGCACTAAATGGAATAACCTTGCCTTGCTGGTTTCTCTTAAAGCAGTTGGTAATTCAGAGGGAATGTCATCAATTCCAGTTGCCTTGTTTCTGTTTAGGTCTCTCAGAGCTGTCACCTTGTCTTTCCCTAGAAGTGGTTTTCCATCTGAGCTCTTAATATTCTTACACCTAGTTTTCTTTTCTCCGAAGGTTTCCTTGATTTCCTATATGCACCATCTACCTTTCCTAGGACCATACAACCTTCGACATCCATGCACTTCTTCAGTCAGTCTTCCTTAGCTACCATGCACTTTCTATCCACATCATTCTTTAATCACTTGTATTCTTTCCTGCCCTCTTCATTTTTTGCGTTCTTGTATTTTTGTTCATTGATCAGGTCTGGTATCTCCTGAGTTATCCATTGATGCTTTGTTGATCTTTCCTTTCTAACATTTCTTCAGCCACCCTACTGACCCAATTCTTTACAACTCCATTCCTTCTCTACTGTGTTTCTTTCAGCCTTTTCATTTAATCCTTGTGCAACATGTTCCTTGAAACAATCCCTCACACTCAACTTTTCTAGATCCCATCTCCTTGGATTCCTTCCCTTCAGTTTCTTCAACTTCAGATAACATTTTATGACCAAGTTATGATCAGAGTCCACATCTGCTCCTGGAAACTCAATCCGACACCTGATTTCTGAATCTCTCCCTAATCATAATGAAGTATATTTGATACCTTCCAGTATCTCCAGGTCTCATCCACATACACAGCCATCATTTGTGGTGTTTGAACCAAGTACAGTATTAGCAAAGACTAAATTATGATTGGTGCAGAATTCAACCAGTCAACTTCCTCTCATTCCTTTGTCTCAATCCAAATGCTCTTACTGCATTACCTTTTTACTGGCCTACCACTGCATTCCAGTCTCCCATCACAATTACATTCTCATCACCTTTTACATACTGTATTAAGTCTATCTCTTCATATTCTTTCGATTTCCTCATCTGCTGAACTAGTAGGCATATAGACCTGCACTATTGTGGTGGGCATTGGTTTGGTGTCTTGACAACAATCCTTTCACTATGCTGGTCGTGGTAGCTTACTAAGCTGCCTTATTTTCACTTATTAAACTCCTGTCCAGCCCCATGGTGTAGGGGGCAATACATCCCCCCGTCACCCGGCGGCCCCGGGTTTGACTCCCGGCCGGGTCAGGGTTTTTTTTTTATTTTTATTGTAAATGATTAATATCCCTGGCCTGAGGACTGGATGTTGTCGTCCTGAATGTTCCTTTTCTCACATTCAACACTTTACACTTCCGCCATTTCCACATACACGCAGGTTCACAACGTATGGTGCAAAGTAGGGGCAAAAGATCATAGGTCGACGCCCCGAATAAGCAACATTTAAAAACAAAACCAACTCCTACAATTCCCCGTTTGATGTGTTTATAATTCTGTAGTCACCTGACCAAAAATCCTGCTCTTTCTGCCAACGTACTTCACTTATACCAACTACATCTAATTACAACAAATTACATCTAACTCCATGACTTTCCATAATGCAAAAATCTCTTCTAAATTCAGATTTCTCGTCCATTTCCTTTTCTACCTTCATCCTCAGTCTTCTGTCCAATATCCTAAGATCTTTGCTACATGTGAAATGAGGGTGATTCCCTTTTAGTTTCTACATTCTTAACACCCTTGAACAGTGGGATTATCAGACCCTTCCTCCAATCTGGTAATTTTTTCTTCCATATCACTCAGAAAAATCTATATATACAATATAATCCTATTGGCCCTGCTGCCTTTATCATTTCTGTAGCCACTTCATCTACACCTGATACTTTGCCACTTTTCATCTTTGTACCTCCTATTTCCAACAGTGTCATATCTTCATCTTGTTTTTTTCAACCATTTTTTTAGTTTAATATTATGTAATTTAGCAAAAACACTTCATTTATGAAGAATATCTTCTGTGTAAACTTTTTCCTGTATCTTTTCTTACAAATTTTGTATCTTCCCTCCTGTTTGCTTTTAACCAAGCCATACAATACATTTCCTTTAACATACTCTCGCAAGGTTTCTGAAATGTCCCATATGGGAATCAAAATCTATACTACCAGAACCATCCTACACCTGATTTCTAGAAATCAAGCCAAGGAAAATTCATTTCTAGAAGAAAATTCAGTGGAACATTCATTTATCCAAGGACTTGGTTTCACAAGGGAGTTCAGAATGAATTAGCCTTTAGCCTTTAATATGAAGGAAGCCGTTAGGAGACTTAAGGCTTGTGAATATTTTTGGATCCACCTAGATGAAACTGACATCAATATGTTCCAACTTCTTACAGTTATGCAAGATTTATGGAGCAAACTTGTAGAAAAGAAACGTTCAATAAATTTCCAAATTCTTTGAGTAAGTTTAAGGAAAAGCTAGGTAAACAATCAACAGGGAATCTGCCACCTGGGCAACAGCCCTAAATGCAGATCATTGATAATGGAGAAGAATATTGGTTTTGAATTTATTTTTAGAACAAGTATAAAAATAAGCTAAGTATTGAAACTGATTTAACCCTTTCCCACGAATTATCTTTGACTCACTGTCTGGCAAAACCTAGAGTAATAATTTGCTTGTCAAGTATAGTTGTGGAGGACCTTCACTAAATTCTTTAAAAACTACTTAAGATATCACTAAAATTTTAGTAACAATGGAAAATGCACTCATCTTACGGGCGAAAGTGGACTTCCCATAGCCACTCCATGGATCTGTAGTGGCTAATTTCTTTATGGAGCATTTTGAGGAGGCGGCTATTGCTTTGGCACCCATCAAACCTATGATATGGTGGAGGTATGTTGATGCACTTGTGGTCTGGACAGAAGATCCTGAGAAACTTCATCTATTTCTAAACCACCTAAATCAGCAACATCCTTTAATTAAATGCACTATGAAGGTGGAGTCTGACAGACTCCTTCCTTTCTTGGATGTTCCAGTAAAAAAGAAATCGGACGGCTCCTTAGGACATACCGTCTATTGTAAGCCTACCCACACAAATTATCTTCATACAGATTCTCACCACCATCCAGCACAAAAAACAAGGTATTCTCACGACACTCGCCAGGAGATTCACAATTAAGTATTTTTTATTTTGCACCTTGTCGATACATTAATTGCTTAAGGCAACTTATTGGTTAAAAGTGGTACATGTTTCATATATTAACATCTCCAGCCACATAACACTGTTTAGATGAAAAATTCATATATTAACAAAGTATCAATGCTTGAGAGGAAGTGTCCTTAAAAAATTTCATCTGAACAGTGTTATGTGGGTGAAGATGTTAATGTACAAAACATGTACCACTTTTAACCAGTAAGTTGCCTTAAGCAATTAATGTATCAACAAGTGGAAAATAAAAAATAGTTGTGAATCTGTTAAAGTGCAATACAGACCACGAAGCTGATTTTATGTAACTTGCCAAGAGAGAGAGACGAATTTGTGAGCCATCAAATATCCAGGTGGAGATGGACACGCTCAAAGTCACGTTCAAGGGTAATGGTTACAGCTATTTGCAGATTCATAGTCCTGCATCCCAGAGAAACAACTAAGCAAAGCTCACAGAAGGAAGAAGTGAAGAGAAATGCCTACTTGCCTTACATTCACAACACCACAGATTCAATTGCCAAGGTCCTCCGCAAACAATATAAAAACAGTATTCGGCACTGCCACTAAAATTGCTCACAGCCTGCGTAAAACCAAGGATAAATTGTCCCCACTTTTACATCCTGGGGTATACGAAATTCCTTGTATTTGCAGTAAGGTACACATGGGTCAAACATGCCGGTCCATTGATACCTGTATCAAGGAACATGAACATAATATTAGTCTCAACCAGCCAGACAAATCAGCAATAGCTGAGCACACTATCGTCAGGTCATGTCATGTTCCAAGATGCTTGAGCTCTTACCCACACTAGACACTACAGGTCCAGGATTATACAGCAAGCTGTGGAAATACTTAGAAATCGTAACAATTTCAACAGGGACACTGGCTCTCAATTCCTGGTTGCCAGCCATTAAGGATTTACATAGGTAGTTCCCTTCCCTGCCCCTCCACTATTGTTATTTTATCTCCGTTTTCCAAATTGGTACGTTCCTCATTGCCAAATGTTTCATTCCAGGCTTGTGTCAATGTCATACACCTGTCAATGTCATGTTACGTACACATGTTATGTGACCCTCTTAGACAGATTCTGATGGTAATTCTAAATTCCCATGGAGGGAATTAGATATTTTTCCACCAATAGAGCATATCAAAAATCAGATCAAAAATTAGATGTTGGCTTTTCAGGCGTTTGCTCTATTAACCAGCATTTCGTCTTAGGTCTGACACTAGACTCGTCAGAGTGGGATGTGTCAGACCCTACCCACTGATGCTGGGGTGTATGCAGGTGAACTTATCAGAAGCCTCTTATGTGGCACAGTCTGATAACTGCATACGGGAGATAAAACTCCACAATGGAATTAATGCCTGCCTAGCAATTCCAAATGGTAATTCTAAATTCCCATGGAGGGAATTAGATATTTTTCCACCAATAGAGCATATCAAAAATCAGATCAAAAATTAGATGTTGGCTTTTCAGGCGTTTGCTCTATTAACCAGCATTTCGTCTTTGAATTGCTAGGCAGGCAGTAATTCCATTGTGGAGTTTTATCTCCCGTATGCAGTTATCAGACTGTGCCACATAAGAGGCTTCTGATAAGTTCACCTGCATACACCCCAGCATCAGTGGGTAGGGTCTGACACATCCCACTCTGACGAGTCTAGTGTCAGACCTAAGACGAAATGCTGGTTAATAGAGCAAACGCCTGAAAAGCCAACATCTAATTTTTGATCTGATTTTTGATATGCTCTATTGGTGGAAAAATATCTAATTCCCTCCATGGGAATTTAGAATTACTATTTGGAATTGCTAGGCAGGCATTAATTCCATTGTGGAGTTTTATCTTCCGTATGCAGTTATCAGACTGTGCCACATAAGAGGCTTCTGATAAGTTCACCTGCATACACCCCAGCATCAGTGGGTAGGGTCTGACACATCCCACTCTGACGAGTCTAGTGTCAGACCTAAGACAAAATGCTGGTTAATAGAGCAAACGCCTGAAAAGCCAACATCTAATTTTTGATCAGATTCTGATGGTTCGGTCAGTTCCGCTTTGAACGCTAGCACTGTGCTAGGTCCAGGGAGCCATCTGGTGATGAATAAACGTACCATTTCTACTTCTGTTATAACATCTAAACTTCAAAGTCATTGTTTAAGAAGCCTTTCTCGTGGACAGTCAAGATTTTCTTCTGGTGACGCAGAGCACAGTTCTCTGCGTTAAAGAATTTCACCTTATTTTCTTGACATGGCATAACCCCAAAAGTCTATAATATCATGTCTAGAAGTACAGGCCGTGAAAGCATCAATGGCAACAGTACAATTGTTAATAAAATTGACTATCCTTTAGCTACTTCGATTTATGAGTATACTGAACTACAAGGTAACAAGGGACACACATTCTGGTCTCCACAGATTAAAAACTTTGCAGTAAGATAGAACCAATAACCAATGGGCACATCTGTATAATTACCAACTAAGAAAATCTGGGATTAAAGAAAAAAGAAAAACAGCAACACCACTGAGGTGGTTCTAAGAATGTGAGAATGACCTGAGACAGACCTGTAACCCTGAAAACAATCTGCAACAGAGCTAAATTTTGATTAATGGTCAAAAGCTATCAGGATTTTGAAGTGGATTCAGAAGACTTAAGGGCACCTTTGGGCAACAAACATGACAATACTATTTGCTTTATGTTACAGACACGGGTCTTATGGCAATGATGGGATAGGAAAAGGCTAGAAATTGGAAACAGCTGTGGCAATTAAGGTGCAGCCCCAGCATTTGCCTGGTGGGAAAATGGAGAAGCCACAGAAAACCAGCTTCAAGGCTGCTGACAGTGGGGTTCAAACCCACTCTCCCAAATGCAAGCTAATACCTACAGTACCCAAACTGCACAGCCTCTTACTCAGTATGACAATAAGACAAGGTCAGCAGAAGAACACGATTTAAATTAATAAAATGAGATTGGTTAATACACTGTCCATAAAGATTCAATTAGCGTAAAAAAAATTAAAAGAGAATGGGCAGTAAAATTTGTAATGTTAAGTCCTTGCAGCAAAGGGATTGATCAGATTTGCAGAATAGAAGTAGGTTTACAGCGGGAAACTAATTGATTTCTGCTCCCTCCATAATGTAACAGTACAATGCCACCCTTAAAGAAATCTGTTGAATATAACATTTCAAGACTGATAATGCTGTCTTATATTTGGTGAGTGAAAAATTGTATTTAACTTAATTTTGTTTATTTAAGTTGAAAGTATTAACCGTTGTAATATAAATTTCTTAGACTTACCTTGCATTTTGCTAGATGGGTTCATAGACTAGTTCATACCACTTCCAAGTGTGACTGGTAGTGCAGTAAATGAGATGGATCTTAGGTGACCAGAATGACAGCACCAACCAGTTTGCAGCATACAAGCAGGAGTAATTAGGAACATTCCTGGAAATAATAACTAATGTTAAAAACTCTAAAGAATTTCTTCAAGCAATATTTTGGACTATTGCCTGCACTATGAAATTAGCTGAATGCTCGTCAAACGGACAACTCTGAAGTCCAGAATAAAAAGAAATTCCGTAACTATAGACTTAGTTTTTAGTTATACCTTAACATTGTAAGAAAATAATTTGCACAAAAACTGTTTATTCATGTCTATGTGTGAGAGATTACAATAGTCTTGCTATCTATGTTGCTTAAAACCACCCAGGTGTCACAGGTAACGTAATTTTTTTTTATAAGTTGCTTTGTCGCACCGACATAGATAGGTCTTACGGTGACATGGGATAAGAAAGGGCTAGGAGTGGGAAGGAAGCAGCCATGGCATTAAGGTGCAGCCCCAGCCAGCATTTGCCTGGGGTGAAAATGGAGGAGCCACAGAAAACCAGCGCTGCCGACAGTAGGGTTCAAACCCACTATCTCGAATGTAAGCTCACAGCTGTGCTTACCTAACCGTACGGCTATCTCTTAGTTTTAGCGTAATTTAATGTTCACCGGGAAAGTTGGCCGCTTCCTTCCCACTCCTAGCCCTTTTCTATCCCATTGTCACTATACAGGTCACTTGAAGATCTTTCAACATTATTTTATTCAACATTATAGTTTAAAAAATACAATTTTGATAGTCGCTCATCTAGTTCTAACCGCTAGTCCGTCAACATTTTATAGCAATTTTACCACTTGTCTTTAACAAACTGTTGCTTTATTCATTTTACTTGAAATAGTAGTCTTCCAATGTCACTATTTCAAATACTTTCACCAAATGTAAACTTCTCACTCTCAACATTGTACTAGTCTTTTACCTTATGTTAATTTTCTTTCAAGTCTCTTCAAGGCTTTTTATATATTAATTTTATTTTTATGTAAATCAGGTGCCTGATTTTATTTCAAGGTTAAACCCGTGGCTGATTCCTATATGTAAGGCGAAACATGTACCATTTTAATTAACATATCAGTGTAATTCAACAAAGATTTATTGTATTGATTAGGTTGTCAAATTAATAAAATAACATTGTTATTTCAATCAAATATCAACAATATGGATCAAAAATTATATTTATCACATGTAAGACCTATGTGCCAATACGACGTAAAGCCACTAAAAAAAAAAAAAAAAAAAAAGGAACAAGGACTGTGTTCATCTTAATATACTTCACATAGCATTGACACCAGAAAGGACATACAGACATAAAACAAGACCAAATTCACAACTAGTGCCAACCTCAAGACATTGGGAAAAGTCTAAGATTTTAGCAATTTCTAATGAAGACTGCTTGCTATACACAGTATCATATCCATTTTTAATAGAGTGTTGCGTTCAACATGATTATTTTTAAACACTATTCGAATTATGTTACATCTTCAAATATTTAACTTTGTAACAGTGTTGTGAATGAGATTTCAAGTCTATTTTCAATATTTCTCATAAGTGTGCATTAAAAGTAAGCCATTTGAAAAATTAGAAACTCAAAACTAAAAGCTCCTATTGTAATTCAGCTGTGTAAAAGAAAAATATTGTTATGCCACTATAAGCTTACCCTTCAATTTATACATAACCAGTTGACTAAATGAATAGAATCTTCAAAATATTCTTATAACATGGAATATCCATGTGTGAATGTGCTACATCAGCTCTGCATTCAGGAGACTAGCAGGTTCAAACCCCGTCGTCAACTGTCCTGTGGTTTTCCATTTTCACTTTCGGGCAAATGCGAGACAGTTTCTATTCATAGGCCACGGCTGATTCCTTCCACCTCCTTACCCAATTTCATTCACATTTATTCATTAGCTCCTCGACTGAGGTTAGCGTCAGGAAGGGCATACTGTCATAAAAACAATTTTATCTCACATTATCCCTGATCCCAAATCAGAAAAACAGACTAAGTGGTAAACATACGTACATCAAAATATTCATATAATCCAGGACGGGTGGGTTAGCATTTCAGTTTCAACATAGTTCATAGACAATTCAAGTGCAGCACTTAAGTCCAACAGTGTTGCCACATTCAAAAAATATTTTGGAAGATTGGGCTCAAATTTTGGAAGACTTAGATATGTCCATTTGTATTATTTTACTGAAAATCAGATGGGTGTACAATTGACATTGAGCAACAACTGAATAACTTTCAGTTATATACCTGAGAATTTCCTTGAACTTCTAAAAGTGGTGGTTCTTCAAAAACTATGTAGAAAGTTCAAAATGTGGTATGTCTTGTACTGAAATACCACCTCAGTAGCTGACATTTAAGGAAAGCAATTGAGATGCATTATTTCTGATTATATTAGACATGTTTGAAATTAATAACTGGTTTGATAGAAGGCAGGTCAGGTTTAAGAAAGGTTATTCCACTTAAGCTTAACTTTTAGGATACCAGCAAGATATAGCAGATATCTGATTCAGGTCAAATGAACAATATTGTAATTGACCTATTTATGGCATTTGATAGGGTAGATCATGAAGACTACTGACAAAAATGACTGCAACTGGAATAGACAAAAAAGTGACTGAAAGTAGAACTTGGAATTAGAGTATTTTTGTAGGTGAAACATTATCTGATCCCGTAATCATTAAGAGGGGAATTGCTCAAGGCAGTACCGGTATATTTGGATATTTATGTTTTCATGAGTAAAGAAATGGAATCAGGGAAGACTTTTTGCACATGATATAGGTAGTGTATAGGGTAATAAGTTACAAGACTGAGCAGCTACAAAAGAGACTGACAATGTTGCAAGATGGGACAGCAGGTAATGGTATGATAAATTGGGTTAAAAGGTTGCAAGTTTTACTAATAGGAAAAGTTCTCAGTTTTTATTAATGGTACTGCATTAATGGAGTGAAAGTTGCTTATGGGAATCTTTGGAAGTACCTATGTTAATATAAGGAAAGATTGGGATAATCACAAAGAGGATTGTATATAAAGGGTACAGATACCTGCATATTGTTATGAGGATATTTAGGGGCTGTATAAGGATGTAAAGGAAAGGGCATACAGGTCCATACAAGAACCTAATTAGAGTTTGATTCTAGTGTATGGGACCCTCACTAGGATTACTTTGTTCAAGAACTGGAAAAAATCCAAAGAAAAGCAGCTTGATTTGTTCTGGGTGATTTCTGACAAAAGAGTAGCATTACAAAAATATTTAGAAGTTTGGGCTGGGAAGACTTGGGAGAAAGGGTACTATGTTCTGAGCTGTCAGTGGAGAGATTGCATGGAATGACAGACTAATATGTCTGAGGTGTTTCCAAAAGTAGGAGAGATATTATGTTTGAATTCAAGAAGATAAATTGGGGCAAATATTCATTTATAGGAAGAGGGATTAGTGATTAGATTAATTTACCAAGAGAGATGTTCAATAAAGTTCCAAATTCTTTGCGATTACTGGTATTTAAGAAAAAGATTAAGTAAACGATAGATAGGGAATTTGCCACCTGGGTGACTGCATTAAATGTTTATCACTAGTGACTGAAGGAGTGCTGGTATGCGAGAGAAGACCTGTATCATTAACACATTAAAGAACCCATTTTCAATGCACTGTTATCAGCATCGCACCCCGAATTCCCTTAAAACTGACAGCAGTTGAAGGGAAGTTTAATAGACATGTACTGATGGGCAGTCATGTAAAATACCTCGCCTAGCAATCGTAAAGTGGGGACGAAAGAAATCTGAAAATTTTAATCTAAATTCGTATTGTGTAATATATTTTTAACAAACTGGAAGATCTTCCGAAATTTGAGGATCTGGCAACACTGACTTCCACTGTCAAGAGCCGTTAAAAACAAGGATCATGTACGTGTCGTAAAATAAGAGATTATTCCTCTGTCCCGAGAAAAAGTTGTCGGGACGCCAAAATGTCCCGTAGTTTATTAAGCGTGTAAAAATGCATTATTTTTTTTTTCAATTTTTACCACTTAGACTTTAAAAAGATCATATAGACAGTTTTGAACATGATTAAACCTCCATATAGAAATTGGAAGTGATTTGTCTGTTTATATTCAGAGGTCACAAACAGTACGTCGAGTATAGAGACTGTTAGAGATTCGTTGCCAATACCGTAAATGTCGGTTTTGTGGTGCACGAATATAGCCATAGGCAATATAGAATCACGTATATAGCTAACGTGTATAAGAAAAGTGCTTAAGAAATGCCCAAAAGAATTCGTATTCACTGAAGATTAGCGGAAACAATTTCCTTCCCTGAAATTGTGTTTCCAGTAACCTACTTCCAAAAATTTAAGATTAGCATGAAAGCTGGTTATGTTGTGAAAAACGTATAATACCTACCCCATCCACAAAAATTGGCCGGCAAAAATATATTTAATTCTATACATTCAAAAAACGTGAGGATATTCGTAAACTGTGGAGAGCCGGTGGCCGAAGATATACTTTGAACCCTACCACCTGCACAATATGTTCATCCTATTTCGAACAAGGGGATTTCTTGAGTCATCTGCGACGCCCAATTTGAGATTGCGCTCACCTCCATTGAAGATGTCTGAAAAGAACCTAATCACCTCGGGATGGTACAAGAGTTTACTTTATCTGAAAAACTAAAAACTAACGTTTCATCTTTTGTTTGATTTGGCTTTTATAAAATTTTGTGACAAATATTTGGTCTTTCCGAGATTCCTTTAGATGCCAATGGCCTACGTCTGTTTGATTTATTTAGCGTATGGCTTTTTAGTGTCAAGCGGGTATGAGGACATGTACGGCTCGTCTGGCGCAGGCCGACGAGGAACCTTCGCGTCTGAGTGCGAGATGATGGTTAACGAGGTAGGGAGAAAATAAAACCGGGTGTTTGTACATAACCTGTCTAATAACACCAAGGTTTAACGTTTCCATCCGACGAACGAATCGCCAAGAGTCCTGTCCTCACTCCATATGAATGAACACTGCGGACAGGTTTGAAATTGAACACACTTTTGGCACGCAATCTAGTTATTAGAAATAAATTGTATACCACCACCTCTCCTACCCTGTCAACCAACATTCAGATGGTAAAAGAAATTTCAACCAACGGTACGCAAACCAGCTAACCACGTTGTCAGATCGTTAACGACTTCGCGCCTTAACGATCATGGCCACCAGACGGGCTTACACCATGTTAAAAATGAGTAATGTCCCGTATTTTTCGATACAAAATCTAAAGTCTACTAAAGATGCAATCATCGAAAGAAATATTTCGTCGTACTGAAAAATCGCTCCGGGAAAATTTATTAAAACAGTTGTCTGAAATATGCGGTTATGACTAACATTCAAACCCCATCCGAAAGCGATTAGACTGTCTTAACAAATGGGCGAATAACCTACTGCATACTGTAGATTTGCCCCTAGCATAATCTTTTGAAAGAGGTCAGATTAAGAAAATTCCTGGTTGTCAAAATGAAGGAAGTCTTATAGAGGTAGGAAAATACGTTCTTTTTACGAGTTTTAAAAAATAGTTCCTCCGAAAAATCTGTACCATAGGGGTGGTATTTTGGGAGTTTTCGCTGTACAAAGACCAAAAGAAAGCAAATGAGACGAGATGAAAATGTTAAGCTAGTTAAGCAGCTAGTGAATAGGGAAATACTGTTGGCAGTATAAATTGTTAAAAATTTCTCATTGTACTGAAATAACACTCGAGAGGCATAAAGTCTTGGTACCGGTATAATTAGTGTAAGAGTTGGCCTTGAACATAAAACACAAGTACCGGTACCTACATAGGCCTATGTCTGTCGTAAGATTGTGTAGAAGTACTTTCAGGTATCCCCATAGCAATCACGTCAAAATATGGTAGAAAATATATTTGAATTTGAAGTAGAAATAAATTCAACTAAGGTTGTACGAACTCAGCTTTACGTGAAAATGAGAAAAGCATCGGTAGCTGCTCGCTATCGGACTGGGAAGACTTGCACGTCTGGGTTAACACCGCTATAAAATAACGTTTGTGTTTTCGTTATAAAGCACTTGCATGCAGCCCTCCCTGCCCCATTTGGACATAGCCTACCGCTGGATGAAGTATCCTCTTGAAAAATGTTACGATTTATCTCTGGCGGTTTTACTTGAGGGCTTAAGAATATCCTAGAATATTACCTTAAAAGCATAGTCTTATCACGAAATGGATTGCTACAACCTGTGCGAATTTTACCTTTTTCATGCATGTAAATGAGAAAAGTAGTTACGGTATTTCAGGAAAAAAATTGATTTAACCTATTAATTAGCCAGAACCAGGGGTAAATTTAAGTGACAATATTTGCCAATACTAAAAGAACAGGTTCTTTCCAATGCCACCTGGATTCTTAACTTTTTTTCGCTATCTTTTTGATTCGTAAGAAATATAACCACATCACTTGCGTAATGCGTATCGCTGAATCAAGTTCAACGTAGTCTTTTTTTTGCTAGGGGCTTTACGTCGAACCGACACAGATAGGTCTTATGGCGACAATGGGATAGGAAAGTCCTAGGAGTTTGAAGCGGCCATGGCCTTAATTAAGGTACAGCCCCAGCATTTGCCTGGAGTGAAAATGGGAAACCACGGAAAACCATCTTCAGGGCTGCCGATAGTGGGATTCGAACCTACTATCTCCCGGATGCAAGCTCACAGCCGCGCGCCTCTACGCGCACGGCCAACTCGCCCGGTACGTAGTCTATTCCCATCGAAGGTATATCAGCTGCTAAAGACATACGGTAAGGTACCTACTTGAAGATTTATCAATAAAGAACTTTTCACAATTTACCGGTACTGTGAGTAGGGTAGCTTTTAAGGGCTGTTACATATTCATGAAGGACGAAGAACAAGTCACATACAAAACTACTGTATCTGTTATATTACCAAACATCTTTGAATAACGCTACTAACACCGTTCTATGGAGAACTTTTGAAGCAGACATGAGTGTTTAAAGAGGCCTAACCTCTAGGCATCGGCCCCTTATATAGCACACAGTCATGTCCGAATTTTCGAGACTGTTCGTGTTCGACGGATAAAATAGAATTTTACGCCACCTTAGAAGTCGCATGCATTTTACAGCTTTTTAAATTTGTCGCTTTGTATGCCGCATTGAATAGAGTTAAACGACACCGACGGAAATTTAGGACACAGGGGGCAACATTCAAGTATCAGTGTTATTGTTTTCTATTGCATATACGAGTAAAGTGGGACAGCTGTGCTAGTAAATTGCATTGGGTGAGAAGGGAGTAGTCCTCTGCAAGAACGAATTTAAGAGGGAAGCATTATAAACGGTAGTTTGGCAAGTCAATGATATAGGATGGTGAATGTTTTAAGAATATGAACTAAATTTCCTTCAGCTCTTAACTAGGATATTGTGGGGTTATAGGGAGTTGAAGTATAAGTCATTTTAGACTATTGGTAAAGGAAAGATTCATTTGTCAAATTTTACGAATGTAATATAGACTACTTCCTTAAACTATTTAACACCTTGCCCTCAAAAAGCAGTTTGGTGTGAGAAATCAGAAGATAGTTTCAGTAGTTGAAAGACCTAGCGCACCAATTGGTCAAATGAAGTACCGACACTGACATAACATGTTGGAATTAAAGAACAGAAGAAAACCATTAGGAACCTCCACGTTAATTGACTCTTACACAAACTTGGATTAATCAACAAATTAAAACTGGATTAAACCTTCAGCGTAAAATTGGACTGCCAGGATATTTAATAAATAAAATAAGTACGTAAATAAATAAGACGAGCTGCCACTTAACTATCATTTTTCAAAATATATACAGATTTCTCATTTCATACTGTATTTGAATCTGCAGATCCATCGCTTGATAGGCACCTTAATCGTTTTCTCTCTCTCTGTCCCTTTCAAAATTCTGTTGACTGGAAAATTCACTTCAATGAGAATATTTGATACTGCGGCTGATAGGAAAGTAAGTAAAAATGCCTTAAAGAACATTACAAACTCGTGAAGTTGTCTAATAGATCAAGTCATTTTAAAACCTACACAAATTCTCAGTTAAGTTTTAACACTTTGAATCTGAATTCTTACCCCTTCTTTTAGCAGGTGAGATTCGAGAGATGCGAAGACTCCATCGTCCAGGGCAGCTCAAGTACAACTGATGCGTCAGCCGATGAAACCAAGTGAATGAATCAACAGCTTAACCTTAGCCAATAATAATTCGTCTTCACTCGATGACGTAACAGCAAATCAGAACCGAGGATAGATGATCAACCCCATTAACCAACCAATCACAGGCTTACCTGATTTTCGGGTTAAATTATCCCACAGTAACGCCCCATAAAATACCGGTTTATATAATAACACATGCACGCACACATATATATCATTCATACATTCAAACTAAATGTACATATAAACATAACATCATCAATCTTAAACATCGAATTTGTTGCAGACGAAGGAAATATGAAAGATCAATATAAAACTGAAACGTTATTTAGCATGTTGTCTGAATGGTCAGCATCCTGGCCTTCGGTTCATAGAATCTCGGATTTTATTCCCGGCAGGGTCGAGAATGTTATCTGTGTATGGTTCATTCCTCTGGTACGAGGACTAGGTATTTATTAGCGCTGTTAACGGAGCGGTTGTTTACGGAGCGTAGGCTCCGGGCGCTTTCAATCGGTGCCTCCGGAGAACTCCGATTGAATGACAAGCGCGTAGTGTGAACTTTGAACGGGAGAAATGAACGAGTAGTTTTACGAGAATGTATGTTGCTATTACTGCGCGAAACTACGCCCCCCCCCCCCCCCGCCCCCCCGTTAACTTAATACTTGACTTATTTGGCGTTATTACACATAGCAGTCTTACAAACATTATAATGTAGGCCTTGTCCATGACTGTGAATTAATTCGTTATGAAATAATTAATACTATTACCATTTCATGCAGAGCTGAGTGGCTCGGACGGTTGAGGCGCTGGCCTTCTGACCCCAACTTGGCAGGTTCGATCCTGGCTCAGTCCGGTGGTATTTGAAGGTGCTCAAACAATACGTCATCCTCGAGTCGGACTTGGCAGGTTCGATCCTGGCTCAGTCCGGTGGTATTTGAAGGTGCTCAAACAATACGTCATCCTCGAGTCGGTAGATTTACTGGCACTTAAAAGAACTCCTGCGGGACCATATACCAGCACCTCGGCGTCTCCGAAAACCGTAGAAGTAGTTAGTGGACGTAAAGCTATAATAATAATAATAATAATAATAATATCTCACCCCCGGACGACAGAGTAGGCCTATAAGCTCTAAAAAACGCGTTGTGCAATAATTAATAAAAATTGTGACTGGTAACTATTAATTATTTCATAATTATGCATCATCAACAACAACGTCTTCCTTCACAATTATTGTTTGTCTCCTTACAGGAAGACAAAAGACGCCAGCCGTTTCCGGCTGAAGAGAGTTTCTTTTCTCGGTTATAATTTCCCCAGCCTTAGAAAATACTCTCTCCTCCGGAACGGATGTTGCTGCTACGGAAAGCTACATCACTAATGCCAGCCCTTTTGTTTTCTTTGTCCCAATATGTGACTGGATTGGTAGTTGGAGGCGCGGGAGTCTTTTCAATGTACCGATGGACACTTATTATAACGTCAGTCGCTGTAGTTGACACCCTCTCTTTGTCAGCGTTCTTCTGAAATAAGAAGTTCAGTAAATCACCCCCGAACGAGCTGGTCCCTGACGCGCCTTCCTCAGAAGGGCGAGGCGCTAAGTATGTTCGTGCTTCTTAAGAAATACAGCAATTTCCGATTCCGCTTGCTTTCGGGTCTCTTCATCCTTTTCTGCTGATCGAAAAGCAGATTTTTGAAGCGTGGCCAATAATAATAATAATAATAATAATAATAATAATAATAATAATAACTGACGTTGCCATCATGCTAGTAAGTTGAAGATAATGGGGAGATGATCTTTGTCAATCTCATAGTTACAACTAAGGTATTGAGCCTCAGAGGTTGCCTCAAGATGTTTTCTGGAATTTGGAATTTGGATGAAAAAGAAACCACACGAAATTTTTCAATTCACAGAAAAAATCACAGATACCATCAGAAAGAGACGACTAAAATTCTACGGACACCTACACAGAATGGATAACAACAGGCTGACAAAGAAAATTCTAAATCTAGCTCTAACCCTGAAAATCCGCAACAATTGGTTAGCAGAAATTCATAAAGATCTACAAGAAATGGGTATTGAGGACAAAACCATTCAAGATAGAATGAAATTTAGAAGCTTAGTAAACAAACATAAATTTGCAGAGAAACCAACAAGAAAAAATACAGGCTGGACAGAAACACGCAGAAAGGAACACAGTGAAAAAATGAAGAGATATTGGGAAGAAAATAAGAAGAAACATTGTGCAAAATAAGTTCAAACGCGCTCCACAGCTGGGCACAACGAATCAAAAAAAAATAATAATAATAATAATAATAATAATAATAATAATAATAAACGAAGGGTATTGTGTAAGTTCTTCACAGGTAGGGCCTACACATTTCTGAGAAACAATTGAACCTATATATTGTTGGTTTGAGTAGCCACAGGGTTTGTACCCGCAGGTACATGCGGTATGAATTATATTTCGATGATAAATTTTCTCGATAACAAATATTAAATGCGAGGATGCATTCATTCTTCTGAATGGCTATACATTCTTTGTTACGGGATATTGTATGGAATATCGGTGCTACAGATCAATTTTTGTATATCAAGCAACGCTTTTTATAGGGTAGCTACATTCATGGACGTCAGTTTGAAATTAGAGCCCAATATGTCCGTACAGTCGGAATTAGTGCTGCGATCCAGTTAACCTTCGGAGCTCCGTAACTGCTTTGCCTCCGTCGGTAGTACCGGAAATCACCGGAGGACCGCTGTAATCGTATTTTCCGATTCAATCAACACGAAGACCGCCTCCTCTTCACAGCGCTAGTATTTATGTTCGTTGTAATTTAATTACACACCAACACGCGATAGTGAATACATCTCTCCACATAGGTTTGGCATCAGGAAGGGCATCCAGCTGTAAAACTGGAGCACATCCATAACAAATGCCGAACCCAAAACATTGCGAGAAAGGCAAAGAAGAAGTCATCGAGGTGTTTTAAGAATAAAGTAGACGGGAATAGGAGATAGGGATCGTTCCATAAATACCCAGTTTTTAAAAAGTAGGGGAACATGCATTCGCATTCATTTCCAGAACACAAACGGAAATGTCCAAAAAAGGCCGAAAACAAACAGTCCTCCAGGGTGGATTTTTATTACAGTTGGAGAGCTTCAGTATAGTGTATGTCCTCCACGAGCATCTATCACAGCTTGGCTCCGTATAAGTTGACGGAGGTCACGTTGCGGTATCAGGTCCCATTTTTCATTGAGAGCCTTTTCGAGGTCTTGGAGAGTCTGTGGTGGAACAGGACGCCCACAAACACTTCTGTCAAGCCTATCCCACACATGCTCGATGGGATTAATGTTGGGACTCACTGCTGGCCATTCCATCTCTTGAATGTCCAGTTACCGAGCTCGATAGCTGCAGTAGCTTAAGTGCGGGCAGTATCCAGTATTCGGGAGATAGTAGGTTCGAACCCCACTGTCGGCAGCCCTGAAAATGGTTTTCCGTGGTTTCCCAACTTCACACCAGGCAAATGCTGGGGCTGTACCTTAATTCAAAGCCACGGCCGCTTCCTTTCCACTCCTGGTCCTTTCCTGTCCCATCGTCGCCATAAGACATATCTGTGTCGGTGCGACGTAAAGCAACTAGCAAAAAGAATGTCCAGTTTTCGCAAGACAGCTCTGGTAATGCTCGCTACATGAGCCCTGACATTGTCGTGCATGAGTACGAATTCAAGGCCAACACCGTATGCAGCAACCAACACATGCTGTAGCACTATCTGCTCGAAGTACCCCGCAGTGGCAAGATTACCACGGAGGATGACAAGATTCGTATGGCCGTCAATACTGATGCCACCCCACACCATCACAGAAACGTGTCCGAATGGGTCGCCTTCCTGGACAACATTTGGCATGTACTGCTCACCACAGCGTCTCCATACACGTTGACGTCCATCACGCTGTGTCAGGGGAAATCTGGACTCGTCTGTGAAGAACACAGGTCTCCATTGGCGAAGTTGCTAGTTGACTTGGGTGCGTGCAAACAGAAGGCGAGCTGCGCGATGTTGCTGCGTTAAACGGGGCACTCGAACAGGACGTCTGGGTCAATCAATCAATCAATCAATCAATCAATCAATCAATCAATCAATCAATCAATACTGATCTGCATTTAGGGAAGTCGCCCAGGTGGCAGATTCCCTATCTGTTGTTTTCCTAGCCTTTTCCTAAATGATTTCAAAGAAATTGGAAATTTATTGAACATCTCCCTTGGAAAGTTATTCCAGTCCCTAACTCCCCTTCCTATAAATGAATATTTGCCCCAGTTTGTCTTCTTGAATTCCAACTTTATCTTCATACTGTGATCTTTCCTACTTTTAAAGACGCCACTCAAACTTATTCGTCTACTAATGTCATTCCACGTCATCTCTCCGCTGACAGCTCGGAACATACCACTTAGTCGAGCAGCTCGTCTTCTTTCTCCCAATTCTTCCCAGCCCAAACTTTGCAACATTTTTGTAACGCTACTCTTTTGTCGGAAATCACCCAGAACAAATCGAGCTGCTTTTCTTTGGATTTTTTCCAGTTCTTGAATCAGGTAATCCTGGTGAGGGTCCAATACACTGAAACCATACTCTAGTTGGGGTCTTACCAGAGATTTATATGCCCTCTCCTTTACATCCTTACTACAACCCCTGTCTGGTCAGACACCGTGACTCCAGCGACCCTCCCGAGGTCTTGTTGCAGTTCTCTGGCAGTTGCTAAACGACGCCGCAACGCACAGATGGTCAGATATCGATCATCCTGTGGAGTTGTCATGTGTCTACAACCTTGTCCAACCCTTCTTGTGAACTGGCCTGTCTTACTGTAGCGATTCCACAAGCGGTGAATAACTGACGGAGAGACATTGAGATCGACAGCAACACGAAAAAAATTGAAACAGCAACACTTGAATGAGAAAATGTTAAATGCGATAATAAGCGTCAAATACTATACGGTGTCAAAATAAGTATTCATCAACTGTATATCTATGTACGTTACCCTTTACTCTCGTTTCCGTTTAACAAAAAAACAAATAAATAATACCGAGCAAGTGGCTGTGCAGTTTGAATCACGTAGTTATCAGCTTGTTTTCGGCAGTTCGAACTCTCAGAGCACATGTTGGACGCTTTGGTCTTGGTTGGTATGAGAGAAGAGAGCGTCTATTACAGTTCTGTGTGGATAACAGTTCTTATCCCATCCAGTTCCGTGAGAAAATGTCCGCATCCCTAATATCACATCTCGGCCATGATTCAACTCTTATTACAAAATCAGGTAAATATAGGTCAGGAATGGAATGAATGAAGCCCCCATCTAGCGGCAAGGATAGGAATCGTGCCGGCTGCCGAAGCCTGTCGCACTCCTCTGGGACACTAATTAATGAGAAAAACCTGTCCCGCCTCCGCTTTGTCCAGCACAAATCTCACATGAAGTGACCGGGATTTGACCAACGGAACCCAGCGATGAGAGGCCGGCGCGCTGCCCCCTGAGCCACGAAGACTGAATTCTATTTGTTTCTTTACAGTACTCGTACTGTTTAACAATCACAACTTATGCCATCCTTATTTGACTTCCAGCTCCCTGTATTTATCATCGCTCCCTAGTCCACCCTGCTTCTCTGAAAGTACCTACCTATAACTCTTGTAAACAAATCTCGTAACTTATAATAAGTAACACTGCGGTTCAAGTGAAGGCCTTATGAGCACAGATCACTATCTCCAGCCTATCCATTATGATCTACAAATCTCACTCCCAGTTTCCCCACATACCTTCACAGTATCCCATTGAAACAATCTCCGCTCCCTTAAACTTCTCCCGTGCTGCATTTACCAGATCCCACAGGAGCCCCAACTATGTTGGTACCTTTCCTTTGTTGTTACCAACGTGAAACTACTACCTTTTCCTTCCCTCCTTTGCAACACTTCGCTGTTCCCCATCTTCTCTCTGCTATTCCACATACACAGTTAAAAAATATAAGGGAACATGTTTTGTAACGACTGGTATGTGAACGTTAATTTGGTAGATGGGGTTCCAATGGTTGTACAGCATAACTTGAGACCTTAGCTTCTCAGAGTATATCAAATAGAAGTTATACTCCATCTGTAGGCGTAGCCATGCATTAAAATGTCAGGTGACCACCCCAAAACAAAGTGAATAGCGGTGCGTCCGTGTGTCGCTGTGAGGTATACAGACTATGGCGGTCATTTGATCACGTTGTACGAAAACCAGCACATCCCATGAGACATCTTAACGAGGTTCAAGTCGCAAGGGCCGTCATTTTGATCCAGGAAGGATGGACTTTTCGTACAGTAACTCATACCAACGATACCTGTCCTGAATCTTGCCCCTGAATAGACCTCTTGACCCTCAATTTCCTTCCCCTTAAAACATTAGCCCACATATCTTTTACAACTTCTCCCTTTCCTTCCCATCCCACTTGTACACCTACTGTATGCCCAGCTCCGTGGGTAAATAGTTGGCGTGCTGGCTTTTGGTCCATGAGGTCCCTGATTCGATTTCCAGGCAGATCAGGATTTTAACTTTATTTGGATAATTCTTCTGGCTCGGGAGCTGAGTGTTTGTGATGTCTTCAACTTTAGAAATCACCTTAGGTAGGGCCCCATCCTCACAGACATGCAGGTACCCTATAGGCCGTCTACTAGGAAAAGACCTGCATCAGACCTCTCTGGAGGGTATACGCTATTATTATTATTTATTCTTCTTCGTCTTATTCTTCTTCTTATTATTATTATTATTATTGAAGCCTCCGTGGCTCAGGCGGCAGTGCGCCGGCCGCTCATCGCTGGGTTCCGTGGTTCAAATCCCGGTCACTCCATGTGAGAATTGTGCTGGACAATGTGGAGGCAGGACAGGTTTTTCTCCGGGTACTCCGGTTTTCCCTGTCATCTTTCATTCCAGCAGCACTCTCCAGTATCATTTCATTTCAACTATCAGTCATTAATCATTGCCCCAGAAGAGTGCAACAGGCTTCGGCAGCCGGCACAATTCCTATCCTCGCCGCTAGATGGGGCTTTCATTCATTCCCTTCCTGACTCAGTCAAATGACTGGAAACAGGCTATGGATTATTTTTTTTATTTTTATTTATTTTTTTTGCTAGGGGCTTTACGTCGCACCGACACAGATAGGTCTTATGGCGACGATGGGATAGGAAAGGCATAGGAGTTGGAAGGAAGCGGCCGTGGCCTTAATTAAGGTACAGCCCCAGCATTCGCCTGGTGTGAAAATGGGAAACCACGGAAAACCATTTTCAGGGCTGCCGATAGTGGGATTCGAACCTACTATCTCCCGGATGCAAGCTCACAACCGCACGCCTCTACGCGCACGGCCAACTCGCCCGGTGTGGATTATTATTATCATCATCATCTACTACGCGTGACGGGAATTAAAACTGCCCTTAAATGCCGAGAGTAAATGACAGCGATATTTGATCGAAATACAGTACTTCAAGTTGCAGATATAGCGTAGGCTACACATGTGGGTGGGTTTTTTTTTTCAATTTGCTTTATGCTGCACCGACACAGATAGGTATTATGGCGACGATGAAATAGGACACGGCTAGGAGTGGGAAGGAAGCGGCTGTGGCCCTAATTAAGGTACAGCCCCAACATTTGCCTGGTGTGAAAATGGGAAATCACGGAAAACCATCTCCTGGGCTGCCGACAGTGGGGTTCGAACCCACTATCTCCCGAATGCAAGCTCACAGCTGCGCGACTCTAACCGCACGGCCACTTGTTTGGTCACATATGTTCTAACCACATGGCTGGTGAGGCAAGGTTGTCTGGACTCAGCAATCCGGAGTAGGTCAAACAGATAAACAATGGCGGTGATGGAATGTGATGTGTCAACAAGGACAGGTGGAGGCATGGTGTAGTCTTGCTCCGGAATTGCATAGGTGGTAATATATGTTTATTTTTAAGTATTTATGTCTTTATTGTGTATGTTGAAAGGCGATGAGGGAGAAGTATGGAGAAATGATGGTGTAAATGGCAAGGAAAATGGGGAAAGGGTGAGATGGACTCACACGTAAGAAGTCGGGGTGGGAAGGGCCCAAGACCAAACTACCTATGCTGGACATGACATGAAGACACTGAGGATGGCTACTGGGTGGCCTTATCTGAGGGGGCCACATATCCGGAGTATCCGACGGACTTCACGGCATGTCCAAGGAGTACGATTAGGAGTGGAATGGTGAGAAGGAAAAATTGTCATCTGGTTAGATCTTGGGGCTTTCAGGAGGTCTCCACGGGAAGGGCCGGTCGAGTCATCACTGGGAGGGTGGCCTTCTCACCAGGGGTGATGACTTGGCCGGACGGTAGGTTATTATGTGGTGTCCTTTTCTTTTTTTTTTTTTTTATAAACTGTGGTGTCCTTTTATTTCTTTTAAGTATATTAACTATGTCTGTTTATTGTTGTGAACGTGGTGGCTTAGGTTGGATTATTTTATTGTGAACATGTATTTGGGGCTGAACGCCTGTTATGTTCATGAATAAATACAATAATACAATAATACATATGTTCTAACCTCAATGCAGTCGACTCTCTCTTGGATCCCTATAAAAGTGACAAGTCAGGCACAAGTAAGCTAAGTACGAACAATTCCAAACTCAGCTAAGAGCCCTGTGGTCGCTAAACTATTCTCATTTCCGTGGCCACTAAATGACTGGTTGTACTCTACCGCTCACATTCAAAAGGGAGTTGGTCTAGACACATTACACACTAGGAATGTAAATTAATCAATATTAACGTTTCATTGTTTCTGTTTTCTTTTCTACATGAGAGTGGCGTGGTGGAAGAGGGAGACTGGTGCATGGTGTGGACAGGGTAAGGCATGTAGCGTGCAATCGTGCTGCTCTTACCGCGTGTGTGGCAAGCGATATTTTACAAATTCACACGACATTGCATGAGAAGCAGCATGGTTTAAACACGTTGTCATGTTGTTAAATAGTTTATTACTTTGCTTTTGATGGTAAGTTGTTTTTGACCTTTGTTGTCATTTGGCTCCTCTTCATCTTGTTTGGTTTGGTGGCAACAAATTTCTTGGTTCTTTTTTCTTAATTGACGAGTTGCGACTTCATAGTCAACAGCTTCAATTACTGCATAAATGTAATTATTTATAGTGATTTATTATACCTGTGTCACAATGTTGTCTGTTCAGTTATTTTAATGTTGATCTAGTCTACTACTTACAATAATAATAATAATAATAATAATAATAATAATAATAATAATAATAATAATAATAATAATAATAATAATAATAATGGGTTTTAGATGTAGTTTTTACCACGAATTACCGTATTCCATTTCAGGTAGGTACAGTACTCAATTTTCAATTTTGTTCAAAATCATCTTCAGGTTATAAATAGCCTAGACTTACAACAGAAATAGCATGCAAAGTTGTGTTACCTATATACTGTAAATACAGGCTCTATAGATTAGTATTACAAACTAGGTGCATTTAGAAACCAATCATAAAATAAGAAACATATTTAAAAACCACTGGACAAACATTCTGTAGTGTGAACGTCAACACAAGTTATAGACAAATGAGAAATAATCGGATAGCGGAAATAAGCAAAGCTATGGAACTGTGCAATTTATTAATCACAAAGTGTTCAGGGAAGAAAGGTTGTTCATTTGTACATAACTCTTGGTTATTTTTGACCGATACCATGGATAAAATGCTGAAGTCAGGAGAATGAGGTGGCCATAAGCGTTGTTGACTGATAGTAATTTGATCCTCATCAAATATTTCGCGTAACCGTCGCATGGAATTACGCGCCATGTAAGTCGTCGCACTATCTTCCTGGAAAGAGCAGTACCCTCCTCCTCCTTCTTCTTATTCAGCCGGTTAAACGAAAAGTGCTTCGAGAATATTGGGAGCATATCGATCGGAAGAAATCAAACCTGAAAAAATATTGGACCGATAATTCGTCGGGCACTATAGGCGCACCACACACCCACCTTCACATGCTTAGGTCTCGGGTGTAAACATGCATGGGTTCTGTGAATTCCACATTCCAGGTTTTAGTGAGTTGAGATATTCACTCAAAGGGGACCATATTTCGTTGCTCATAAAAAGAACATTCGGAGCTATGATACTGTTGTGAATTTGCACAATGTTATTCTTGCATTGAAATCTGCAGGCTGTTTGCCTATATTATGCAATGAAAGAGACCGGGCAAGCGACGAACATGAAACCCACACTCCTGAGCTATTCTCCGAAGCAGTTTATGTGGACTGCGTTGCCTGTAAATCGTATAACCTCTCCAATGTAAGAATAGTTTTCCGTTGCCGACTTAGTACCTCAGGCGGTAGAGCGCTGGCCTTCTGAGCCCAACTTGGCAGGTTAGATCCTGGGTCAGTCCGGTGGTATTTGGAAGTGCTAAAATATGTCAACCTCGTGCCGGTAATTTACTGGCACGTAAAATAACTCCTGCGGGACAAAATTCCGGTACCTCGGCATCTCCGAAAACCGTGGGACGTAAATCCAATATATTAGTACTGTTCTCTTTCGCCGTCTTTTCTTATTTAAGCACGGATCCAGTACCTACTCCGCCTGTGAACGAGTTGATTCACGTTACGGACGAAGCAGGAAACTGGCGGTGAAATTTGCGAAGGCACTTTTAAACTGGGTTTTTCTTCATTCGGATATTACACTCGATCAGAAATACCCTCTGCACGTAAGTGTATTTAATCATCGCCTGGCCGAGGTGGTAAAGGCGTGCTCGGTTCACCCGGAAGGACGTGGGTTCGTATCCCCGTCAGGAAGTCGTAAAATTTAAGAAACGAGATTGCCACTTCCGGAGGTGCACATGGCCCTAAGGTTCACTCAGCCTACACCAAAAATGAGTACCATGTTAATTCCTGGGGTCAAAGGCGGCCGGGCGTAGAACTAACCACTTTTCTCCATCAAAAGCCGAGATTACGGATAGTGGACGCCTTTACTTCAACCCCTCCAAGGGCCTTCATGGCCTGTACAGAGATGACTTTGCTTTGCTTTGATTAGAAATCCTACGACACATCTTTAATGTCCAATGGACACCGTGATTAGCCGGTTCGAATCCCATTGTTGAAAAAATTACCATCCGAATGTTGGCCAGCAGCGTAGGAGATGTGGTGGCCTGGATCCCATACCATACTTCTCCGCAGTATTCATGTGTGTGTATATGGAGTGGAATTCGTCCGTCGGATGACGGCGTTCGACAACAGTAGGCTATGTGCCTTCACGGTTTTCACGGTAAAGTTCTACAAATTTGCATGCTTCTTCTTCCGCCCATTTCATATTGCCGCCAGACAAACGCACAGATACTCAATTTACTCTACTCTACGGAATACCGTCCGTACACACATGGAAATTACGTAGTCGAATCACGCGCCAACTGAAAAATAGCTACTCTACCTGCCAATATTCCAGTTGTTTATACGATGTTAGTAGCTCTACTATCTACTCTACTCGCCTCGCTACTCTACCCGTGTAAACCAGCCTTTACTATTATTATCGACTAGCCACTAGCCAGCCAAGCTCGTTTCATTCATCACTGAGTATCGATTACTGTCCGTTTGAATTTTATATAAATAACTTCCATTAAAAAATGAACAATGAATATTTATTTTTCGTTGAAAATAGAAGGGATGTAGGCTAACACATCAATCGCATGTATGGGATATTCGCCACTGTTGAGGGACTATCTGACAGTGAGATAGCGGCCCCGGTCTAGAAAGCCAGGAATAACGGCCGAGATGATCCGTCATGCAGACCACACGACACCTCGTAATCTGCAGGCTTTCGAGATGGGCAGAGGTCACTTTGTAGGCCATGGCCCTTCGGGGCTGTTGCATCATGGGGTTTGGTTTACCCTATTGTTAAGCAATATTTGGTCACTACGTGATAGATGATATTACTTTTCCTGGCGCTGAAGATTGTGATGTCCAAATCAATTAATAAAGGCGTCCAAACTGGTTTCTTCCTGTGGATGGGAGAGGTAGAATAAACCCCACGGTATCCCCTACCTATCGTAAAAGGCGATTAAAGGGGCCCCAAGGGCTCTTAACTTTGGAGCGTGGGTTGGCGACCACAGGCCTCTCCCGGCATTGTATCCACTTGTGCTAGGCTCCTCACTTTTTTTTTACTCTATCCGACCTCTCATGGTCAACTATTGTTCTTTTCTGACCCCGACGGTATTAGGTTTACAAACCCTAGGGAGTCTTTCATTTTCACACCCTCTGTGGCCCTTGTCTTTCTTTGGCCGATACCTTCATTTTTAGAAGTGTCAGACCCGTTCCATATTTTCCCCCTCTAATTAGTGTGAATAGAGGATGGTTGCCCAGTTGTACTTCACCTTAAAACAATAAACACCACCACCTTATTCAGTCAAACAGCCAGTGCTGCAGGCATATACTAGTATATGCAAATTATAACAAAATGGTTTTAAAAAGATAAAAAACTAGATGACATCACCTACAGGATATGTCACGTTTTGTTAAGACTGGTGCTTGAACTGAACCCTCTTTTTGATACTATCTCTGACAGTTTTTCTATCAAAAACATAGAATATGTCCAGAATATTCTCATCATCAATGCCAATCGAGTTAAATGAATGATAATTTGGAACATACAGTAAGCCTACACATAGCGTATGCATTACTATACATATATTATATGTTGAGTAATCAGTCTGAAGGCTGGTTTGATCCTCAACAACTCTGCCAACAGCTGTCATAGATGGTCCAGGCATCACAGAAGGGGCATTCTACGGAATGAGGAGCGATGTAGTTTCCCGTTGCTTTCCTCACCAATCCAGAAGTTGTTACATCTCTTTCTGCCAAGCCTACTGAAATGCACGAACCAGCTGACTATAATTTTTTCACACCGTTTATAACAGGGACTAGCTGCATAAGGAATGGTATTACTAACATCACTAATACCTCAGTCGCTTTCATTTTGTCAAAGCCAAAGATAAGACTGAGATAGATTAATGAAAGTAACATATTTGATCCTTCTGTTACAGGAACTCTTGTTCAAGGGATCTAGTGGCGGCTAAGATAAAACTTGGAAATTGGGAAGGTCCCAGAGAAATAACAATAGGCTCTGTGTACCTTCCATATGACTCAACGGATCCGTCTCCATCGGAAGACGTGGAAGAATTAATTTGCAAAGCAAAGAGGAAAGGTGAACACCTAGTACTCAGAGCAGATGCAAATGCACATCACACTGCATGGGGAAGTACTAACTGCAATGCAAGAGGTGAGTCCTTACTAGAGTTTATTATCAGAACAGAATTGATAATATTAAACCTAGGAAATAAATCTACATTCATAAATAAGAATCGTAAGGAGGTAATAGATATCACATTGAGCATCACGCATATTGCAAACTTCATTAAGGATTGGAAGGTGCTGGAGGAGCCATCCTTGGCAGACCACTAACATATCTAATTTGCGATAAATGCGAGGCAATGTGGTATTGAAATGTACAGAGATCCTAAAAGAACATACTGGGATGGAAACAGAGAAGTTCTAGGGCAGACTGTAGAAAAGATCCAGATAAATGTAAGGGGACAGAGGGAATTGGATGAGGCAGTGCAACAATTAGAAAAGGCCATTTTAGCCGCATACCATGACAACTGTCCCCTTAGAGAAAAAAAAGCCAAAATGTTAGGCGGTGGAATAACAATCTAGCCAAAATGAAGAAAGAGGTTAGAGCATTGTACAAAATATCATCAAGAGATGGTATGTGGTACGTATATCATAGGAAACTCACTGAGCATAACCTAGAGATACGGAGAGCAAAGAGAAACTCTTAGAGACTGTTCTGCGAGAAAGTGGAATCAAACACTGAAGCGGCAAGGCTCCAGAAGGTTCTTAAAACGATACATATAAATCAAGTGGGAACACTGGAAAAACCTGATGGAACATACACTCAGACGAGAAAGGAGACGCTGGAGGTGTTGCTAGCTTGTCATTTTCCTGAGGCTGAGGAAGTAGAAGGGGAAAAAGTGCCAACCGATTAATTAAGCCTAACCATGTGAGGTGGGCAATCAACATGTTTCAGCCCATAAAGGCTTCGGGGCCAGATGAGATACTCCCGATACTCCTGCAGGAAGGACGGAAGATAATCATCAAGGCCCTGACAGACCTTTTTAGAGTAAGCCTAACTCTGAGGTACATGCCAAAATCATGGTCTAAAGCTAAAGCGGTATTTATACCGAAGCCTGGAAGGGCGAACTATGCCCAAGCCAAAGCCTATAGACCATTATGCTTAAACTCCTTCTTGCTAAAAGCAATGGAGAAAATACTGGATAAATACATCTGGAAAATGGTGCAACTGAACTCAACTTTACATGAAAATCAGTTTGCATACAGACCTGGAAGATCCACTGAGACAGCACTCCATGAATTGGTTTGCAAACTAGAGGAAAGCCTAGAATACAAAGAAATTGCTCTGGCAGCATTTGTAGACATAGAAGGGGCCTTCAGTAATACAACCTACAACTCAATGATTAAAGCTGTGGATGAGAGTAGGGTGAGCAAGACTGTTGTAAACTGGATTAGATCCATGTTAGCCAGGAGAAAAATAAAGGCAACTCTGTTTGAAGAGACGCTACTGGTTAGAGCCACGTGAGGTTGTGCGCAGGCAGGTGTTCTTTCTCCTCTTCTGTGGAATCTTGTGGTGAACAAAATCATAGCCATGCTCAACGAACAGGGATTTTACACACAAGGATATGCAGATGATCTAGTTATTGTGGTAAGAGGTAAGGTGATGAGTGTCATCCAGGACCTTATGCAAAAATCATTTAACCTTGTGGAGAACTGGTGTTGGGAAGAACAACTCACAGTCAACCCGAGCAAGATAACACTGGTCCCTTTCACAAGAAAGAAGAATTAGAGGGGACGAGAACACTGAAGCTCTTTGGGCAAGAAATCTATATGGGAGAACAGGTGTTAAGTTAGGTGTAATATTAGACAAAAAGTTAACCTGGAATCCACACATAGAAAGAAACAATCCGGGCTAAGAACCTAATGCGTGCATGCAAGAGGGCAGTCGGGACAACATAGAGTCTAAAGCCAGCAGTGGTGATGTGGATATACACAATGATCATTAGACCAGTGATGACCTTTGTAGCAATCATTTGGTGGTTGAAAGCAAGTCAAGGAAAAGTCAGTAGCAAACTAAATAGCCTCCAGAGAATGGCATGCATTGCCATAACTGGGGCAATGAAAACTACGCTGACAGAAGCCTTGAACTCTCTACTAGAACTCCCTCCATTAAGTAACTTTATAGGGGGGACAGGCTGGAATGAGCTCATATCAATTGGAGCAAAATGGATGCTGGAAGGCTCAAAGACCCAAACTTAGTCACTGTAAAATTAACAGAGTAATAACAGGGGAAGTTTTACACATGCCAGCTGATTATATGATTCCAAAGTATATCTTTGAGAAACCATTTGAGACTCAGATAACTAAAAAGAAAGACTGGGACATTAACAGATGGAAAACTGATAGGGAAGATATTGTGTATTGGACAGATGGCTCAAGGACTGAGAAGGGAGCAGGAGGAAGGATCAATGGGGAAAGACCTGAGAGATCAATCCAAATGAGCCTAGGCAGACACACTATAGTTTTCAAGCTGAAGTGATAGCCATCATTACATGCCTTGAGAAAAACCTGAAAATGAACTACAGAGATAAGAACATTGGCATATTTACAGGTAGCCAAGCAGCCATTAAGGCACTTGAAGCTGTCCGGGTTACATCCATAATTGTTTGGTATTGTCATATACTTCTCCTGAAGCTCTCAGAGTACAATGTTGTTAAAATAATATGGGTACCTTGGCATGCAGGCATAGAAGCTAATGGAAAAGCAGATAAACTGGCAAGAAAAGGGTCAGAAACACCTTTTGTAGGCCGAGAACCTGTACGTGGGATCTCTTATAGACAAGCCCGCATCTACATAGGTAAATGGGTAAAAAAGAAACAAATGGAAAACTGGAAAAATACTCCAGGATGCAGGCTTGCAAAAGAACTAATAAAGAGCCCAAACAAGAAGCATACTAAGGAACTGCTGGAACTCGGCAGAGAAAATATAAGATGGATATTACAACTGCTGACTGGACACTGCCATCTTAAAAAGCACCTACATAGAATTGGAGTAATAAGAGACAACGTATGTAGGAAATGCAATGATGCAGAAGAATCAGCTAAACACATACTCTTTGAATTTGAGGCGCTGGGAAGAATTAGAATCTCCACACTGGGATTGGCTGGTGAGGAGAGAAGAAACATCCGAGAAGACTCAATAAGGAGGACCTGCAGCTTTTTGAAAGGAGCAGGTATAACTAGGTGGGGATGAAGGAAAACACATGGTAGCTAAAGATCTTCGAGGTCGATGCTAAAAAGGAACTTTTAAAGAGACCCCATGGATAAATGAAGAAGAACAACAACAAATTTGATCTAGCCAATACTAGAAGACAAAATGCGCTGTAAATACTAGGTCTTGCCAGCAAAGGTACCCACATATTGTATAGAAGTACAATTTAAGGAAGGGAGTTAGGAAATTAATCTGCAAGGTACTGTATTTATAATTTTTTTTATTAATATACCAATTCTGTATACAAAATGTTTATGTTTATCATGCCTTATGTTTAAAGTTTGAGATTATAAAGAAATATCATATTGATTGTACAAAATGAATATCCTCCATACAGCTACATAACAATGTTTGTGATGATTTACAAGTAAATGTAATGGATATAAGGCTATAGCCGAAGGCTAGTTAGTACTTATGAAAGCATCTTGCAACCTTTCACCAAATGTGATAATTTGTTAGCGCTAATACTGCTCTTCATACAGAAAATTCTGATTATTATAATGCTCATATGCATACATTTAGAAGTATAATTTCTGTGTTTTAAAATGTCTAATTCTTTGTAAAACTTTGACTCTTTTTTTGAAATCTGGTGTTTCAGTAACAACACTTTTGAAGAATATTTTCTGTTGTTTTTTCTAGATAGACATGGCTTGCCTTCTGAATTTTAGTGAGATACAATAGGTAAGTTTTAGACAATAATCTGTCTCTGAATTTACTCCTCTAAAACATGGGGAAATCATACACAGCTTAACTCCAAGATTTTAAGAAAATACCATATTGATATTTTACAAATTGAATATTGTCCATACAGTTACATTTTGCATTTTTTAGTGTAAATTTTAAATACAGAACTATAGATGAAGGCATGGAAACATCTTGTCACTGTCCACCTAACGCTTTTAACAGCTGTTCTCCAATGTTCGGGTCTGATTTCCACTACTATTCAAAATTTCAGATTGGCAGCAGAAATTTAACATTAGGAGGAGGGCTAATATGTGGTTCAAAATGTGCATGCAGCTCACCTCCATTGGGGGTGTGACTGAAAAGAGCTGAACCACCTCCGGGCGAGGACAAGAATCTTGCACTTATCACAAACGTAGTAATTTCATGTTTAGAATTTAGTGCTAATAATGCTCTTCATGTCACCTAATCAGGCAACTTATAGTATGGCTTTTTACAATGTTTATATTTAATTTTTATTTGCTCATATTCCTCCGTGAATTTGTAGTATTTAGAAAATTATCAACTTTAATTAGGATATCAGTGCGACAGGCCTCGGCAGCCGACACAATCCCTATCCTCGCCGCAAGATGGGGGTTTCATTCATTCCATTCCTGACCCGGTCACTGACTGGAAAACAGGTTGTAGGTTTTCATTTTGTTCATTTCAAGAAGGATATCAGTGATAAAGAGTAGTTTTTCTTCAATTCAAGACTTTGTAAAAATGGCACAAGACCCGCTGTCTTATTTTCAGAACATAAAGGGCATTATTTCCTTCAGTCTTAAGATTTAAATCAAACTGTAGAAATGTTGACCATTTGATTTATCCTATCCTGTAGTTCTCTAGGAAATCAATTCAAAAATCTCACCTCCTAAGTTCTGAATCTTCAGAAGTAAATTACAGTCCACGTGTAAATACAATCACGGTAGAAACTGCGACTTCTGTTCCTCTAATTTCTAATTTCAATGTTGATATTTAGTTTTAATATTTTAATTTCCAGTTTATCAACTTCCAGGATTTTTGTAGGTACACATACGTAGCACTGTTTCATTAATAACAGACATACAGTAATAGTAGCAGTTCTTTTGAATGTAGAGCTCACTTCTGGATACTCATGTATAGTGAGTTCTTCCACAGATTTTTCCCTTGCCCACAAAAGTCGCCGTGACAGTGCCTGATTTAATACTACAGAGAAACTTTCCAAGTCATACCTCCACATATACTGTAGAGTAAATTATACACCCATTCTCATTCAAAAACGACAAGTAACAAACACATTCCCGAGCATTCTGATGACCTACCTGAAACAAGAGCTACAGTCGACTGTAGGCCACTAGAGGACATAGACTTTTTTTTTGCTAGTTGTTTTACGTCGCACCGACATAGATAGGTCTTACGGCGACGATGGGACAGGAAAGGGCTAGGAGTAGGAAGGAAGCGGCTGTAGCCTTAATTAAGGTACAGCCCCAGCATTTGCCTGGTGTGAAAATGGGAAACCATGGAAAACCATTTTCAGGACTGCCGACAGTGGGGTTCAAACCTACTATCTCCTGAATACTGGATACTGGCCGCACTTAAGCGACTGCAGCTCTTGAGCTCAGTAGAGAAAGACTAGAAGAAAGAACACTATCTGAATATTTTGTCATAAAAGAAGAGAAAACGTAGGTTCCGTTGTAAAAATGGCTCACATTTGCTCGTATAAAAAAGCCAGTCTGGCAGAAACCTTGTATGTACAAATTTGTATGATTCACTTAAACTACAACACTGGTTTTAATGAAAATTGAACGTACTTAAAAATGTATTGATATACAGTACATTCTGAGCCGAATGCCGCTTTAAAGTCAATTTTAAAATATTTGTAGATTAAAATCTTTCTCAAAATAAAACTTTATTTTTAAAATACACATTACAAAAAGACACTTCAAATACTTTTTGCATTACTTCCCACTCTCCTCCTTTTCCACATTCGCCATCTTCGGCTTGTACTGTTCCACTAGATCCTTGAGCTGAGCACATCTTTCCTTATCAATCGCCTCCATCTGTCGCACTTTAGCTGCAATCTCCTGTTGGATAATTGGTCGATATTTCTTCTCTTGGCCGAGGTTTCTCATATCTAATAGAAACTCTATTCTTTCTCTCACTTCACCAACCACTACAAGAGGGAAAATCATTACAAAATACATTTAATAATTATCAACTGCACCAATTCAAAAGAAGGTAACATTTTTAATAATTAGTTTTAGATTGTTTAATTAATAGAAATTACATTGTTGGCTTATTTTATTTGGTTTTATTGCAAAGATTACTTTTTTCTTTAAGGAACAATTGCAGTAATTTGTTATAAACAGCATAAAATATAAAAACATAATATGTGGTGAACTTGTTGATCTTATTTTTTTTTTACTTCTTATACCTGACCTTTCTCCCAATTTATTAGGACCAGCCATTGTTGAAGATTTGGCCAGTTTAACGGTCGGATGCACTTCCTAACGACAACCCTATTTGAGGGATATATTTACTATCGCATGTTTCTGCGGTGGTTGGTAGTGTGGTGTGTTGTATGTAAATGAAGTTTATTAAGACGAATACAAACATCTGGCCCTCTAGCTTGAGAAATTAATTATATGCAGGTAAACCCCATGGTTCGATGAGACTATTTGATCGTCTTCTCCCAATTGTTCAGAGATACTGGCTTATATCAATATGGATGTATCCCAGGAAAGTCAAGTATATAGATCAGATCTTCACCTTAAGGCAAGTTTTAGAGAAGACAATCGAATTTGGAATTGGCACACATAACTTATTTGTCTTCTTCTTCTTCTTCTTCTTCTTCTTCTTCTTCTTCTTCTTCTTCTTCTTCTTCTTGGCTCGAATGGGCCTACTTTGGACCACACTTGTTCAACTGTTAGGCTTTGAACTTTGCCCAGTATTGGCACATTTTCTGCCGGTGCAACTCCTTTCTTTCATCTGTCCAGGGGTTTTTTTCTTCCAGGGTTTTTCCTGAAATCCATGAACATCCTTCAGGGTATGTTGTACAGACCGTCTATCTTGAAGATCTGATATTCCCAGTTCTTTAATGTCCTTACTTTCTGTCAGCCAAGTGGCATGGATGTTCTTGTTCTGCCAGAAGATGAGCAGGCGATTGGTCAGTCTTTTCGAAGGCAGTCTTACTATATGGCCATAGAAGGCTACTCTCCTTTTCCTAGCACAATCAGAGAGCCTCTCTATGTGTTCATAGAGCTGCATCACCTCTGCATTGACTACAAAGCAGCATATCGTTGTTGCCGTGACAAAACCTCCTATGTGATAATATTTTTGGTGATATACTGACCCGCACCACATACATTATGAAGAACGAGAATGCCTTGGCAATATACACACAATATTGCACCTTAGATGGAAGAACCTTAACAGCCAAAGCTCTAAGCTAAAATATTTCACATAGGAGGTTTCGTTCCGGCAACCACGATATGATAGTATAGACAGAGAGCAATTGTATCATGCTATGAATGAACTGGGAATTCCTGGAAAATTGGTAAGGCTGGTGAGAATGACAATGAGTGAGATGCAATGCAGAATAAGAACTTGAGGAATGATGTCTGAGATATTAGATATTCAAAATGGGGTATGGCAAGGAGACACGCTGGTATGTCTCATTTTTAATGTTGCCTTGGAGAAAGTGATGAGAGATGCAAACTTCATGAAGAGGAAAACAATTTTCTATAGATCAGTGCAGATACTTGCTTATGCTGCTGATGATACAGATATAGTGGCAAGAACTCAAAAGACAATGGAATAGACATTCATCGCCCTTGAACAGGCCAGTAGGATAATGGAACTGAACATCAACCAACAGAAAACTAAATATATCGCTGCCAGTAAAGCATGCAAGGACAAATTGCCAGCCTCAATAACTGTGGGCAATTAAACCTGTGATAGAATTGAGCAATTTAAATATCTGAGATCAACAGTCATCTATTCAAATAATACCTCCTATGAAATTAAATAGAGATAATAATAGCCAACAGAGCCTATTTTGCTCTCTCCTCAAGGCTCTTGACTCATACCACCAAATTAACCATCTACAAAACACTTATAAGACCAGTGCTTACATGTGCCTCAGAAACTTGATCATTAACAGCAAAAGATACCGGAATGCTGGATGGCTTTGAAAGAAGGATACTTCAAAGAATCATCAGCCCAACCTGTTAAAGAGGTGGTGGAGGAGGAGGAGGAGCAGGTACAATAATTAATTGTACACCATTTATGAAGATCCACCTGTTAGAAGAATAGTGAAATCAGCCAGACTGAGGTGGGCCAGGCACGTAGCATGGATGAGTGATATGGAAGTATCTAAAAGATATTAAATGGAAATCCAGGGGGACAGAGAGTACGAGGTCGACCGAGAACCAGATGGATGGAGACAATGAAGACCTTCGAGAAATGGGCTATAGAAATTGGAAAGCTTCAGCATTGGATCAAGATAAATGGTGGAAGACTGTTAAAGAGGCTGACGTTTACAATGAATTGTAGAGCCACAGAAGATAAGAAGAAGAAGAAGAAGAAGAAGAAGAAGAAGAAGAAGAAGAAGAAGAAGAAGAAGAAGAAGAATGCAAAATTAAGGATTGGAATAATTTGTGGTAGTAACTAAATTCTTTGAAATTGTAGACTAGGTAAACAATTGATAGATAATCTTTCACCTGGGGGATAGTCCTAAATGCAGATCAATGATGACTGATTTGATTCTCCTGTTTCTCCTGCGTGATGAGCCTTCACTTGCCATCATAATACGTAAAAAAGCTCACCAACTTTTGCTTCCTTCAAAGCTGGATGAAGATTGTAGGATTTCATGACACTCCACAGTTGCTGAGGGTGAAAATTAGGAGTATCATACAAATATCCTACCCACACACTTCTTAAACTGATGGTACTGAAGTCCCAGTTCAGTCTCTTTGAATCGATTTATAAACAGATGTACTGTAGAATCTCATGATGGTCACCTTGTGAAATATTGTTGATTATTTTAGCATAAATTTGTATTAAGTTGAGGTTTTGGTTTCCAACAACAGCCATAAATTATTAACTGATAAATATATGAAATTGTATTAATTACCAAATTCTCTTCAGAATGAAATTTTGCAAATGTAAGTGAATAAAACTGATTTATAATACCAATATAATGGTCCGAATGGTATGAGTACTGGCCTTTGGTTCAGAGGTCCCCAGGTATATTTTGTTTGGCCAAGGTTATGGACACTGAGGTATGATACACCAACTTGCCGCGCAATCTCTTTAGTGTCTGTTGGTTTCTCAGTGTATAATCAAATACTAAATGATTTTTAATTGTATAATCACTCCTGTAACCGTACAACAGGGTTGCAGATTTCATTCAGCATTTATTATTATTATTATTATTATTATTATTATTATTATTATTATTATTATTATTATTATTATTATTATTATTATTATCATTATCATTAATTGACCTGATTCAGTAGATTTTATATTCTGATTTTCATCTTTTAGACTGTAATATAATTATGGTAGGTACCATGCATATTATGTCATTTAATAATAGGATAAGGCAATTTTGTTCATAATATTATTCTGTACATAAATAAGTGAGATTTGTTGATTTGAAATGGTCATGCTGTGACTTGTAACTGTGGGAAGGTGAGCTGGCGTGATATTTTGCAACCAAGGCTGTGTTAGGCAAGTAAATTTTCCACTGACACATCTTTGTAGTCATCGCTTGGACGCGTGGGGAATCTATTAAGACACATGACTACTTTTGTATAGTGCGTGGCTATGTGGTTTCGATAGTGTGTCCATATTTGCTAGCTACCGTGTGTCATTGTGGAAGGGATGACCAGATAGTAGGGAGATGAGTGGTCATCAGGAGTTTATATAAGTCGGTCTAAGAGTGGTGGTCAGAGCTAAGTGGTGGTCTAAGAGTGATGTTCACGTCGAAGAAGTCTAAGAGGAGTGGTCTAATCTGAGTAGTGACTTGTACTGGGCTGATAGTGAAGCAGCAGGTAGAACTTTGCAATGTAAGTTTATTTCAGTAGATTCACCAGAGATTTAGTGACGTGGTCTGCAGAGGTATAGGAAATATATATATATATATATATATATCAAATTTAACTGATATATGCAGTTAACAGTCGTCATGGTATTTTGAATTATTTATTGAATTCTACTATGCAATCCGTGAACTTTGTTCGAGAATTGAATCTAACGTAGATACATCTAACATTGCATAGAACTGTTGTATTTATTTCAACAGTCTCTCTTTATTAGCTATCAGGATGTGTGAAACTAGATAGTATGCCTGTATATTACGGGTTCTTTCAGTAAAGTTTTCCTATTTCTAACAATAAATATTCAGTGGACGTAACCGTATTGGAGCTTACTACACTCAGACTGGGAATGTACATCAACTCCAGGTTACATAAGAAGATAAGATAACAGCAGATGGCTTCTGACTTCAATCCAATGGTTTTTCCAGGAATTTCAAGTTCAACAGTGGTATCTGTAGACATCAGGTAATTACAGCATCAGACATGTTATGCATAAATAACATGAAGAAGAATGTAATCAGCAGGCATATCATAGTTCAATTCAAGTTCATGCCAATAGCTTTCTTTATTTAGATCAAATTTTCTGTATATGTAACAACAAATCTCACAGGGTTATATACTTTTAGTGTTAAATTCAATTATGGTAATGCTAGTTCATTGTGATGTAAAGTATAGTCATAAATTCAGTTTTCTTATAATAATAATAAGTGATTCTATTTTCAAGTACAATCCTCAGTTGTGGAAATGCAACCATAATCTACAATTGTCCTTATCCATATTCCTGTATATTGCCAGATGTGTGAGTTTATCACCTCACGCTTTGAGAATAATTGAGATAAGAGGCATGCTCCCCAAATTTTGTTGCTTATTACAGCAATTGGCACTCAACCAATTTAAAGTATATTGTGTGAAGGAAAGTAATGGTAATAGTAGTGGTAGGAGTAGTCACACTCCATACTTCTATGTAATTCTAATATATGTAATATTGTTCCTTTAGTGAAAGTTTTATTGTATAGTATTGAATCAAAATCTCAAAAAACTATTATTACTGCACTTAAGCTGGTGAACTGGCAACCTCTACCTCTCTGTCGCAACTTGCTCAGAGAGCATAATATTTACCATTTAGTAGCTTTTGTTGTTTTGTTTCTGTTTTGATGTAGATATACCACCCCCCCTCCGCCCACCCACTGCTATATTCCACAAACCCGGGTATGTTTTGTTGTCTGCACATTTTTTGACCCCATTCCCCACTTCTAATTCCCAATCGCCACTACTGGTCAATGCTGGATATATATATATATATGTGTGTGTGTGTGTGTGTGTAATATATGCATTTATTGTGTGTGTGTGTGTGTGTGTGTGTGTGTGTGTGTGTGTGTGTGTGTGTGTAATATATGCATTTATTTTGTGTATGTGTGTGTTTGAGCAATATTATTTCATATTGGTTAATATACAGTGTAATATTTTAATTCCATTATGAAAATGAAATGGCGTATGGCTTTTAGTGCCAGGAGTGTCCGAAGACATGTTCGGCTCGCCAGGTGCAGGTCTTTCGAGTTGACTCCCGTAGGCGACCTGCGCGTCGTGATGAGGATGAAATGATGATGAAGACAACACATACACCCAGCCCACGTGCCATTGGAATTAACCAATTAAGGTTAAAATCCCCGACTCGGCCGGGAATCGAACCCGGGACCCTCTGAACCGAAGGCCAGTACACTGACCGTTCTGCCAACGAGTCGGACAATTCCATTATAATAATGTGAGTGAGAGTGATAGAGTGTGTGTTAACTTAATGTAATTCTACTAAATTATAATGTAATATAGCTGCACAAAAGTACTGTAAGTGTGGGTGTAAGAGAGGGCCATGCGCCCTAACTTCGCCATTTGAAAGAAGACAAATAAATTAAATAAATAAATAAATAAATAAATAAATAAATAAATAAATAAATAAATAAATAAATAAATAAATAAATAAATAAATTTCTACATACCGTAGCGTTGGTATCAGGAAGGGCATCCAGTCTAAAACTGGGATTAATTTGCATTAGTGCTGACCTCTTTTGAGTGGGAAAGGCCAGGAAAGGAAACAAAGTATGCCCCATATTAAAAATTAATTCAAATAAGCCGCTTGTTGTGATAGCAATTTCTTATAAAATAAAAAAAAACATTTAGAAAAGACAAAGTGCATATGGTAACCATACTTACGTTCTTCAAATCTGTCAGAATCATTAACTTGTTCCATTGGTTTCTGTGGTCTTCTTTGTCCTCTGATACAGGGAGTAGGTGGCAATACCTTGCCGTAAGCCATTAAACTCTGCAATTTTATCTTCTCTTTTGTTTTGTCAACTGGAAAGAGAGAAACGGTACTAATATTACACTTTGATTTTTTAGACATGTGCAGCAAATGAAGGAATTTTACACGGACTTCAAGAAATTCTATTGTGTTTCAATTTCCTCGGGCTTACAAATGAATCCTGACGGTGGACGAGTTGATTGGATCATTGATTCTCGTTAGTGATTAAGAGATGATGAATCGAGTAGGTGAGTTTAGACTAATTTGATAAAGAGAAGAGAAAGTATTTTGGGCATATCTTAAGATAACCAGGACGGGATTTCATGAACTCGATCGTAATTACTCATTTTATACATGAGCTCGTCCCATTGATCACATGTACTTGCTACCACACAGATATGATGATTTGGACGTAATTATTTGAACAGGAAAACATGTAAGCGACGTATAATTCTGTTAACAGTTCGTGCGCATAATCTATTTCGCTTGGATAACATGTGTGAGATTTGTCGTAATATCTCAGATCAGCCACAAGTGCAAGATCGCGTGTGAAAACAAGAAATGTTTACGTTGCAACGTCCAGTTTTTCCCCGGGCGTAAGTATTCGTACACTTGGCTGTGAACAAGGAAACTACGGACAAACTAGTTGTCTACCATACGGTACTGAATCTCTCTCTCAAATTAGTGTTGACTGCATGTAATAATAATAATAATAATAATAATAATAATAATAATAATAATAATAATCATAATAATAATAATAATAATAATTTTGCGTGGCTGTTGCTAGCCTGGTGCAGTCCTTTTTTTACTTTTTTTTACGTCGCACCGACACAGATAGGTCTTATGGCGACGACGGGATGGGAAAGGCCTAGGAGTGGGAAGGAAGCGGCCGTAGCCTTAATTAAGGTACAGCCTCAGCATTTTCCTGGTCTGAAAATGGGAAACCACGGAAAACCATCTTCAGGGCTGCCGACAGTGGGGCTCGAAGCTACTATCTCCCGGATGCAAGCTCACAGCGGCGCGCCCCTAACTGCACGGCCAACTCGCCCGGTGGTGCAGTCCTTATAAGGCAGACCCTCCGACGAGGGTGGGCGGCATCTGCCGTGTATGGGAAACTGCGTATTGCTGTAGGGGAGGGTAGTGTTATGTAAGGTATTTCAGTTGCAGGGATGTTGGCGATAGCGCAAATACCTAGTCCTCGAGCCAAGGGAACTAACTATTTAAGGTTACAATCTCCGACTGGTCATGAATCGAACCCGAGATCCTCTGAACCGAAGGCAACTACTCTGACCATTCAGCCAAGGAGCCGGAAAATTAGTTTTATTGACTTACATTTGCTAAATTTCATTCTGAAGAGAATTTGGTAAATAATACAATTCCATATATTTATCAGTTAATAATTTATGGCTGTTGTTGGAAACCAAAACTGTTAAACGAGCTGTATTGAGTTACTGGTGGGATACAAGTGGTTCAAATGGGTCGCAAAGGGAAGGGAACTACAGTGAAAATGTTGATTGTATCATTAACTCGTGAAGGGGAATCGTATTCCGATATTGCAAACATCTTGTTAAAAGTCGTTCGACTGTGCAGAGTATAATAACGCGATTTAAAGGAAGGAACTTGCTAATAAACAAAGAAAGAGTTGGTCGCCCACAAAAACGGACCACCAGGGGCAACGAGTCACGTAATATTTACATTTAGTGCGATATCTGCTTATGCTGGAGAACAGTTTGGAGAGCAAGTGACATCCCGATGAATAAGACGTATCATCAATCGTGCAGGATACAGAGCTAGGGTACCCAGAGAGAAGCCCTGTATAAGGAAGAAGAATCGGAAGAGAAGATTAGAGTTCGCAAAATTGTAGGAAAGAACCTCGATATCTGGAATAGCGTTGTTTTCTAGGACGAAAGTAAATTCAACTTGTTTCATAATAATGGCCGTGATTTTGTTTGGAGGAGGCCCTATACTGATATCCACAAACTTCAAGCTACTGTGAAGCATAGTGGAAGTGGTGTTATCCTTGCAACAAGTCCGTCTTTCAGTTTCATGTGTCTGAAATCTGAATTTGAAACCTGATATCCCAAACAAACATTTTCCGCGTTGATCAAACATAACACAGTCTACCACGATAGGGTTCACTTTACGTTGTAGCCTACTATAAACTCACTCGAATAACAGCTGGTGCTCCTTAACACTCTTAGAGGTAAGTATTAAAACTACTTCGTTACAGTTCAATGAGCACTCTAACGCCGAATTCTGTTATGATTACTCGTAGCCACTTGATAACGTGATCAGCCAGGTGGATTCAGCAGTGCCTCGTGAGGTTTCGCCTCAGAACTCCATCACATCCCTTTACCTCGCTTCGAGGTTTTGGAACCCCATCTCTTCTTGAGGCCTATGTGTTCTACCTCACTTCGAGATTGGAGTCCCCATTTCTTCTTGCATTGATCCCCTCACTTCTTGGTTTGCAACTCCACGTTTTTAAAAGGCATTTCTCCTCATTTTGAGGACCGTATTGGGCTCCCCATTCTCAGCCCACCAGGTCAACGACACTGCTTATACCCTACCTTGTACCCATACTCGCCGTACTTCCCGGCCACCTCCATCTCTACTACCACCACTACCAACACCACACAAGCTGCGGCTGACACCGCTGCTGTCGCTTATCACACAGCTCTAATGCTCACTTACACCAACCCTTCATATAATGCTCGTTTTCTCCCAGAGGTATCGGACCCCCAGCGCGACGACTCGCAGGTGCAGCAGAAACGCACCACGCCGCAGCTTCCCAAAGACGGCGAACCCGCAGCGCGTCGCCCCGCCGCGGACTCTTCGACAGCACCAACCACCAACGTCTCATCAACTGAAAATCGTTCTACGGAAGTGGAGAGTTCTCTCACCACTCCAGACTCCTCCGCTACATTTGAAATCCCGATACCGGAAACTCGTCACCCTCTCTCATACTCTCGTTCTCTTCAGACAACTCCAGAAGGCACGCACTCATACCTCCTCTTAAACCTCAGAGCCGAGTTCCCCTTGCCGTCGAAGATCTTTGCAAAACATCTACGCTTCGATTTGAGGAGGGAGGAAGCGGGTGACTTTCGCCCGACATCAAATGGAGTGCTAATTAAAGTCAACGGAGAGGAAGCTGCTCAGAAGTTCACTCGATCGATTGGCTCAGCAAAACTGTGCTCTAGCGATCTATTCCAACCCCTTTCACAGCCACTACTTCTAATCCCGCCGCCACCACCGAGGCACAACTTGTTCAGCTGTGTGATCCAGAGAGTAGGCCCAGCTGTCTCAGAAGACACCGTTCTAAAGGTGCACAACGAGGAATGTATCCCACGAGGAGGTCATTGCGGATAAAAAACAGCTCTGGGTCCACTTATATGTTCAGGATACTCCTTCCCACATGCCAGAACCTTGATCGAGTTCTCGCGAGTGGGGTTGCAGTTCATCGCCGCTACCACAAGATGGACGCGTCTCGTGCCCCACCGCAGACAATTTGCTCTGAGCGCTGTTGGTCTTATAGCAGACATAACACATCTCAATGCATCGCTGAACACCTTGTCTGGGACCACTGCACTCAGCACCACCACATCTCCAAATGCCCCAACATATCAGAGCTATCCCCCACCACCCCACATTACAATACCTACGGGGAACAACACGCAACATACTCAGGTGTTGTAAAAACCCTCCCGCCGATTAACCAGAACTAATATGAACCACAATCAACCCCAGGTAATACCCCCATGAATAATGCATCTATCCGAACGGAACCTGAGATATTAAACTACCCTCACGCCCACACCCGACAAATACCCTAACCATTCAATGCTTCAACTGCTTAAAATTGAACCACGCAGCTGCCTACTGTAAATCTTCCACCAGATGCAACAGATGCGGTGAAAACCATCGACATACTTATTGCACATTATCATGGGACCAGGCAAAGTGCGTAAACTGTCATGGGAATCAATCTGCCTCTTTCCCTGGCTGCTCCTACATAAAGAAGACAATAATAGCCCAAAATAAGCAGCAGTTCTCACTACCAACATACCACTTCACTCCACCAGTTAATACCGGCACTTACCATGCCACAAACGCTATCGAATCCGCAACCACTACCTATCAAAATCAAAATCACCTACAAGCAATTCTACTAGCATTGCTAGCCAAGTTCACTCCCACCACTAACCAAGTTACCACAACCCCAATCCAACCCTCCCCCTCCCCCAATACCCCTCCAAAAAATCCTAAAACCAGCCACAGCCCAGAGCCAGGATCGCTTGGTGAACTGAGTAGGTGAGCGACTGGCAGCCAAGAAAAATCCCTTTCACAAGTCAAGATCCATCGTTCCTTCCCCCTCCCCGAAATACTGCAAGCCACCCCCCCCCCCCCCCACTGCACCATCACACCTTCCAAACCCAAGGACATGTCCTCAAATTTACCGAACCCAAGGAACCGTCTTCGAACCATGTCAATAACGGCATTAATGACCAACAAACTCAACCAATCCATTCGAAACAACCACAAAATAGGTCACCAAACAATCCTATCCTCCTCAATACCAACGTTCAACATCAAAATGAAATTAGAGACTAAATAGGTCGGGAATTTCAATCACCATAGAGCGGCAGCCGTCGCTACACGAGACTCAGGTTCCAGAACTAGTGGCGTCTATACGTGTCATAGAAAAAGCTCACCGCCCCAACCCGTTTATTGTTTCCCCCACTAACCATCGACGACACGATACGATTCACACTCCCATTGCCATGTATAATAAACATCCACACGAATTCCCGCTGTCCCACTCGTTGGCTGAATGGTCAGCGTACTGGCCTTCGTTCAGAGGGTCCCGGGTTCGATTTCCGGTCGAGTCGGGGATTTTAACCTACATTGGTTAATTCCAATGGCCCGGGGGCTGGGTGTTTGTGCTGTCCCCAACATTCCTGCAACTCACACACCACACATAACACTGTCCTCCACCACAATAACACGCAGATACCTACACATGGCAGATGCCGCCCACCCTCATCGGAGGGTCTGCCTTACAAGGGCTGCACTCGGCTAGAAATAGTCACACGAAATTATAAATTATTATAGTTGGTTTATTATTATTATTATTATTATTATTATTATTATTATTATTATTATTATTATTATTATTATTATCAATTCCCGCTGGCACTCGCGCACTTGCTGGCAGCAGCGAATCAGACGTTCAATCTGCATTTTCGGGCATCACACCCAGGACTGAATATACATTTCACTTTTTTTTTTTTTTTCAATTTGCTTTACGTCGCACCGACACAAATATGTCTTATGGCGACGAAGGGATAAGACAGGCCTAGGAGTGGGAATGAAGCAGCCGTGGCCTTAAGTAAGGTACAGCCCCAGCATTTGACTGGTGTGAAAATGGGAAACCACGGAAAACCATCTTCAGGGCTGCCGACAGTGGGGTTCGAACCTACTATCTTCCGAATACTGGATACTGGCCGCACTTAAGCGACTGCAGCTATCGATCTCGGTCATTTCACTTTCATACCGCTTGAAACTCAAATGTATTCAATGTAAACCTCCATTCTTCACCCACCGCCTCTGCTCCCTGGCCCGTCTGCATTATTTAAACTCCCATACTCATCTCCCCTCAGGACCCCGCCCCATTTACACCACTATCAACCCTGCATAGCCTATATAAAATTAAGAGGGTAAAATGGGTGGGTAGTGGTGACTGTGGTGATTGCTGTTTTAAGAGGAAGTACAACTAGGCAATCATCCTCTATTAACACTAATCAGAGGGAGAACATGAAAGGGCTCCGATACTGCGAAAAATGAAGATACCGGTATCGGTCAAAGAAAGACACGGGCCACAAAGGGCGTGGAAATGAAAGACTCCCTAGGATTCGCAAACCTAATACTGTCGGGGTCGGAAAAGAACAAGAGTTGACGAAGGGAGGTCGGACCTGATAGATGAAAGTGAAGAGCCTGGCACAAGTAAGTGGAAGCAATGCCAGGACTCAGCTAAGGACCCCGTGGTCACAACCCACGCTCCCAAGTTAAGAGCGTCTGGGGCCCCATTTAGTCGCCTCTTACGACAGGCAAGGGATACCGAACCCATCCACAGGGGGCGGTGAGTGGGGAGGGATACATTCCACATCGCGGCTGTTTCATCTTTTTGGTGATCAGTTGAGGGGATTTGGATTTGTGGGTGAAAAAATTACTCACACATAATCCATTCATATTTCACACTTCTAATTGCTTATCATCCACAACTATTCACTGCCACTCCAACCAGCCGTGTGGCATCCGGCCGGTCTTGGTACCTCTGTTGGTATTGGGTACTAAGATGCATTTTAGCTTCGATGCAGCAGCATTTCACGAATTCTGGCAGCGTACGTGAGGAGTACCGGTAAATGCTGCCTTCTTATTCGGAGTCCCCTGCACACGGGGACAGTAGGGGGGTAATTCATTGCGGCCATTACAACTCAAGCATGTTTGAGTTAAGTGGACGCCAGGTGGCCAGTAACAGAGTCACGTGACCTAGTGGCAGTCATTGTTGGACGTGTCTTAAAAGGTACCGGTACTGGCCGCCAGTTAGTGTTGGCAACACTGTGGTTTTCCCACTAAATCTAGGTATTTTTACTCTTTGTCAGTGGGTAAATTTTAACACACGGTGTGCAGTGGGAAATCTAGTCTTTTACATGCTTATGTCAGTGGATATTCTGGTGGTTACTCAATTAAAATTTTGTATGCAATATGGTCCTGAACTGCAGGCAGAGGTGAGATGTATGGGATTTCCTTAAAAATAAGGAAACAAGGAACGCTTCAGTACGTCTTTCTTTCTTTCATTGTATGTCAGGTCCTCAGCCCTAAGGCTGTCCGGCTCCATGGCTAAATGGTTAGCGTGCTGGCCTTTGGTGGGTTTAGTGGGTAGGCCTATTCCTATTCCACTGTTGGCAACACTGCCGTCAGTAGAGTGCTAGACTGAATCAATCAATCAATCAATCAATCAATACTGATCTGCATTTAGGCAGTCGCTGGCCTTTGGTTCGATTCCCGCCAGGGTCGGGAATTTTAACCTTAATTGGTTAATTTCGCTGGCACGGGGACTGGGTGTATGTGTCGTCTTCATCATCATTTCATCCTCATCACGACGCGCAGGTCGCCTACGGGAGTCAAATCGAAAGACCTGCATCTGGCGAGCCGAACTTGTCCTCGGACATTCCTGGCACTAAAAGCCATACGCCATTTCATTTCAATTTTAGCCCAAAGGCTGGTTGGATCCTCAACAACTCCGCCATCAACTGTCCCAGATAGCCTAGGCATCACTGAAGAGGCGTACTAGGGAAATGAAGAGTGCTGTAGTTTCCCGTTGCATTCCTCACGGGGCCAGAAGTTGCTATTACATATCAGTCTTCCAAGCCCACTGAAATGCATGCACCAACCGACCCTAAGAGCAACATTTTCACACCATTCATAACAAGAACTGGCTGCATAAGGAATGGTTTTATTAGCATCGCTCATACCTCAGACACTTTCATATTAACAGAACGAAGGATAAGGCAGAGACAGATCAATGAAAGTAACAAATAAAGTCTAATTTCTTCCACTGCATTGTCAAGTGCGCATGCGGGTGTTAAGAGATTCGTCGATTCCCTTTCTTGAATTATGTAACTTGGACGCCAGCGCAAACATAAATATATCAGATGGAAAAATTCGTCATTTGTAAAAGGTTGTCAAACCATGGACCTATTATTAATTTCTCGTGTAAAGTGATGAAATACTTCGAAACAGGAAAGACCAATCCATTTTAGGAGCTGAAAAGATTTACACTGCCGCGCCTAGTATTGCCGTGGTCATATTCAGAACTAGAGAAAACTTTTAATGTAGAAAAATTTTAAAACTGCAGCCAAAAGAAGAATGAGACCCGAAATTATAAATTTGTTTTGACCGATTCCGGTAGGACTGAGAATAAATAATGCTGCCATATGAGCTACGGTACCCACAACAAGCAGGGACTGTGAAAACATATCAGACATCTGTTTCCACTCCTGCTTCTCCCTCTGTGTCTTCTATCGAAGTGTTAGAAAAACACATAAATGATCCCGGACTGTTAGATAACTTCACCGTGAAATATATTTCGAATACTTTTAACCTCTAAACTAGAAGGATATTCTTAATGTTCGTGCTGATATAATATTTTCATAACTCAGCAACGCTTCAGGAGGGAAAGAAGGGCAGTGAGGAGGGTGGGGGTGGGAGCTGGCTAGTGGTTTCTGGTGACTTTCAAGCAGCCGTTTAGTGGGTATTCCTATTCCACTGTTGGCAACACTGCCGTCAGTAGAGTGCTAGACTCAATCAATCAATCAATCAATCAATCAATACTGATCTGCATTTAGGGCAGTCGCCCAGGTGGCAGATTCCCTATCTGTTGCTTTCCTAGCCTTTTCCTAAATGATTTCAAAGAAATTGGAAATTTATTGAACATCTCCCTTGGTAAGTTATTCCAATCCCTAACTCCTCTTCCTATAAATGAATATTTGCCCCAGTTTGTCCTCTTGAATTCCAACTTTATCTTCATATTGTGATCTTTCCTACTTTTATAAACGCCATTCAAACTTATTCGTTTACTAATATCATTCCACGCCATCTCTCCGTTGACAGCTCGGAACATACCACTTAGTCGAGCAGCTCTTCTTCTTTCTCTCAATTCTTCCCAACCCAAACATTGCAACATTTTTGTAACGCTACTCTTTTGTCGGAAATCACCCAGAACAAATCGAGCTGCTTTTCTTTGGATTTTTTCCAGTTCTTGAATCAGTTGAAGGAGGGACTACTTATGTGATTTACTTCACTTAGGCTATTTACTTTTGTTGCGAAATGTGTTCTCGATCTTGAAGAAGCGAAGACAAAACCAACTGCTAGTGCAAAATAGAGTACGGACAATATCGGTATATGTATAGTAACTTACGTCAACTATGAACTACTATTCTGCTTGTGCCAACAAGGCGACGAGGGAGAATTCAATCATAAAGTTAAAAGGTGAATTAGGAAGACAAGGGGCGCAGTTCCCGACTTGAGCTTTTTGAAAACCGGTATAAAGGCTATAAAGACCCCGTGCAAAGGTGAACTCCTGAAAGTGAGTGAATCAAAAGGAAGTGGAGGGGGTACTGAGGACATCTACGTACCGGTACCGTATCCTATTTTTGGCTAATATTTCTTGAAGCTCTTCGCTTAAACAACGTACAATATCACTTACACCCTCATCAATAATTTCCTCGTACTCTTCATCAACCTCCTCCGTGTTCTTACACATCCTCTGACAATGTTTCACTCACCACATCCACACCAAAACTAGCTACAGTACTTGCTGCCACTAGAACATTAAAATGGAAGCCATTACTGTCTTCGTGTGCAAGGGGCTAATTATTTTGTACCATAGAAAATTGATTTCTGCAAGCTCTGACTGGAAATAGCCCGTGGTATGTGTAAAGCGTTGTGTGTAATAGGCCAGTTTGCTAAATTAATCCTATTAGCCCATCATCATCATCATATTCTAAAGGCTAAGTCTCTGCAGCCACAGTTGTCTATCTTGAGCCAGTCTTTTCAACTCAGCTTAGGTCTTGCATTTCATCCTCAGAAGCAGGTTCTTTAAGCAAGAAACTCTGGGTCGTCATCTTCCTATTTTTCCAGCAATCCTTCCTTCAAAGATATTACAAAGGAACTCCTCATGCCGCAGAATGTGACCATGAATCAAAATCAATAATTTTGTTCCCTGTAGTGTAAACCTGCTTCCTGACCTTTTTTTATAGATGAGGATTCCTGCTTCTGTTTTTTTATTCAGACTAATGCAAAATGAAGCTATAACAGTACAAAGGTGCAATAAGTTTTTGATGTTTTGTTATATTTGTTTTACGCCGTACCGACACAGATAGGTCTTATGGCGACGATGGGATAGGACAGGCCTAGGAATGGGAAGAAAGCGGCCGTGGCCTTAATTAAGGTACAACCCCAGCATTTTCCGGTATGCAAATAGGAAACCACGGAAAACCATCTTCAGGGCTGCCGACAGTGGGGTTCGAACCCACTATCTCCCGGATGCAATCTCAAAGCTGCGCACCCCTAATCGCACGGCCAACTTGCCCGGTAGTTTTTGATGTATGTATCGTGTTGGTTAGTGGCAGTCTGAGTAGGCCTACTATCAATAACTTTTGGTGCTATAAAGTTGTTAATCATAGAGTCATTGGTACTAAAATAGCACTTTCTAGTTCAATGAAATAAGAAATTGCAAGCAGCCTCTTGCTTACTCTGACTTATTGTAGAATCGCCTGTTCTTTTTTCGTAACTTTGATGGAATTCTTTGAGGATCCACCTAGACTCGGAGCTGATGACTTCACAATAGAAAAAAAGTCCGTAAACTACAGAAGTTTCTTTATCGTTGAGTTGGTCTCTCTACATCAGCGTTTAGAAACTCTTAAAACTTGAAAACAACTCACCTATTGGAAGAGGTGGAATGAACTTTTCTCTCTCGTAAGCTCCTGAGCGAATTATATCTTCCTTGGTTCTCTTCTTAAAAGAGGAAGTAATTGTACATCCAGCAAGGTTGCTTTCAGCCGATTGTGGAAGATTTTTAACGTTTTCCGAAGGAAACAGTGGAAGAGATTCACCATTCTTAATGGAGCTTTGTAGGACTTTTCTTTGGAGTATTGTGAGCTTGCTTTCTTCCATCAGAACTGAAATTAAATAAAAACAATTATGACTGATTTGGTTATAGTTATAGGACCATACCATCTAGGTCATCAACCTCAGAAGAGGGTAGTGGTAATTATTGCTTTGAAGAGGAAGTACAACTGAACAACCATCCTCTTAAACTCAGATGGGAAAAAAATGGAAGAGGCCCGAAACTTCAAAAAATGAAGATACCGGCCAAAGGATATTTTATAGAACGACGCTGATCACAACTGCGAACTCACTAATGCAAAATGTAGCTATAACAGTGCAAAGGTACAAGAAGTTTCTGATGTATGTATCGTGTTAGTTAGTGGCAGTCTGAGTAATATCAATAACTTTTGGTGCTATAGGGCCTACAGTTGTTAATCATAGGGTCAATGCTACTAAAATAGTACTTTCTAGTTCAGTGAAATAAGGAATTGCAAGCAGCCTTGCAGCTTTGCTGCACCTTGAATCAATTTAACTTAGTACATTACTACTAGCAAAAACAAAACGAAGAAATTATGCACATCCCTTTTGTGGATGAGGGAGCATGACAAAACTCCTGTGAAATGTAGGCCATAGACGAGTGTCGAGGTATAACTACCTAATAAGTCGGCAGGAAATCAATACCAAGTGAAACGGAATGGGTTCGTAATTGAGTAATTTCTAAGATAATTTCTGCAATCTCTTTCATAGCACTGCAATACCCTCAGTTGTGAGGTTTCAACATTACTAACTGAATTAAACGCAACCTAGTATTATTCTACAGAAACCTAATTCTGGCATTAGTAATCAAAGTATATCTCCTAATGAAACACGAGACTCTCTCTCTGAGCAGTGCTTTGGAAGATCTGTTGATTAAGCCGTAGCAGATCTGTTAGTAGCGTGTTGAACGAATAGGATCTCTGCGTTATTGTAGGTTATCTATAACGGCACGAACGCTCCTGGCTCAGTAATCTTCTAAAGTTCAGTTCACTGTTCAGATTAAATAGCAAAATTTCAGTTGCTACTGACAAAAATAATATTGCTTCTAAACGTGCGTACCGATAGTGGTTTTAAATGGCCTGTCGTCAACATAAACCACATAGGCCCTATTTTGTGCTAACAAAATTATTAAGACTCGAAGAATGACGTAACTCTTAGGTGGCGAATTCACTGCTGGTGAAATAGAGGGTGCTTCTGGTAGTGGTTAAAGGAAAACAATGACATTATCAATTCATAGTAAGTATAACAATTTATCGAGGAATGTATCAGTTAAAATGGGAAGAGTGGTGGTGCTGATTATAATTTTTGTTATTTGCTTTACGTCGCAGCGACACAAATAGGTCTTATGGCGACGATGGGACGGGAATGGCCAAGGAATGCGAAGGAAGCGGCCGTGGCCTTAATTAAGGTACAGCCCCAGCATTTGGCTCGTGTGAAAATGGGAAACCACGGAAAACCATCTTCAGGGCTGCCGACAGTGGGGTTCGAACCCACTATCTCCCGGATGCGAGCTCACAGCTGCGCGCTCCTAACCGCACGGCCAACTCGCCCGGTAAGATTATTGTTTTAAGAGGAAGTATACCTGGGTAACCACCACCTATGAACACTAATCAGAAGGAAAAAATGTACGAGGTACTATACTTCTTAAAATGAAAGTATCGGCAAAAGAAAGGGAAGGGTCACGAAGGGCGTGAAATTGAAGGATTCCATAGGCCTCGAAAACCTAATACCCTCGAGATCGGAAAAGAACAAGTGTTAACCAAGGGAGGGCAGATAGGAAAGATGAAGGTGAGGAGCTTGATACAAGTAAGTGCAAGCAATGCCAGACTTAGCTAGGAGAACCGTGGTCGCCAACCCGCGCTTCCAAGTTGAGAGCACCTGGTCCCCCTTTTAGTCGCCTCTTACGACAGGCAGGGGATACCGTGGATGTTATTTTACCGCCCCAACCCACAGGGGGAGTAGCTCTGGGAGAATCTACTCGTATATTGGTACTCCTACCATCCATTGTTGTTATGGCCATTATTAATCAGTTAGCAGCAGTAGCGTAGCCAGGATTGGCCGATGGGGTGGGGGTTATAGTTACAAAATGATGATAGAACACAATGAAGCTGCGTGTGCGTGTAAAAGTGTTTGGTCACATTTTCGAAATCTTCAAAATCTTGCCGCTGTTTAGATTAACATTATGTTGTAAATATAGGCTACTTTTAAAATCTAAACAAAAACAAACAAACCCCATGGTACTACAGCCCTTGAAGGGCCTTGGCCTACCAAGCGACCGCTGCTCAGCCCGAAGGCCTGCAGATTACGAGGTGTCGTGTGGTCAGCACGACGAATCCTCTCGGCCGTTATTGTTGGCTTCCTAGACCGGGCCCGCTATCTCACCGTCAGATAGCTCCTCAATTCTAATCACGTAGGCTGAGTGCACCTCGAACCAGCCCTCAGGTCGAGGTAAAAATCCCTGACCTGGCCGGGAATCGAACCCGGGGCCTGCGGGTAAGAGGCAGGCACGCTACCCCTACACCACGGGGCCGGCTACTTTTAAAATCTAGAACATTCAATAATAAATATGTAAAAATATTAATTTTATTATTATATTTTGAATTTATTTAATTACTCATTCCAGAGGCAACTCTCGACTCTGCACATAATGAAATAAATGTCACATTTTGATGGGCGATCAGGGTGTCCGCCTCTTTGGTGTAGTGGTTAGTGTGATTAGCTGCCAACCCTGGAGGCCCGGGTTCGATTCCCGGCTCTGCCACGAAATTTGAAAAGTGCTACGAGGGCTGGAACGGGGTCCACTCAGCCCCGAGAGGTCAAATGAGTAGAGGTAGGTTCGATTCCCACCTTAGCCATCCTGGAAAAGGTTTTCCGTGGTTTCCCCACTTCTCCTCCATGCAAATGCCGGGATGGTACCTAACTTAAGGCCACGGCCGCTTCCTTCCCTCTTCCTTGTCTATCCCTTCCAATCTTCCCATCCCCCCACAAGGCCCCTGTTTAGCATAGCAGGCGAGGCCTCCTGGGCGAGGTATTGGTCATTCTCCCCAGTTGTATCCCCCGACCCAATGTCTCACGCTCCAGGACACTACCCTTGATGCGGTAGAGGTGGGATCCCTCGCTAAGTCCGAGGAAAAAACCATCCCTGGAGGGTAAGCAGATTAAGAAGAAGAAGAAGAAGAAGAAGAAGAAAATTACATATATATATTAAAGTTTTCAAATAGGAACGATCTTCTATTTTCACCCAACATTGACTTGTAAGGGGAAAAAGATCGCTCAACATCGCAGGATGTTATTGGGCCATATTTGATACACGTGAAATAATTAGAGTTCAATTGCGGCTCACTGTTCTGTCGCTTTGTACGCATCTGTCTCTTTCTATACCGCTTACCCTCCTGATTCACATAAATAAATATTTCTAAAAAATATAATTGTAAGAAATTACAGACAACAATTAGGAGATGTGAAAAATCCGTCTTTGCGACGACTGAAAGCAGCTATGCGAAAATGGAATAGAGAGATAAAAATATGACAAAAACACGAAAGCTCACGGGGAAATATGACCATAATATGAAAAATTACCGGAAAATGACAAAGAACGTTAAAAGAGCGAAAAAAAATGACTTCATATGACCCGTGAAAATTGCATAATTTTAGTCAGCGTAGATAAAATCATGCTTAACTTGTATTTTCCATGCAAATAATATAAGGAAATAAAATATGACATGTCATCATAAACATCCGGGCCCTATAATTATAGATAACCTTTACTAATCGACTAGCGGGCCATCCCCGACACTGCTTTCCTCCAGGAGGTCGAATCGAATGTCGGGCGAATTTACGATCGTCTTACGGCAATTATACGCTTCATTCCGCAATACCGGTGGTTGTGTTCACTTCTCGAAGGAATTAATGGAATATCTCGATATATATCGAAACACAACTAACGAATTCCAGCAAGAAACAACCAAGTCTTTCTGTTTATATTCTGAGTACTCATTGAGCATCATGACTCATAAGTAATACAGATAGCATTTTTTATTTATTTTTTATTTATGACTTTTAGTACCGGGAGTGTCCGAGAACATGTTCGGTCCGTCTGGTGCAGGTCTTTCTATTTGATTTCTATAGGCGACCTGCGCGTCTGGATGTGGTATGATGATAATTATGATGAGGTAGGGAGAGGGTGAAATCTGGTGTCGGTACATAACCTACTCCTGGGGCCTATTCCACAAAAGTATGGTCTTGTACATTACAAGTAAATTCTCTAGTAACTTGTACAAATACCAGAGTTTCTGTTCCACAAAAGAATTTTCTACAGTTGTACTTTACTACTCCATACTTACAAATTACCAGTGAATTTTTATGGGTGTGTTCCACGAAAGTACTAGTACTTGTAACTTACTAGTCAATTGGCAAGAATTCTCTACCAGTGAAAGGACATTAATACATAAATGTACTAGTGCTATTTAAATATGCTTATTTCAGACACATTTTGATAAATATGTGGTCTAGCAGTAGACATAGTGATGAAAATAAACCATCTGTACAGGGAAAGAATAAACTTCCAGTTTAACACTGTATTTTAATACAATGAACGTTTTAGCTTAAGCACAATACAAGTGGAAGAACTTTTGATAGATAATGGCCATAGGTTAAAACATCCTACGAACAGAAATAAATATCTCTCTGCTAAACAACGGTTGCTAACATCACTACATTGGCTAGGAAATGGTGGTCATTCTGTGGTAGCTGCAATAAATGATATAAAATTTACTCAAATTGTTCGTTGGCCTGAAAATACTGAACAAACATGTTCGTAAAAGGACATTCCTGGAATCATTAATGAGCAGAATATTTCTTCCATACGTCCAACTTTTCCCCTCAAAAGCTCCATGAGCTTTTCCCAAGTCAAATATTTCCATCCAATCATTTATTTTGACTTGTTTTTTCAGACTCTCGCTGAATGCACCAAAACAAACATCTTTCCTTCTTTCTATTTCCTTCAAAATGAATAACTTCGGTTCTCTTGACATCATTTTAACAATTCATGCAGAGTTTGCAATTATGTTTGGCGGCCGAATATCGTTATTAGCGGCAAATGATTCCTAATGACAGACCAAGGTAGCCTATATCACCTATCGCGGAACATATGCAAGGATCACGGAAGAACATAATGGGTGAGAATAACGGAGTAATTTTCTATCATCAAAGAAATAAATTGAAAAATAACATCGTAGCATTAAGAAATTCACAGGAATATTAGTTCTTTGAATCTTAGCTGCATAAGTTACCTTAAAATACGACATTACGATAAATGCGGCAAGTATAACCTAATTTAATGAATGAGATACGAGGATAAACAACTGATTCATGCTATGACGTAGTATGTTTATTGATATGTCGTCACTTGTAAAACTTGTAACTATTCACTGGTAATATACAAGAGACTTTTAATCTTTTGTGGAACAGAAATGCACAACATTACAAGAACCCGCACTAGTAACTTGTAATGTACAAAACCATACTTTTGTGGAATAGGCCCCTGTCGAATAACAAGTGGTGTGCTCAAAGCTTTACGTCTCCATTTGACGGACGAATCACCATCAACAGCTGAGGTGGTGCTATACAATTTCTAACCACTCCTTATGTGGAGTAAGGACATATAACGCTGTTGATGGTGATTCGTCCGTCAAATGGAGACGTAAAGCTTTGAGCACACCACTTGTTATTCGACAGGGGCATTCCGGAAGCTACACTGAGACGTTACATAAATACAGCTGACAATGATTTGCCGGTGCATGGGGGAAGGTTTCGCAACACATTTTCACATGAACAGCTTTTAGGATTACAAAGGTATCTTACAGAAATAAATCAGAGACTTTTTGGAATGACCAAAATACAGTGCAGGAGATTAGTGTATGATTTCGCTGAGACGAACAACATAGCTCATCCGTTCAACAACGTAACAAGAATGGCAGGAGAAGATTGGCTCACTAACTTCTTGAAGAACTTCAACTTTACGATGAGAACTCCTGAAGCAACCTCTATAGGGCGTATGATGGGTCTCAATAAGGCTGCAGTGCACACATTTTATTCAATATTAAGAGAAATTCGCCTAAAATATGGTTTTGCGCCACAAGCAATATTCAATGCAGATGAATCAGGTCTTTCCACTGTGCCCAATAGACAGCCAAAAGTGATCTCTCCAAAAGGTACTAGACGTGTAGCTAAAATTACGTCCGCGGACAGGGGCAGAAATATCACTCTAGTAGCGCCATGAGTGCCATCAACGGCCAACATTCCGATGGTGAAAATGTTTTCGACCAACGGGACTCGAATCACCTAACGACAGTGTCAGACCATATGGACTTCAACGATCATGGCAGGCTATATAGACAACAAATGTAAACATACCTTTTTGAGGGATTCAGACATTATTGATGCGGTTGAGAACTCTGACAGTGATATTGCATTTCCCTCTGATATTTCTGAAGAAATTAAAAGATAATCGGTGGAAGAACTATCGGCCGAGAGAAAGTCTGTGCGAGGATCAATAAAGTGAGATTGTCAATCAGGTGTGAAAGGTTGAACGGAAGGTGGTGGTGGTGGTGGTGATTATTGTTTTAAGAGGAAGTACAACTAGGCAACCATCCTCTATATAACACTAATCAGAGGGAAAAATGGAAGGGATCCGACACTTCGAAAAATGAAGATATCGGTCAAAGAAAGACAAGGGCCACGAAGGGCGTGAAAATGAAAGACTCCCTAGCCCCCGCAAACCTAATAGCGTCGGGATCGGAAAAGAAAAAGAGTTGACCAAGGGAGGTCGCATAGGATAGATGAAAGTGAGGAGCCTGGCACAAGTAAGTGGAAGCAATACCAGGACTCAGCTAAGGGCCCCGTGGTCACCAACCCACGCTACAAAGTTCAGAGCCCCTGAGGCCCCTTTAAGTCGCCTCTTACGACAGGCAGGGGATACCGTGGGTGTTATTCTACCACCCCCACCCACAGGGGGGGTTGAACGGAAAACCACAATTTATTTATTCCAATTGGAAAAGCAACACAAAGGGATGCTCAGTGTGTTCGAATAGAAAAATCAAGGGGGCTCGACGAGAAATTGTGTACTTTTGTGCAACTGCCAACGGCCGTAGCCGTGTTGAAACACGGGATCCCGTGAGATCTCCGAAGTTAAGCAACATTGGGCGTGGTCAGGAGTTGGATGGGTTGCCACGCGCTGTTGGTGGGGGTAAGGGAATGGAGGAGCGGAAAGGAACTGGCCACCCTACCGCACGTAAACTCCGGCTCAGGAACACCTCTGCGGAGGTTCGGGCCTGCCTTCGGGCAGAATAACCCTTACCTTACCTTTGTGCATGTTGTGAAAAGAAACCTGGTCTGCATCCAGGCGTTTGTTTCGTACTGCATCACACGAGAGTCGATCACAGTACCAAGGACTAAATGTGTATGTGTGAAACAAATTAGAAAAGCATTATCAGTAGCAAAATCAGCCAAGTATATAACGATTCATACCTGTATTTAAAGTTTAGTTAAATTAAAGCATTGGTGTGAAACTTGTAAAACGTGCCCCTTTTAAATACGACCTGTTGAGCAAACATTAATACGACTGCTAAAGGTTGTATGTAACATGGAAGTGAAACATAAAGTTTAGTATTAATTAATGTGTGCTTTTCAAAACAGGAGGGAAAAAGCAGACATCTTTCACGAAAGAACAATAGGGCTCCACGGAGAACGGAGTGCTCTTAAACAAATGACTTGCTCCAGTGTAGAAGTTGACTAATGGTTATAAGCACTATTTTTAACGTAACGCACCTGATGACAGCATATCATGAAAGTGGATAAAACGAAAACGTAACTTCTCTTTAAATTTGAACCTTGCCTTCATGATGGCCTACAGACCACGTAACTTATTGCCGCCTCCGACTATCCTGTAAGCTTGTATTTTGTGAGACGTGACTAGGCTGACTTTTTAAATTGTTTTTATTTGGTATTTGCTTTACGTCGCACCGACACAGATAGGTCTTATGGCGACGATGGAATAGAAAAGGCCTAGGAATGGGAAGGAAGCGGCCGTGGCCTTAATTAAGATACAGCCCCAGCATTTGACTAGACTGACTAGTACCGTAATCGTTACGCTTCGAGTTGAATCCGAGTCTGGAATCCTTTCTTTATAAATTTTTCCGATATTTTCTTATCCTGATGGCATTAGGTCTCAAGGCCTAGGGAGTCCAACTTGTCGTTATTTATTGATGTTTAGTTATAGGCCTAAGGGACATTACTATCGAAGTCATTATGAGAATGATTGAAGAAGCGGAGGTGAGGTGGTAGTTATTACTTTAAGAGGCAATATGTCCTGTCTTAACACTAATCAGACGGAAAAATTCAGAGGTCCGATCCTTGAAAGAAGGGGAACTGTGGTCGCGAACCTACACCCCCTGGTGCCCATTTAAGTCGCCTCTTACGACAGACAGGGGATACTGTGGATATATTCTGCCCACCCTATCCACAAGGAGGAGAAGCGGTGATGGTGCTTATTGCTTTAAGAGGAAGTACAACTAGACAACCACCCTCTGTACAACACTAATTAAAAAATGGGAGGGATTTGACACTTCAAAAATGAATGTATTGGCCAAAGAAAGACAAAGGCCACGAAGGGCGTGAAAATGAAAGATTCCCTAGGCCTCGAATGCTCTAACACCGTCGGAGTCGGAAAAGAACAAGAGTTGACCAGGGGAGGTCGGAGAGGATAGATAAAAGTGAGGAGCCTGGCACAAGAAAGTGGAAGCAATGCCAGGACTTAGCTAAGGGTCCCGTCGTCGCCAACCCACGCTCGCAAGTTAAGAACCAGTGGGGCCCCTTTTAGTTACCGCTCAACGTCCGGCAGGGGATACCGTGGGTATTATTCTACCACCCCCAGCCATAGGGTGATCAAAAATGAGAGCATCGTGTACAATAAAGTGCCGGTACATGAGAAGTGGGAAAGAGAAGATTTACAGAACATGCAAATATTTCCTTCTGGTGTGGAAGGGGTATAAGGTAATATCACTTCTTCAATCTCCAACTAATATTCTTATTGTTTTGTGGAATCGGGACCATTCCTTAGTCGAGCAAACGACAGAATTATCAGCATAGACCTTGTGACCTTGCTGAATGTTGTTTATAAACAACTTAAGTTACACATAGCCACAGCAGATAAATACTGTATGGTAGGCCTACGTAAATTATTTATCTCGGCACCCACATACCGTAAGCTACCTAAAATATATTTGTATCACTTTTCACCAGGTCTCTAAAATAAACAAAAAACATGCTGTATTTCAAATGTTAATATATTGTTGGAGGAAAAAAGAAGTCTTTGGAAGGAGCTATTAAAACGAAGTGACAGGTTTGGACATTTGTACGGTTACAATGCCTTTAAGGTTGATTCTGTGGAGGGGAAGGTACTCGGGGCTGAAGACCAAAGATATAGGCTATTAATAGGCCTACTCTGACAAGAATTAACAATGCCCATGCATTTTATCTCTATGTCTGCATTGTAATGGCAGTAAAAAACAGCCAATAACCTTAAAATTAATTTTAAATCCATTAGAAAAATTACAACTTTTGGTACGTAACTTACTTTACATGCAACGTATAGAGAGAAATTGGATTGTCACTGAGAAAGATATTTAGCTGTAAAGAGGCCCTCTACTGCTTCTGACTGATGGTAAGCCTGTACCACTTATAATCTTTACATTATGTCCTACTTTTTTCCTGGGAAACATATTCCATAACCAAACTTACCTTTTAACAACTCTTGTGTCTCTTTGCTGTATTCAGGCCTTTGCATATTGAAAAGGCCTCCTCCCCGCACCACGCGATTAGTTCTGACAGAGCACATGATAAGAAAATAGTTAGCTTTTCAAAAAATTTCGATACTTCGTAAATTTGTTTGTAGAATATCAAGAGATGTGAGAGAAACTCGCGAGTCAAGAAGCTCCTAAACTGGATTGTAAAAGAAATAAAAGAGAAGCAACAATTTTCTATAGCACCCCTCAGTTGTCATGGTAACATAACTACAACTGATGAAGGGGAGAAACCACTCTCCATCCAAAACAACGTGCTAAATGTTACGGTGCCAGGTATAACCGGGGCTCACTGTATTGATTTGTGGAACTGCAAGAAGTTCAACTAACACGCTCACTGAAATTTTATATGAGTCATCTGACTGCATAAACGGTGATCAGGTGGCTATTGGATGTCCCTGAGCATCCTTTAATGAACTAGCGAACCCCTCGAACAGGTTGATTGTAAGAAACCAAGATCCGGCTGGGAATCGAATCCGGGGTCCCCTGAACCTAAGGCCACTATGCTGACCTTTCAGCCTAGGAGCCGGGCAACATTCCGATATGCATAAGTATACATCTTGGACTATAGAACTCGAGTACTTTTGGAGACCGAGCGACTTAGCTACGCGGTAAACGTCGTGTCACTGCAAACTTGCATTCGGGAGATGGCGGGTTTGATTCTCCCAGTCGGCAAACCAAGGTCATAATGGTTAAAATCACGTTTTAACGACGTGTGAAATAGTTACAGAATGTTATATGTAGTTAACAATATTTAAATCGATGTATCAACATCAGAATCATGAACGGTAAAACAAGTCGATCGCAAGAAACGAGATGCCTTTGAAATGTGGTACTATCGTAGACGATTATGTAACCTGAGAACCGTAAAACGAACAAATGCATCCGTCGTCAAGGAGCTGGTAATTCTGAAGCGAATGCACAACATAATCAATGAGAGGATCTTACATCTTCGAACTCTTGATGACAGACGGGAAATAAACCGAATACCTACACGCTGGTGCACACAAATTTGCCGAACAACAGGCAACATTTTTCAAACCGCACTTGAGGCAATAAAAGATCTTTAGAACAGAAGGATTGTGTTGCAGGCAGTCATCCCTAACAAGGGGTAAGGAATGAGGAGGAGAGTTCTTTATTTATGGGTGCAAGTTTATTGTTTTCTGTGTAAATATAATGTCAAAGTCTTAATCGGATGTACTATTGGTGTAGAATAAGATTTCACTAAATGCTAATTATGGCCTTGTGATATCCATTACAAGTAATTCCACAGCACACTGGCTGAAGAATAGATATTAGACAGCTCAAAGATATTGAAAGAAAATGGTAGCATTCCAGAATACTACTGGAAAGGACAAAGAATATCTTGGAATATGGATGGCACCCCAAGATACTGCTAGAAAGGCAAATAATATTTTGGAATAACAGCGTGTAAAGGTGGAATGATGGAGTCAGTTCGGCTTGTAAACATAAAAGGGCGTTTAAAATTAATCCCGGCACAAGAACTAATGAAGAAAGTGAGCAGTAGGCCTATATATAGGAAAGAAATGGAGCCACACAGATACAGAAGCCTTGAAAAGGAAATCATGGGATAATTTCAGAAGTAACCTGCTAAGAGAAGGTCAGGCGGCAGGGACACGTTTCTGAGTGTAATAAAGATTCTTTGAAACGTAAGGAAATGAGATATGACTTTTTTGTTATTTGCTTTATGTCGCACCGACATAGATAGGTCTTATGGCGACGATGGGATAGGAAAGGTTTAGAAATGGGAAGGAACCTGCCGTGGCCTTAATTAATGTGCCTGGTGTGAAAATGGGAAATCACGGAAAACCATCTTCAGGGCTGCTGACAGTGGGGTTTGAACACACTATATCCCGGGTGCAAGCTCACAGCTGCGCGCCCCTGACCGCACGGGGAGAAATGATTAGCATTCTGGATAAATTACAGTAAGTGAACTCATTGCAGATCTCAGGAAACCACAGGACAGATGGGCGGAATATTTTGAAAATTTATGCAATGCATAACGAAAACTTTCTAATGACGCTCTGAATCACAGATTTCATTGCGACGAGAACGATGATGGTAATAAAATAGCACTCATCAGGAAGTGAAGAAAATAATATATCAACTGCAGTGGCTTACAGCGGCAGGGGTACGAAATTCGACTAGAACTGTCCAAGTATAATGGCAAAGCAGTGTTAAAAATTGTTTAAGAGAGAATTAGGATTAGCATAGAATTTGGGTAAGGTTCCTTCCGATCGGACGTTTGCAGTAACTACAAATTATAAGAAAACAGGAAGAGACCGAGCGAGTTGACCATGAGGTTAGGGGCGCGCAGCTGAGAGCTTGCATTCTGGAGATAGTGGGACTCCACTGTCGGCAGCCCTGAAGATGGTTTTCCGTGGTTTCCCATTTTTACATCAGGAAATTCTGAGACTGTACCTTAATGAAGGCCACGGCCGTTTCCTTCCAAATCCTAGCCCTTTCCTGTCCCATCGTCGCCATAAGACCTTTCTATGTCGGTGCGACGCAAAGGAACTTGAAAAAAAAGAAGAAGAAACAGAAAGAACTGCGGTCCCTATCAAGGTGTTTCTTGGATTCGTATACAGTACTAGACAAAATGCTTACTGGCTTTCTAGAAAGGATTAAATGACAATTTGCTTTACGTCACACCGACTCAGATAGGGCTTATGGCGATGATGGGATAGAAAAGGGCTAAGAGTGGGAAGGAAGCGGCCGTGGTCTTAGTTAAGTTACATCCCCCAGCATTCGCCTGGTGTGAAAATGGAGAAACTACGGAAAACCATATTCAGGGCTGCCGATAGTGGGGTTCGAACCCACTATCTTTCGAATGCAAGCTCACAGCTGCGCGGCCCTAACCGCACGGCAAACTCGCTTGGTACGATTAAATTATCATCGGTGGAAGATAATATGGATGAAATGTTATGTTGCAACGATTTTGAAGAAACCTGAGAGGATTCTAATATGAAAGTAGGCTATACCAGTATAAGACAGATAGATCGCGCGCGCGCGTGCGCGCGCGCGCGTGTGTGTGTGTGTGTGTGTGTGTGTGTGTGTTAGAGTAAGTACTATTCTACTTTCAAGAACACTTCTGTACCTCACTCCTTTTGATAACAATTGCTGTAATCGGGCGAGTTGGCCGTGCGGTTAGGGACGCGCTGCTGTGAGCTTGCATCCGGGAGATAGTGAGTTCGAAGCCCACTGTCGGCAGCCCTAAAATGGTTTTCTGTGGTTTCCCTTTTCACACCAGGAAAATGCTGGGGTTGTTCCTTCCCACTCCTAGGCCTTTCCTATCCCTTCGCTGCCATAAGACCTATCTGTGTCGGTGCGACGTAAAGCCACTAGCAAAAATAAAGTCTATAGGCCTGTCGCTCTTGCGAACTTCAAATTCTATAGTGGCTATAATTTCCCTTCGATCGCGCTTTTAATTCGTGCAACATATAATTTTTTCATTGATATTTTCTTTCTTGGTCTGATTCCCTTGAACTCTGCTCTGCGTGTTGAGCTCGTAGCATGCACATTGATGGATTCTAGCTATTTTGCTTTTCGCACCGACACAGATAGGTATTATGGCGACGATGGGACAGGAAAGGGGTAGGAATGGGAAGGAAGCGGCCGTGGCCTTAATTAAGGTACAGCCCCAGCATTTGCCTGGTGTAAAAATAGAAAACCACGGACAAACATCTTCAGGACTGCCGACAGTGGGATTCGAACCCACTATCTCCCGGATGCGAACTCACAGCTGCGCGCTTCTAAATTGCTGGATTCAAGCGCGGATAAACTATTTTGACGAATATCAACAATCCTTCTCCATTTTTCACATATAACTAACATCCATCTATAGGAAACTTGCTCGAATATGACATTACGGATTATGATTGATTGTACAGAAGGTCTAGCTGATAAGCCAGCTGTATAGTCCATCTCGTTATTTTCCTCGATTGTACTCTTACATCTCCGTAGGCCCTCTGACAAATTTTCAAAGTTGTGTGTCGGTGTTTTGTTTAACTTTTAAGCACGATAAAGTGAGCGAACAATAGGTTATTAGGCTTATCAATGCTCATGCTTTTGCACATATACAAAACCTTTGTATCCTGTGTAAAACCTGAGTAAGTTGACCATCTTTCGTTCCGGTGAAACATGTTCAAAAGGCATTATTAGAACGTATAGAGGTGTACATGTTAAAGAAATATTTTTACAGTGACCTATAAAGATGTTTACTGTAGGGGAGACCGGGGCAAGTTGACGATGCTAAGCTTTGGCAGGTCGTATGTTAAACAAGATTATTCAAAATCATTTTTATTCACACTTAATGCATACATTACACTATACTCTGTTATATTATGACCTTATAATTACACTCTTGAAAGATGTTCCAGAGTAATTAAATAAAATTCATAACTTCAGCAAATTCTCCATCTTGCCCCAGTGGCGGGGCAAGTTGACGAACCTGTCGGGGCAAGATAACGAAAAATCCAAACCTATTCTAACCTACACCAAACTTTGTAATATAGCTTGAAATGGTATTTAGTATACACACATGGACAATATCACTATAAACATCACTTTCATGGTTATATTTTTCTATTGTTCGGCACTTCAATAACAAAGTTTTAAGATCTCCTTTGATTGTAGAGAATTTAACAGTAATCACAAACAAAAACTCCTCCTTCATAACTAGAACACTTCTCATGCCACCATTCACTACATCTACTACACTGAATCCAGTTTTCTTCCGGGGGATCTACATAAGGTACACTGCACACAGGGCACTCAAATCTGTTATTGTCCTTAGGAAGCAATGTAGATGTGAAAAGAGGGCCCTTTGCTGCCAGTTTCTTCTTCTTTCTTTCTTTCCATTTCCTTAGTTTCTTTGCTTCTCTTTTCTTCTTCTCTTCGTAATAATATGTCTTTTGTAGGGGTACTTGTTATGACTGATGCTGATCCAGCTTGCCTTTTCCTGGTCGTTGATCTCTGAGCTTTTGGCAAAGGCATCAGGTCATAGATGGAAGTGCTCTTAGAGGACTTCAATTGATTTTCTTCGTCCTGCCGAGAAGAAGGTCCTAGTTGCGGTGTAGACAATGCTGCTTCTTGCTTTGAGTTGTCATGTTCTGTTGAGATTGTAAGCTCTGGCGAGTGAGTGGATGGATCAGATTCTGTGGAAGGCACTGGTTCTTCTCGTAAATCTCTCTCTGTCGTAGCTGCGGGAGCATAGTCGCCTTCATCAAATACTTGTGGGTTGAATGGCTCTATTCCAGTTGCTTCGAAACCTTTTATGGCATTGCTTATAGTCGCTGTTTTTGTGTAGGCTCCAGAAAAAACTCTTGCAATGTTTCGATCATTTATCTGATGTCCAGGATGAGACACCAGATAATTGTCACAAGCCTGCGAGTAAGCCGTCTTCAGGGGTCCAAAGAACGACACATCAAGTGGCTGCAGCCTGTGGGACGTATGTGGTGGCAATCCAAACATGACGATTCCTTTTTCCCGACAAAAATTGACTGCCTGTAAAGAAATGTGTGAACTATGGTTGTCCACAATCAGTAAAACAGGATCACTTTTATTGGGCTTTATATGATTCACAAAATGTTGTAAGTTAACAACAAACAGATCACTATTCATCCATCCTGTTTCATTTGCATGTCCAACTGATCCAGGAGGAAGACCACTCAATAGCTCTGATTTCATCTTTTTCTTGGAAAAATAAAAAATGGTGGGACATACTGTCCACTGGCACTCATGGCGCTACTAGAGTGATATTTCTGCCCCTGTCCGCGGACGTAATTTTAGCTACACGTCTAGTACCTTTTGGAGAGATCACTTTTGGCTGTCTATTGGGCACAGTGGAAAGACCTGATTCATCTGCATTGAATATTGCTTGTGGCGCAAAACCATATTTTAGGCGAATTTCTCTTAATATTGAATAAAATGTGTGCACTGCAGCCTTATTGAGACCCATCATACGCCCTATAGAGGTTGCTTCAGGAGTTCTCATCGTAAAGTTGAAGTTCTTCAAGAAGTTAGTGAGCCAATCTTCTCCTGCCATTCTTGTTACGTTGTTGAACGGATGAGCTATGTTGTTCGTCTCAGCGAAATCATACACTAATCTCCTGCACTGTATTTTGGTCATTCCAAAAAGTCTCTGATTTATTTCTGTAAGATACCTTTGTAATCCTAAAAGCTGTTCATGTGAAAATGTGTTGCGAAACCTTCCCCCATGCACCGGCAAATCATTGTCAGCTGTATTTATGTAACGTCTCAGTGTAGCTTCCGGAATGCCATGTAAAGATGCTGCAGCGTTACATGATATTCCTTCTCTTACTGCTCGGAGGGCTGCAGTCATATTTTCTTCACTCCAGCTCCTCCTTTCCGTTTTGCGTTTATAATTTCTAGGCATGTCTAAAAATATGAATAAAATCATACCTAAATATCTGCTATTACTGTAATAATAATAATAATAATAATAATAATAATAATAATAATAATAATAATAATAATAATAATGATAAAAAATTAAAACAATGATCAGTGAAATTCAGCTATTAAAATGCCATTCTGTTTCACAGTCGATAGACGTGGGGCAAGATGACGAATCGTCAACTTGCCCCCGTCATCTTGCCCCAGGTGTTCTTTCTTATGTATAGTATTTTTCCACTGAACAAGGGATTAAATTCTATAACATCCTCCACAAACCAAGAACGTCAGTACATGTACTAACAAAATGCTATCATAACAATTTGCGTAGCTCACACTATATAATCCCGAAACCTTGCTGAACTTACCTTGAATATTATAACACTGACGCACGAAACATACCTTCACCCTCAATGACCACTCTTAGACTGAATAGAAAGTTCCGTTGCAAATAGCTTATAGCGCGCGAGGGTGGCACTCAAGGACACACAGGTAGCCAACAATTTCGGTAGGTAATTAAAGGAGTTATTTGCCATTAGTCATCTTGCCCCGTTCGTCAACTTGCCCCGGTCTCCCAGTATACTGTACCTAATGAATACAGTTTAGAAGGGAATAAAACATAATTAATACAGTAAATATTTATTTTACATGCAATACATATTATTATTATTATTATTATTATTATTATTATTATTATTATTATTATTATTATTATTATTACACAGTAATATCCTACAGGTCTACAGTACTGCAATTTATTGAAAATGGAAATAGCCTTCAAGAATATTCAAGGTTTGTATTCGGCCTGTAGTCTAATATTCACTGTATTTGTGAGATTACAGAATACAGCTACCGGTATTTATTTAATAAACAATGAAAAGAGTATTTCATATGTGTTTGTTTCATGACCGTCTTCGAGTTAAGCATGACTTCAGTGTCTATATATACCTATAATTCAAACAGTCCATTTGCATTACTAGGGAAATGAGGAGTGAGGTAGTTTCCCGTTGTTCTCACCGAGTCAGAAGTTGCTATTACATATCAGTCTGCCAAGCCCACTGAAATGCATGCACCAACTGACCCTATGCGTGATATTTTCACACCATTCATAACAGGGACTGGCTGCATAAGGAACGGTGTTACTAGAATCGCTCATACCTCAGTCACTTTCATATTGTCAAAGCCAAGGATGAGTCTGAGACAGGTCAATGAAAGTAACACATTTATTCTAGCCCATACCAGAAGACATAGTGTACTGTAAACACTACATCCTGCCAGCAAAGGCATAATGAGACAGTAACGACGAGATTAACAATCCAGCGTACGACCTATTCAGTCGAAGAAGGAAAAAGACAGTCGAGTAAAGAAAGGGCCATGAAAATGTGAAAAGAATTCTGTTCGTTTCACACACTTAGGCCTAATACTGAGGTTTGCAAAGAGAGAGTCAAACGGGAAAGATGAACGAGAGGAGCGTATCACAAATAGAATCATTGCTAGACTCAAATGAGGCCCTGTGGTCGCCTTGCGCATTTCTTAAGTTGTAAATCCTTTGTGTGACTATTTTCTTTGTTAAAAAATGAATTCGTTTTTTAAGTGACTATTGATGTCGTGATCATACTAGTATCAGTTCCAGTTTTACAGGGAGGGAACGCAATAGCTTCTCACTGAGGCGGCCGCGGTTAATTCGCGGTAAATGCATGCGGCATGTGGCATTTTGACTACGTCGCTATGTTTTTTTTTTGTTTTTTTTTAAGTTTTGCGTGGGGTCTGAATCACAGGGATGTGGCACATGCATTGGTCGATATAAGAACCGCGACGCATTGGCACCTGTGACGCTGACACTCTGCTGCTACAATCTCTCTTCTTTCCGATTTGTCCGCTTTGCTGATGTCATCACAGTGCCCCTTGCAAAAGGAAACTCAAAGACTGCTTGTAACCTGTCTCCAAACAGTGGATTTTGGGAAATGCAAGACAGACTGCATCCACAAGGATTTACAGTCACTGAATTCGGGATTGTTGATCCTGAGGCAAGGAATTCCATACGGCCTAGTTGAGTAAGATTTCTCTTGTAACTGCTGATTTTAGAACGGCATACACCAGATTAGGTCAGATGTCTGTTAAGTTATGGTGACAATGATAGAAGTGTTGGATATTCGGCACAAGTTTCACTCTAAAATTGATGGATGTGGTGATTGAACGGTGCTTCAGTTTTAGAGGTTCTAGCACTTTCATACAAGTACGTATATTGTACAGTCTTCGTCAGTCATGTGTAAAGTTCAAAAATTTGGGACTCTCTGGTTGTGGTGGTGATTATTGTTTTAAGAGAAGTACAACTAGACAACCATCCTCTATATAACACCAATCAGAGAGAAAAAAATGGAAGGGATCCGATACTTCGAAAAATGAAGGAATCGACCAAAGAAAGGCAAGGACCACGAAGGGTTTGAACATAAAAGTCTCCCTAGGCATCGATACCTAATACTGTCGGGGTCGGAAAAGAAGAAGAGTTGACCAAGGGAGGTCGGATAGAATAGATGAAAGTGAGGAGCCTGGCACAAGTAAGTGGAAGCAATCTCAGGACTCAGCTAAGGGCCCCGTGGTCGCCAACCCACGCTCCCCAAGTTCAGAGCCCCTGGGGCTCCTTTTAGTCTCCTCTTACGACATGCAGGGGGGGGGGGACCGTCAGTTTTATTCTACCTCCCCCACCCACAGGGGGTTTGGGACTCACTACCGTAATCTATACATACCTTTCTGAATTACCGTATTGATGATTGATTGTTGCAGGTTCAGGTTTAATGCTTTAATTTCTACATCGTTAATTTACCGGTAAAGAAAAAGAAAGACCAAAATTCTCCAATAAATAGGATGTAGTACAACTAGTGAAAGACGAAGAGGGATAATTAAAACAATTTGGACTTTAAATGTCCTGAATAAAAAAAAGAAAGAATAATTTCACCGAAAACAGTCGGTGATGAATTTTTAAAGGGATAAGTACCGGTATATAGCCTAATAATACTGGGAAACATAATACTACATGGCATGAATTGGAATTCTTCTCTTCACTTCACTGGTCTAATTATTTAAGTCCCAAGATCCTTAATTATACAAGTCTAAGGGATTTCTTTTTACTTTGCTTAATTTAGCTATAGAAGTCAAATATTCGTTAGATAACGCAATTTTTAAATCACAGTCGAGAATCTTACGGTTAGACACTACGGAACAACAATCGTCATTGGTATCAATAACCGTCATTTGTATCATGAACTTTTATCAGCACGGCCCTATGCGTCGTAAGCTTAGTTACGTCTTTCATCTATCACGCAGTGATGATGAGAATAATAATGATTTGTTGATTTCGTTTCTTATTAGACGGATAATTAAATTTGTTGGAGACATGATATCAGCCTTCTATCAAACTCGAAGTTGTGTAAATAACTTGTATTGAATTTAAAAAATCAGTACCAACAGCTTACGCTAAGCATACTGCCAAAGCGAAGAACCTTGATGAATGAACCATGTGGACAATGTTATTCACGAAATACGTCCTACATGATTCAAAATAATGACATAATTCCTGAACACAAGATACTTAATTGTTTGTAAATACATTGGAAATGCTAAGAGTTTTAGTAGATTTATTTTCATATGGCGTATAAAGATTATTTTTCTGTATGCATCCCTTTATACAATAAGTAGCCATTATGCTGTTTGCGTGTCAGCTGGTAAGCAGCAGTATGTGTATTGATTTGTGTCCATGGTGCAGCAGTGACGCTCGGCTGAAGACTTCTCATCGGTAACTCCAAACAAGAATATCAGTATTGTTCTCCTGAGTCACCGGGAATCCTGGTCATCAGCACCAGGGCCCCGAACATTTATTCAAACCCAGGTAAATATAAATAGCCTGTGGACAACATCTCAACATGCCAACGTACGTTAATAAGGAAACAGCAGAATTCACCGGATAAAGATTGACATTTCAGTACAGTAAATATTTATGTGTACAGTAGTTTTCGAAATTCCATAGATACAGTAACATTATTTTCCAAGCGAATTAGCATTACCATATAGTGACATAGAGTTCTTAGACACCTATGGTATCAATTTATGATTAGATCGTTCAGCACTACGTGCGTGTGTAAAGTTGCCATGGTATGGTGTTGCAATGAAAGTCTATAAAGAAATACTAAAGGAAATCAATATTTACTCATTTTCAATTATATGAGCCGAAAAGTAATTTTTATAGATTTTTTTTTTAAGTTTAAATTTACCAATGAACTATAGGAATTTGGTTGGTATTATTGATTTTGGTTCCTCTTGAAAACTTTATCTTTTAATATTGGCTACAATGGATTACCTAGCAATGCCAGCAACTCCAAGGTGAACAAAATATGATTCTGTGAAGACCCTTAGTAAATAACTTCTTTAGAGTAAATTATTATTTTACTGTTTTTGAAAGCACATATCAATTATTTCAACATTCTCAACACACCAATTATGCACAAAAACGGAGATTAATAATAATAATAATAATAATAATAATAATAATAATAATAATAATAATAATAATAATAATAATAATAATAATACGTTTATTGCAGACTTAGAATTATTTGATGAAATTGTAATTTATGATCATCTACTTTGTAAAAACCGAGATTAATGTGCGTCATATTTATGTCAAAACTTTTCAGTGTTGCTGTACAAATGATAAGATTTGCATTTATATGCAGTAATCCTGATGCTGTCGAATGGCAAAGAATTGTGCTGTTTAATAGTCATGTTTTACGCTGAATACTGGGAATATTTTATGCTTTAGGTTGGCTACATTGTCAGTTAAATTACGATGTGTTTTTTCTCACTAAAGTACCATAGGAGATGATGAATGTAAACTCAAAACGCATCACCAGAAGAATCGGCATTGTAAAACATCTCTCTTTAAAAATATACAATTGCCACAGAGGCGATGCAACTTTAGATGATAATAAATTCTTCTCCGTAGCGTTTTCTTCGCAGGCGCGGGGTCCGCTTTAGATGTTAAATAACAATGGAAAACTGTGGCCTAACCTACATCTACTGAAATATTAGCGTAGGTAACACTACATGATCTTAGTTTCCTTATCAAAATAGTGGGTATTCAAAATATCATAGCTATTATTTTGAGTTCCTACTTGATTGTAATTTGTTAAAAAATGAAAATCCACAGCCTCTTTTTAGTCATACGACCGGGTCAGAAATGGAATGAATGAATGAATGAATGAATGAATGAATGAATGAATGAATGAATGAAGCCCCCATCTAGCGGCTGCCGAATCCTGTCGCACTCCTCTGGGGCAATGATAAATTTCTGACGGATGAAATGAAATGTTAATGGAAAGTGTTGCTGAAATGAAAGATGACAGGGGAAACTGGAGTACTCGGAGAAAAACCTGTCCTGCCTCCGCTTTGTCTAGCACAAATCTCACATGGAGGGACCGGGATTTGAACCATGGCATCCAGCGGTGAGAGGCCGGCGCGCTGTCGCCTGAGCCACGGAGGCTTTAATTTGTTAAGAATAGACATAAATGTAAAAATGAGATGCATAAAGTTAACCGCCAAAAATGTACCGTAACTCAGAATGAGAGGTAAAACAGCATAGCAAAGCAAAGTCATCTCTGTACAGACCATGAAGGCTCTAGGAGTGGTGGAAGGTAAAGGTTTCCACTATTCGTAACCTCGGCACTTGATGGGGTAGAGTGGTTAGCTCTACGCCCGGCCCCCTTTGCCCCCAGGAATTAACCTAGTACTCATTTTTGGTGTAGGCTGAGTGAACCTCAGGGCCATATGCACCTCCGGAAGTGGAAATCTAGTTTCTTAAATTTTACGACTTCCTGACGGGGATTCGAACCCACGTCCTTCCGGGTGAGCCGAGCACGCCTTTACCGCCTTGGCCAGGTAGCCCCTAAAAACAGCATAACGATCACTAATTTAAAGCAACAGACTCGTAGTAACCGTGAACCGACTGAAAATCACAGTTCGCGTCACATATAACCTGGCGTGGGCTAACTTAGTACCGTACCAGTAACATATTTTAATAACTATAACACATTCCTATATATTGTGCCAAAAAGATTACATAAAATGAAGAGACATATTCTCTTATTAAGTGTATGTTGGGAAATAAATTGTGGATTTACATTATGCCTACATGGTAGTAAATTGGCCTATTCAAAATTAGCCTACTAGACAGAATGAATTTGCATGAATTTTGATTCTCTAAAGCGATAACAAACTACTTTGTACTCCAAGAGAAAGTTCACGGGATTGGTTATCGTAATGCCTAAAACGTTGCTTTATAACTTAGTTCAAGAGTAACGTAATTGAAAGAACAGAAACAGCATTCTGTTTCTGATGTTTATTAGAGTGCTGTACATACATTTATAATAATTAATAGTGTTTTCAGAAGAACATATACCATACAGTAAGTCTACAAATGGGACATGCCATACGATACCGGTACCTACCATACAGAGTGTATTATCGGTACTTTATAGCATCAGTCAATGATGACTCAGGACTATGATAACAGCCCACCAGAGACTTGCGCCGTGTGATACCACAGTTGTTCTGTCACTGGTTCTACTTGTATGAAACTCCTGTTATACAGTATGCGGCATATTTTAAAAACATTAAAAAAACAGTAGGTACGATACTGAAATTACAAACACGCTCAGAAGATCAAGAATAATAATGTTATTGGTTTTCATACCACTAACTACTTTTACCGTTTTCAGAGACGTCGAGGTGCCAGAATTTTGTCCTGCAGGAGTTCTTTTACGTACCAGTAAATCTACCGACATGAGGTTGATGTATTTGACCACCTTCAAATACCACCGGACTGAGCCAGGATTGAACCTGCCGAGTTGGGTGAACATCAAGATACTTTATTATAATATGCAAGGTGACTAAAGCAACACGTATCTAACTGCGACTATACCATGCAGCATGTGTTCAAAATGTAGGCCTCCATCATCTTGTCTCATGCACTGTTCTTAATGGTCCTGGAGATAGGCGAACATGTTGAACACTGATTGCCGCAAGGACACCATAAACAATTGTAAGTTCTCTCGTAATTCTGGAACATTCCTTGTGTAGGATCTGGTAAATGCAGCATGGGTGAATTTTAAGGAAGATGAGATTGTTATCAGCGGAATACTGTGTAGGAGGAATACTGACTGGAAGGCGACTGGAGATTTAAGTGAGACACAATGGAGTACGTATGTGGGAAACTGGAAGTTAGATTTCTAGATCCTAATGGATGGGTAGGAGACAGGGATCTGCTCTCAGATGGCCTTCACTTAAACTGCGGTGGTACGTATAAGTTAGGAAATTTGTTTAGAAGGGTTATAGGGAGGTACATTCAGGGAAATGGGGTGGTCTAGGGAGCGGTGATAAGGGTACAGGGATCTGGAAGTCCTGTAGGGATGACATAAAAATGTTATTGTTGAACTGTAGAAGTATTACAAAGAAAGGAATAGAATTGAGTAATTTAATAGATATGTACTTACCAGATATTGTAACAGTAGTTGAATCATGGCTGAGAAATGATATAATGGATGCAGAAATTTTCTCAGGGAACTGGAGTGTGTATCGTAGAGATAGGATAAGAATGATAGGAGGGGGAGTCCCTACGACTCATCTCTAAAAATAGGCAACTTGATGTCTTTGGAGTGTAGAGACTGGGAAAGGGTAGCGCTGATGCTGATTCAGGGTTATTTGATAAGATAATCAGCTATGTCGGAAATGATATGGAAAGGAATGTGATTGTGGGAAGGTAATGCGAACAACAGAAAGCATGACCAAGAAATGGCAAATAAGTTAACTTGGGAAGGACAGCTGATTAAAAAAGTAATGTAACCAACTAGAGGGAAGAATATTCTGGACGTGGTGTTGGTAAAACCAGATGAGCTTTATAGAGAAACCGAAGTAATAGATGGTATTAGTAATCATGAAGCTGTTTTTGTCGTAGTTAAAAATAAATGTGATAAAAAGGAAGGTCTTACAAGTAGGACTATTAGGCAGTACCATATTATGGTTGATAAAACATGCATGAGGGAGTTTAAAAAAAAAACTATGATCAGTGGAAAATGGTAAATAAAAATGTAAACAGACTCTGGGATGGGTTTAAAACAATCGTTGAGAAATGTGAAAAAGGGTTTGACCCTTTAAACGTGGTAAGAAATGGTAAAGACCCACTATATTATAATAGAGAAGTAAAGAGACTAAGAAGGAGGTGCAGGTTGGGAAGAAATAGAGTTAGAAATGATTGTGGAAATACCTAAGGAGGAACTGAATTGCTAGGAATTTGAATCTAGCAAAGAAGTCAGGTAAGGATAACATGTGGCCATGCACATAGAGGCGCGTGGCTGTGTGCTTGCATCCGGGAGATAGTAGGTTCGAATCCCACTATCGGCAGCCCTGAAGATGGTTTTCTGTGGTTTCCCATTTTCACACCAGGCAAATGCTGGGGCTGTACCTTAATTAAGGCCACGGCCGCGCTTCCTTCCAACTCCTAGGCCTTTCCTATCCCATCGTCGCCATAAGACCTACAGTATCTGTGTCGGTGCGACGTTAAGCCCCTAGCAAAAAAAAAAAAAAAAAAAAGGATAACATGTTGGCAAGCATAATTGGCAGTTATAAAACTTTGAGAGAAAAATGGAAGGGTAGGTACCTATATGTGCTTTGCCGGGCCCGTGGTATAGGGGTAGTGTGCTTGCCTCTTACCCGGAGACCCTGGGTTCGATTCCCGGCCAGGTCAGGGATTTCTACCTGGACCTGAGGGCTGGTTCGAGGTCCACTCAGCCTATGTGATTAGAATTGAAGAGCTATCTGACGGTGAGATAGCGGCTCCGGTCTAGAAAGCCAAGAATAACGGCCAAGATGATTCGTCGTGCTGACCACACGACACCTCGTAATCTGCAGGCCTTCAGGCTGAGCAGCGGTCCCTTGGTAGGCCAAGGCCCTTCAAGGGCTGTAGTGCTATGGGTTTTGTTTAAGATATATGAACCTTACTGCAGAAACAGGTTCCAAGAAGGACATTCCAGGAATCATTAATGAACAAAGGGAGCGTGTATGCAAGGATCTACAAAAGGCAGAAGTGTTCAATCAGCAGTATGTATAGATTGTTAGTTACAAGGATAATGCTCAGATAGAGGAGGTGACTAATACTAAAGAAGTATTAAAATTTACCTATGATAACAACATTTACAATAAGATACAAAAGTTGAAAACTAGAAAAGCAGCTGGAATTGATGAGATTTTGGGGGATATACTAAAGACAATAGGTTGGGATATAATCTGAAGTACTGGTACTTATTTGATTATTGTTTGCATGGAGGAGCTATACCAAATGAATGGAGAGTTGCTAGAGTAACCCTGTAGATAAAGGAAAGGTTGATAGACATAAAGCTGAAAATTACAAGGGTAATGTCCAGATAGAGGAGGTGACTAATACTAAAGAAGTGTTAAAATTTACCTATGATAACAATGACATTTACAATAAGATACAAATGTTGAAAACTAGAAAAGCAGCTGGAATTGATAAGATTTTAGGGGTTATATTAAAGACTATGGGTGGAGATATAGTACCATATCTAAAGTAATTATTTGATTATTGTTTGCATGGAGGAGCTATACCAAATGAATGGAGAGTTGCTATAGTAGCCCCTGTGTATAAAGGAAAGGGTGATAGACATAAAGCTGAAAATTAGAGTCCAATCAGTTTGATATGCATTGCACGTAAGCTTTGGGAAAGCATTCTTTCCAATTTGCAAAATTAATAACTGGTTCAATAGTAGGCAGTTCAGGTTTAGGAGAGATCATTCCACTGAAGCTCCTCTTGTAGGATCCCAGCAAGATATAGCAGATATATTGGATTCAGGAGGTCACATCACAAATGACCTGTCTAAGGCATTTGATAGGGTAGATCATGGGAGACTACTGGCAAAAATGAGTGCAAATCGACTAGACAAAAGAGTGACTGAATGGGTGGATATATTTCTAGAAAATAGAACTCAGAGACTTAGAGTAGGCAAAGCTTTACCTGACCCTGTAATAATTAAGAGGGGAATTCCTCAAGGTAGTATTATAGAACCTTTATGTTTTCTTATTAATATAAATGATATGAGTAAAGGTGTGGAATCAGAGATGATGTTATTCTGTATAGAATAATAAATAAGTTACAAGATTGTGAGCAACTGCAAAATGACCTTGATAATGTTGTGAGATGGACAGCAGGCAATGATATGATGATAAATGGGGTTTAAAGCCAGGTTGTGAGTTTCGCAAATAGGAAAAGTCCTCTTAGTTTTAATTACTGTGTTTAAGGGGTGAAAGTTCCTTTTGGGGATCATTGTAAGTACCTAGGTGTTAATATAAGGAAAGATTTTCAGTGGGGTAATCACATAAATGGGATTGTAAATAAAGGGTACAGATCTCAGCACATGGTTATGAGGGTGTTTAGGGGTTTTAGTAAGAATGTAAAGGAGAGGGCATACAAGAGTATACTAAGCCCTGAACTAGAGTATGGTTCCAGTGTATGGGACCCTCACCAGGATTACTTGATTCAAGAACTGGAAAAAATCCAAAGAAATGCAGCTCGATTTTTTCTGAGTGATTTCCAACAAAAAAGTAGTGTTACAAAAAAGTTGCAAAGTTTGGGCTGGGAAGACTTGGGAGAAAGGAGACAAGCTGCTTGACTAAGTGGTATGTTCCTAGCTGTCAGTGGAGAGATGGCGTGGAATGATATTAGTAGACGAATAAGTTTGAGTGGTGTCTTTAAAAGTACGAAAGATCACAGTATGAAGATAAAGTTGGAATTCAAGAAGACAAATTGGGGCAAATATTCGTTTATAGGAAGGTGAGTTAGTGATTGGTATAACTTACCAAGGGAGATGTTCGATAAATTTTGAATTTCTTTGCAATCATTTAAGAAAAGGCTAGAAAAACAACGAACAGGGAATCTATCATCTGGGCGACTGACCTAAATGCAGATCAGTAGTGATTGATATTGATCTCATCTGACTGGAAAACACATTCTTTCAGCATTTGTAGGCATGTGTGGGCATGAGATCCAGAAAGTGGTGGTGATTATTGTTTCAAAGGAAGTATTACTTGGCAACCATCCTCTGTTAACAATAATCAGAGGTGGAAAAAGGAAGACGTCCAATCCTTCGAAAAATTAAGGTATTGGTAATGAAGAGATTGGCATAAGGAAGTGGAAATAATGCCAGTCTTGTCTGGTAATGAAGGATGAAACATGTACCATATTTTTTACAATAATCTCTTAAAGTGTTTTAATCAGTGGCGTGCGGTGAACATATTCATTACCCCAGCTGCAAAAATGTTTTTTTAAATATAAGCAATCGTAGCCCACTACACTCTCTAAAGTCAATATTACCATTTTATGAACTCATTTGATAATTAAGTGCAAAATAAATAAATAAATAAATAAATAAATAAATAAATAAATAAATAAATAAATAAATAAATAAATAAATAAATAAATAAATAAATAAATAAATAAATAAATAAATAAATAAATAAATAAACGAACGAATGAATGAATGAATGAATGAATTAATTAATTAATTAATTTTAGGTATTAAAGAACTTTTGAAATTATAACCTGCATGAATGATTTTTGGAGGTGAACTCAGCTGCATATTTGCCCAGTAGCTGGTACTCTGCAGTCGGGAAGCGGGGTTCAAATCCAGTCGAGATTTGTAATGTGAAAGAGGGTTTGGTGCACCTTGAAGAATTTCTCCGAGATGATATTTTGGTCACTAAAGTAGTGAGTAGTAAATAATGAGATTATTCATTTCATGTTGCTTAGTGACAGAGTGGTCTGTCCTGAATCATATTGACAACGTTGACATCCTCATTTAAAGGTGAACTCCATTCTTCTCTTCAAAATATGAATCTTTCCTGCAAACGTCTTCCAGTAATACTGCTTCAATGGAAAGCAGTGCCAAGCTTGAGTCTTTTTTCTCCCGTTCTGTTCCTTGAGTAGGGTTTTATTCTTTTTTAAAGCTGAGAAGGTCCTCTCCACCGATGCAGTGGTAGCTATGATACAAATGATCGCAATTAACTTAGAAAAATGTGGGAAACAATAAATGAAAAGAGGCTCATTAATTCAAATGGCCTCTTTTCATTAAATTCCTCACTACTGTAGAACATCATTAGTTCGTTTCTCAACCTTATTTCATCGAAATGGCCAGGGTGTGAATTTAGAAGACTAAAAATTTCAGCTTGAGGGATATTTTTCTGGTAAATTTCATACTTTCCTTTCTCTGCAGATATGAGTCCTAAGAAGTTCAATTTCCCATAATCCTGAAAATGCATTTCAAGGTGACTGTCAACATTATTAAATATTTCCAGTAAATTTGTTTTTAATTAGGACTGTTTCTTTTTGTTGGCTCACCTATTTCTTGTGCTGTTTCTTCATAGATGGACTCAAATTCACCCCTTAACGAATAAATGGCCTTCCGAATTTCATCAACTTTTTTCTCCAGCAGAAAATGATATTGAAAATTTTTGTCTGGAGGATATTGTAGAGAACATCAGTGAAAGCAAATATTTTGTCAAATGTCCTAAGGAGAAAACAAAATGTGAAACCATTCAGTGTGAGGAGGTAGCCTTTCACTGGAGCTAAAATTTCATTCTCAATTTCGAGGGAATTGCATAGCATTGAGTTAAAAACTTCACACAAACCACTTCTGTAAATGAATACTGTGCTCACTAAACTCTTTGTATAGTTCCACCTAGTAGGTGAAACTCTAGGAAGTCTTCTCTGCAAATACTCTTCCAGAAATTTAGCCCATTTAGGTGAATGTGAAAAGAAAGCAGCAATACCATTAAGAGAGCTAAAAAACATTTTGCATTCAGACAATTTGTTCACAGTGTGGGACAAAACTACGTTTAAACAGTATGCATAGCAATGAATAAATAAAGCTTGAGGATGTGTTCTTTAACTAAAGCTTACACTCCACTCATATGCCCGGCCATTGAAGCAGCTCCATCATAAGACTGCGCAGTTAACTTGTTATTACAGTCAAACTCAGTCAAATATTGTCTCACGCTTTCTGAAATGCCTAAAGCTGTTCTGTTTTCACTGACATCACTGTACCCGACAAATCTTTCCTTTGTTTACCCATTGTAAACATAACGTAGAACAACGGAGAATTGTGAAGTATTGGAAACGTCAGTTGTCTCGTCCACTAAAACTGAAACAAACTTGGCTTCTTTTAATTCAGATTTTATTTCTTCCAGCAACGAGGTTGCCACTGCATCAATTAAATCACTCTGAATTCTGTTTGATACACTCCTAAAAACTGTGGATGTCTCCATGTGGGTTTTCAAGAGAGGGTCATATTCTGCAGTGTATTTTAACAGCTCGATGTAGTTACGCCTATTAACTGAGGTTTCACGCTCATCATGCCCTCAGAGAGAAAGTTCTTGCTTATATAAAAAGCACACAACATTAACGAAATGCTTCAAGAGTTCCCTGTTTTCTTTTACCCTCTCATTATGAAATGTGATTCTTCTTTGAGCTGGTCATCTAGTTGTGTGTCCACCCTAACTTTACCAAACAACGCTAAGAGATAAGATGCTCTGATGTGTCCTATAGATTCTTTGTGAGAAACAGCTGCATTGGTAAAATTTTCCAGATTAATATACCCCGTTTTAGTCCAGCTTGTGTTTCTGTCTTTACCAAAAAGAAGGCAAGGCCAACAGAACAGAGCATTCACTTTGGTGCATCCTGTCAACCAAACATATTTTTCGTATGAAGAAGCAGATAAGTGCCTAGTGAAACCTTTTACTTGTTTTGTTTAAGCCTGGTAAATCTGGAGTTGGCCTACCTTCTTTTATAAGGCTGCATTTTTCGTGGAAAGGTCTACCTGAGAAAGGCCTTTCAAGAATATTTTCCACTACACACTCGCACATATTTCCAAATTGATATTCACGACAGTGATGACACCATCATAACTTAATCTACAGTGTCACGATGCATAACATACGTTATATTCATGAATAATGGCAAAGAACTCATGAAAACTTCACCAGTAATCCAAGAGGAATACTACAAAAATTCACTATATATCACCATTACAGACAACCAAATACAACATTCGCTTAGCTCTGTGTTCATGCTAGGCAACCTAAATATTTTTCTGTGACTATTGGAAAACATACCGTACACATGCCATCAATGAATTGCTTGAAAAAAAAAATCTTTATACATGCTGAAATCCAAAAATAAAAGATATCCTTTTATATTACAATTGATTTCATAAACAGGCTCTATTTTTATTAGCAAGACAATGTGTAAGTGGCTACACTGTTAACTTGTTGATCTTTTTATTGTAGCTTCTAGTGTGTGGCGCTGAAGAATTCAAGTGTCAAGTATTAAAACTAACAGGCCCTACCTAAGATAGCTGGCCTGTCACTGTAAATTGCTATCTGGGGAGGGGCCACAGCTTCAAGAACAAGGAAGCTTGCAAGTGCATGTGTCATCCAAGCGACTTAAATTTTGCTTGGGTAACTCTCTTTTGCGCTGGCAAGGAAACCCAGGTCGTTGGAGAAGCTAAACTGCGGTAGTGTGAGCGGATCGTTGAGACAGCTGTACTTGGCTTTTGATATTAGCAGTTTTTTAACTTTATAAAAAGTGTTCTAAGGAATAATAAGAAAATATAAGTACAAAGTTATTTACCGAAGCAGCGCTGGGGTAGATGGAGTTCAGTGCACGTCACTTGTTTTAATATAGGAATTGTATTGACTAAGGTGGACATTTTAAATCTTTTCCCTTTTTGCAAGGGAATTTTGTATGTTACAGCTGTAGAGTGCATCTCTGTGGGCCATTCAAATTGAATACTTAACTTTCACGTCCATACTATACCTTAAGTAGGCTTTCAGCTTTCGTTGGCTACACAACACACATGCCAAAGAGATGTTAAGTATAGAGAGAAAAATGGCTATCTGGACACTGGTACAATTCACACCCAGAGCTTTCAGATTTTCCTTCTGATGCCCTATCAGACTGAGGGCTTGACATATTTGCTTTAGTGGTTTAACACCTCTCTGTTATATACTTGCCCATAGTACTCACATCCTGGTCTCAAAAGTCAAGAATAACGGCCGAGAGGATTCGTCGTGCTGACCACACAACACTTCGTAATCTGCGCAGGCCTTCGGGCTGAGCAGTGGTCGCTTGGTAGGCAAGGCCATTCAAGGGCTGTAGTGCCACGGGGTTTGGTTTGGTTTGGTTTGGTTTGGTAGTACTCACATCATACCTCATACACTTACAACCCCAGAGACACTCCTGGCACTAAAAGCCATATGCCATATGCCATTTCATTTTTATTTTTATTTTTTCTAGAAAAATGTATACACCACTAAGGAGTAGTGTTGACTTCCATCATAGATCTGCTCCTACAAAGTGCATGAGTACTTCGTAAATGTCTCCAGGTTTTTGAAATGCACCAACTTGAATAATGAATGAATGCTGTATGATGCACACAATAGCCTGATTTAGTCTGCAATAAATTATAGTATATTTATAAAAGGTTAACCTCTCTTCATCGAAGTGTTCAACCCTCCAGCACCTACAGGCGCCATTTGGTGCCATTGCATACTGATTCATTATTTTTCCTTAAGTGCTGAGATAAACAAGTGAAACAATTCCTATGCTGGTTACTGCTCAAGGCTGAGATTCCGCCTAAGTGTTTGAGCTATTATTTGCCTGCCAATACCACAGAAGCCTGACTGTTGAGACACTGAACTGAACCATGCATATTTCTTCACAGCAATGGCTCACCAAGTGAAATAAGTACTTTAGTCATGGCAGGAATTTATTAGCATCTCCTAGCATCAGTCTATAATGTACTATTCCATTAGTTGTTGATTCTATGTTGATTCTTCTGTTGATTCTATGGTATAAAATATTTATCAGGTGCCATTTGATACCACTAGGTATTCAACATAGTAGTGAGACATTAGTGTAATTTTCGTCCGCTCGATGGCTCAATGGTTAGCATGCTGGCCTTTGGATACAGGGGTTCCGGGTTCAATTCCAGGCAGGGTCGGGAATTTTAACCATCACTGGTTAATTTTGCTGGCACAGGGGCTGGGTGTATGTGTCGTCTTCATCATCATTTCATCCTCATCATGGCATGCAGGTCGCCTATGGGAGTCAAATCAAAAGACTTGCACCTGGCGAGCCCAACATGTTCTCGGACACTCCTGGCACTAAAAGCCATACGCCATTTCAATTTTTTAGTGTAATTTTCTATAATACTACAAGTTACCTGATAGAAATATGAATTATTTTGTTCTGTACAACATTCCTAATTGGCTGCAGACTATACAACAATACTTTCACCAATATCCATCAGTATGTGCATAATATCATATATTCTCATGGTCTGTTACATACACTCCCCTCATGTTTTCAAAGTACTCTCACTCTACAAAAAGCTTTTCAACTTCTAAGATGACGATTCTGAGGTAACTGAAATCTTTATTGAACCACCTGAGGCTGTGGTACTTTTGAATGAAGATTCAGGAAGTGAAGATGAAGGTGGCTTTGCAGCTAAACCTCAGACCATTATTAGACTGGGAGCTCGCTTTCACTCCTCAGATACAGAAAGTGGCCACTGAAGCAGGTAGAACTTTAAGACTTGTGATAAGAAATGTAAAGCCATTTTAAAACATACAAAGTTGTATTAAGTTGTACAACACCATGGTCAGTCCAAAACTAGAATATGCCAGCATAGTATGGAGCCCTAAGTGCAAAATGCATGTATATCAACTTGAAGGAGTGCAAAAGAAATACCTGAAATATTTACATTTTAAAAGAACATCTCAGTTTCCAGAAATGGTTTCATACAACGAGCTTCTGCTAAATTTAGAAATGAAGAGATTAGAAAATTGAAGGCAGAAAGATGTGGTCAAGTTTATTTTCAAAATAATAAATTCATAAATTTATAATCCTGAGTTCCTTTCCTTCGTGAATTTTCATGTACCGCATGCAAATTCAAGTCTTAATTTAACATCTATACTACTATTTAGAGATGGTGAGTTAGTTTGTATGTAATGAGTAGGGCTCAGAATTTGAAGACCTATAAATTGCCTAAAAATGACCTGTAAAAACTACTAAAAATATCCAAAGAAGGACCTAAAACTGGCAAAAGGGAAATAAAAATGCAATCCAAATTCATTCATAATTTTAGTTAATTACATATTTAATAAAGGAATATAATGCTTTAATATGCAATATTCTGGTGGTATGGAACATGCATGCAAAAATGTATGAATGAAATACTTCTTTCATCATTATATATTTTTAGATTAACATAATTAAAGAAAAGGAATTCTGTGTTAGTTAAATAAAAGTACTTGAAGAATTTAACAATTTCTTTTTGCTATTCGCTTTACGTCACACCGACACAGATAGGTCTTATGGCGACGATGGGACAGGAAAGGGCTAGGAATGGGAAGGAAGCGGCTGTGGCCTTGATTAAGGTACAGCCCCAGCATTTGCCTGGTGTGAAAATGGGAAACCACGGAAAACCAACTTCAGGGCTGCTGACAGTGGGATTCGAACCCACTATCTCCCGGATGCGAGCTCACAGCTGTGCACCCCTACGCACGCGGCCAACTCACCCGGTAGAATTTAGAATGAAAAGCTTTTTCCACCTAGAGTGAATGGAGCAAAACCTGCAATGGACATCCTGGGAAAAGAAATTGAAATTAGTATAACTGCAATCATATTTGGCTTAACCACTTCAGAGTTACAGAAACTGGAATTCGTAAACCTTACCTCAGTTGGCTTTGCAGTATATCACAATAGTCATCTCCAAGTACCTAGGTGTAAAGGATTGTCGGTTTTCAGACAGCACGTTGCAGAATATCGAGAAACATCTCTCCACATCATCAATGGACGTTAAGGGTTCATACTTGATGCAACCAAGATCTTCCTCTTAAAAAAACACTCACATCAAAATTTTCTCCTTTCAGTATTTCACTTATCTTGTACATAATTTGATACCCCTGTTTTTTCAAGCATTATTTTCATTTCTTCATTTCATTTTCTCTTTTACTACAGAAAAGATGTTTAAAAGATGATGGATGATCTAATTATGATTCGAATTGAGTATATGAGTTGAACAAATGTAGTCAAAACAAGGTGAAGTTGCAAAAAAAAAAAAAAAAAAAAAGGTGTCAAGATCCATAAAAAGGGCTAAAAAGGACCTATAAGCCAAGAAACACCATAAAAGGCAAATAAAAGGTCAAATAAAACCCACCATTTTCTGGTTTACAATGACCCAAAATGAACATATGTTAGGTTGGGCCTCATCTTTGGACACTCGAGGAAAAAAAAGCCTTTCCTCAACTTCTGAGCCCTAGTAATGAGTAATCTCAAAAACTGCCAGAGCGATTTTGACATTTCTTTCACCATTTGCAAGATAATACCATTCCAAGTGACATAGGCTATGTATCATGCTGGAATCAAAGGGTTCCTATGAGAACAGTGATTGAAGGAAAAAATGGCAGCAATAATAAATTTGTAAGTTTGCCTATCTGTTTTTTTAATGTAAAACTACTTGACTGATGGAGCTCAAATTTAGCAAGCTTATAGTTGATACCTATTGTTAACCTACAGGCTACTTACTGTCAGAGTATCTTTAAAGTGGGCTATGGAGCGAAAAAAAAAGTGAAGTAAGTCAGAGGAAAACATACACTTGAGACCATTAAAATTGAAAATGCTGCATAAGCAGTTAGTCCTACTGAACAATGGAGCTCACACAAAGTATATTTGAAATTTGATTTCCCAAAAAAGAGTTTATATCAATATTCTTCGAATATCTCTAATAGTTTTTAAGAAAAAATGTTTTGCTGTGTTTTGGCGCATGCTTTATCCTTGGTAGCTTCGTCTTGGTTTCTTTCATGTAAAAATTACTTGATGGACCATGCTAAAATTTGGCATGCATGCCACTCGAACCCTTGGTTAGCATATAGGCTGTTTACTATTATGCTGTATCTTAAGATGATGATTTTGAGGTGACTGAAAACTTTATTGAACCACCTGAGGCTGTGTACTTATGAAGATTCAGGAGGTGAAAAAGGTGGCCTTGTAGATAACCTCAGAAATAAAATGTGAAGCAATTCATAAGAAAATGTACACCTGGGACCCTTAAAAGTGAACATCGTGCTTAAACACTCATAATAAAGTCGGCGAGTGTACTTAAAATTCTATTTCCCAGAAAACAGTTTATAAGCACTTCCTTCATAATTCTAACAGTATTCCTGAAAAATATGTTTTTCTGTGTTTTATTATCATGCTATCTCTAAAGCAGGCCATGTAGTGAAAGGAAATGTGAAGCAAGTCAGAGGAAAACATATGCCTGGGACCCTTAAAGGTGGATAAGTTGCCTGAATGGTTAGTCCTATTAAACATACTTAAAATTTATTTTTCCAGAAAAAAGTTTATAAGAATTTTCTTTTAACTCTAATAATTTTTGAGAAAAGAGTGTTTTACTGTGGCATGGGGGTGAAAAGGGGTGAAAAGGGGTGAAAAGAATATTAAAAATGACTGAGATTATAAATGTATGTTTGTGTGTATGTTCCAGCATAGCTCTCCCAACTCTGATACACATATGACTTACTACCTGGAAAAATTACTGTGGGTGGGAAGGGAGGGGTACGACGCAATTATCATGATTACGGGCAGGGGGGTGGAAAAGAGGTGAAATATTAAAATAATAGAAAATACCAATATTAATGTAGAATCCATAGTTCTGGGGGTTGCTGAATGAATAGTAACAGTCTAGTTGTCATTTAATTCCTAGTTCAGCCCCCATTAGCATAGGGGTGAGATGGGGTAAAAAAAAAGTTCAAAATGACGGAGATTATATGGATGTATGTGTATATGTTCCAGCATAACTCTCAATCAAACTCACTACATAAAGTATCACGTCAATAGTCTGCCTGATCGCCATGATTGTTAAGGCATTGAAATCTAAACCATCTGACACCGTGGTTAGCTGGTTCGAGTCCCATTGGTCAAAAATTTTTCACCATCAGAATGGTGGCCGACAGGGTAGGGGTGGTGGTGGTATACAACTTATAATCACTAGATTGCATGCCAAAAGCCTGGATTAAATTCCAAACCTCTCAGCAGTGCTCATATGGAATGAGTAAGTTGATAGCGATTTGTCCGTCGGATGAAAACGTTAAGCCTTGAGCAGATCCGTTGGTGCTATTTGACAGGAGTAGGCTATGTGCCACTATCGGGTTTCACCCTCTCCCTTCCTACTATCACGTATCACATCATTCATTTCATCTCATTAACTCCTCTGATGAGGTTGACATTACGAAGGGCATCCGGTCATAAAAACCCAGCACGACAGATTCATCTCACCTCATACCCAACCCCATAGAGAAACAGAACAAGGGTTGAACAAATAAACAAACAAACATAGTGTCAAATCCGTAGTTACCGGACGAGTTGGCCGTGTGGTTAGGGCCACACAGCTGTGAACTTGCATCTGGGAGATAGTGGGTTCGAACCCCACTGTCGGCAGCCCTGAAAATGGTTTTCCAAGGTTTCCCATTTTCACACCAGGTGAAGCCAATTGTAAAAAAAAAAAAAAAAAAAAAAAAAAAAACAACATAATTTTTAGGGTCGCTGAGATGAACTGTGCTTCTCTGGATGCCATTAAGCCCAAGTTCAGCCTCTGTCAGCATGGGGGTTGAGAAGGGGTGAAAGAGAAAATGTCCAAAATGAACAAGATTGGTGTTGAATACACAGTTCTTTGGGTCGCTAGGCTGACTGGTGACAGTCCTAGTGAAAGTTGGAATCGTGTACATCATATCTATAGCATGACGTATAAATACACGCAGTACTAACTTACTTTTATTATTTATTTGAAAGGATCAACTACTTCCCAGACAATCTGGGCTGCCAGAAGGACAAAGTTTGTGCAAAACTAAACAATCTTCAAACTAAAACTTAGAATTAAAAAATAACAATAACTCCAGATCTATAAAATAGTTTGTAAAAGTCAATCAACGTCACAATAAAGAAATCTTCAAAAATTCTCTTCAAACAGGTAATTCAAATCCTGAAAGTACTTGAGCAGAGCCAATACTACAGCTAGTTATTACTGAAATAAGGAATAACAAAAGCTACCTTTTAAAAATAAGTCAATACAGTAATGACGAATTCTCCCACACTTGGGACGGTATTACTATAGCCTACCTAATGGATGAGCTCACTAATACAGTAGTTACCTTTAGTACAATTATCTACCAAATTCAATTAATTAAAAAGCCTACCATGGTTGTTAAGGCATCAAGTCTTTATGACCTGACACCATATTTAGCTGGTTCAAGTCCCGTTGGTAGAAGAAATATTCACCATTAGAATGTTGTCTCACAGGGTAGGAGAGGTGGTGGAATACAATTTTTAATAATTAGATTGTTTAGAACAAACCTGGGTTCAATTCCAAAACCTTTCCATAGTGCTCATATTGTGTGAGGGCATGTGATGCCACTGAAGGCAATTCATCCATCGGATAGCGACATTAAACCTAAAGCAGACCCCCTGGTGTTATGAGACAGTATTTGCTGATATGGGGTGTCACTTTCTCCTTACCTCACCTCATGAACATCATCATCAGACACTACACAACACAGAACATGCAGTCATCACACTGGACACAGAATCACACACACTTGCAAAATGATCTTTGCCTCTGAGGCAAGAAGAAACTAACTTTTTGATCATAGAAGGTGCATACAAATAAATGAAGATAGCAAACATCCTATCATCACAGCCAATAGCCTCACATCCAAGTGCCTGGCAAGCAGAACACACACAAATAATTTTTTTATTACCTGATTTACGTCGCACCAATACAGATGGGTTTTATGGTGACGATGGGGAGTGGGAAGGAAGCAGCCGTAGGCTTAATTAAGGTACAACCCCAGCATTTGCTTTGTGTGAAAATGGAAAACCACGGAAAACCATCTTCAGGTCTGCTGACAGTGGGATTCGACATCACTATCTCCTGGATGCAAGGTCTCAGCTGCGCACCCCTTACCACATGGCCAACTTGCTCGGTACACACATCAATAATTAATAAAAATTTTAAAAAATATTGTTATGCTATTGTTATGAAATTAATTTTTAAATTATTGTTTCAGGTCCAGAAATCCTCTAAAAAAATGACTGTGCCTCTTCGTAGTTGCTGCCTGGTCTTCAACCTTCGGCAAGGAACACTTCTTATAGCAGTTGTTGAATTGGTTAGTACTAACATTGTTTAAATATACTATACAGTGTTAGATAAAGAAAGAGTATACAGCTAAATCAATCAATCAATCAATCAATCAATCAATCAATCAATCAATCAATCAATCAATCAATCAATCAATCAATCAATCAATCAATCAATCAATCAATCAATCAATCAATCAATCAATCAATCAATCAATCGATCAATCAATCAATCAATCAATCTCCATTTAGAGCTGATGCCCAGGTGGTAGATTCTTTGTCAGTTGTTTATGTAGTCTTTCCTTCAATGATTCCAAAGAGGTTGGATTTTTTCAATCTGCTTTATATTGCGCCGACAAAGATAGGTCTTATGGCGATGATTGGATAAGAAAGGGCTAGGAATGGGAAGGAAGTGACCGTAGCCTTAATTAAGGTGCAGACCCAGCATTTGCTTGGTATGAAAATTGGAAACCACAGAAAACCATCTTCAGGGCTGCCAACAGTGGGGTTCGAACCCACTATCTCCCAAGTGCAAGGTGATAGGTACGTGATCCAAACTGCACAGCCACTTGCTTGGTAAGTTGGAAATTTATTGAAGATCTCCCTTGGTAAATTATTCCAATCCCTAATTCCTCTTCCTGTAAACTATATTTGCCCCAGTTAAGTCCTCCTGAATTCCAACTTTATCTCCTACTAACGTAGCCTCCGTGGCTCAGGCTGCAGCACACCGGCCTCTCACAGCTGAGTTCCATGGTTCAAATCTCGGTCACTCCATGTGAGATCTGTGCTGGACGAAGCAGAGGCGGAACAGGTTTTTCTCCAGATACTCCAGTTTTCCCTGTCATGTTTTATTCAAGTAACACTCTCCAATATCATTCCATCTGTCATTCATTAATCATTACTCCAGAGGAGTGCAAAAGGCTTCGGCAACCTGCACAATTCCTATCCTTGCCGCTAGAGGGGGGCTTCATTCATTCCATTCCTGACCCGGTCAAATGACTGGAAACAGGCTGTGGATTTTCATCTCCTACTAATCTCATTACATGCCATCTCCCTACTGAAATCTCGGAACATACCACTTAGTCAAGCAGTTACTGTAGTCTCCTTACTCTGAAGTCCTCCCAGCACAAAGTTTGCAACATTTTCGTAACACTACTCTTTTGTCAGAAACCACCCAGAATAAAACATGCTGCTTTCCTTTCGATATTTTCTGGTTCTCGAATCAAGTAATTCTGGTGAGGGTCCCAAACATTAAAACCATATTCTAATTAGGGTCTTTGTAGTGATTTATATGCTCTCTCCTTTATATCCTTACTACAACCCCTAATTACCCTCATAAGCAGAAGAAGAGTACAGTAACCTATCTTTGCAACCTCATTAATGTGATTATCCAATGACAATCTTTCCTTGTATTAAAATCTAGGTACTTTCACTGCATCAACAAAGTAATTTGCATCTCTGAAAACTGTAGAAGTAGTTAGTAGGACGTTTCTACTTTCTAGAAATATAGCCACCTGCTCAGTCTCTTTTTTGTCCAATCCAATGGCCCTCATTTTCATCAGTAGTCTCCTTCCATGATTTACCCTATCAAATGTTTTGGACACGTCAATAGCAATGCAGTCCATATGACATCTTGAATCTAAAATATCTTGCTGGAATCTTATATGTTAAGCCTCATGAAATAACCTTCTTCCCTAAAACTGACCTGACTTCAATCAAACCAGTTATTAAGTTCACAATGTAATATAATCAGAAAGAGTGTTTTCCCAGAGCTTACATGCTACACATGCCAAGCTGATTGGCCTGTAATTATCCGCTTTATGTTTATCACCTATATACACTAGGTGGAGGGTGGGTATTTATTTATTTACACTGTTTACGCCCACATTGGAGCACCAAAATCAAACCTTATACAACAAAGTCTTCAAAGAATAAGTTCAGCTTTTAACACTTGACAACTTTTTCCTTTCCCAAAACTTCTTCATTCTGGATGATCTTGTAGTAAGTTCTTCTACACACATAACATTCTCCTTACACTGCGATTTTTTTAGTGATAGTCTTGTGTACTTGTTATTTAGAATCTGTTTCTCTTCTCTATTTTCAATTTGATCTTTAGTAATATTCATCTAAATCCATTTGTATTTCTTTAAAATATGTGTTTTTTGTTTTACTATTCCAGAAGAAATCAAAAATTTATTTCAGGAGTCTAGTATTTGGTATTTCAGTACCTAGGTAGTATTAGTTACCTCCTCTACCTGGACATTATCTTTATATCAATCTCTACATACTGCTGACTTAAATAGTTTGGCTTTCTGTAAATCCTCACATATACAGTTCCCTTGTTCATTAACGTTTCCAGTAATGTCCTTTCTGGAACCTATTTCTGTCTTATGATTCATATGATTGGCAATTATGATTACTGTCATGTTATCCTTTGGCTAAATTAATTTCCTGGTAAGTTCCTTCAATGTCTTCTTGATTTCCACAACAATTCGTAACTCTGTTTCTTTCCAATCTGCATCTCCTTCTTAATCTTTCATTTCTCTGTTATAATACCATATATATTTACCATTCCTTCCCATCATTAAAGGTACTTACAGTACCTGTTTTTATACTCCTCAACAACTGCTTTAAACCCATCCAATAGACTGTTTAAATTTTTATTTACCATTTTAAACCAGTCGTAAATTACCTTTCTTAAACTCCCTCATCCGTTACTTATCAACCACATATTGCCTAATATAACCTTCCTTTTTATCGTGTTCTTTCTATGATAAAACTAGTTTTGTGACCAAATATACCATCCCTCACTTCAGTTTCTTTGTAGAGCTCATGTGGTTTTATTAGCGCCATGTCTAGAATTCTCTTCCCTTTAGCTGGTTACAACCCCTTTTGATTCAGCCGTCATTCCCAGATTTATTTACCATGTGTTGGTCATTATTTTGGTCATTCACATTACCTTCCTAGTTAACATATGGTGAATTGATATCACCCACTACAATCACATTCCTTTCTGTGTCGTTTACCACACAGCTGATTATCTTATCAAATAATTCCATGTCAGCATCACCCCTTCCATATCTGTACACTCCAAAAACATCAAGTTGCCTGTTATCTTTAGAAACAAGTCTTACACCTGGAAATTTTTGTTTCTCATCCTTACAAATTCTCCTTTACCAGTACGAATACTCCCCCTTCTATCGATTCTATCCTGTCTCTACGTTGAACACTCTAGTTTCGGGAGAACATTTTTCACACCAGTATCACTTCTCATCTATCATTCCACTATTTTTACAATGCCTGGTAAATATATCTACTATATTACCATACTTAATTATGTTCCATAACAGACGCTGCAAAAGGATCCTTAATCGGGGGTGGGGGGTGGGGGTGGGGTGGGGTGGGGTGGGGTGGGGAGGGGATTACAGGAAAGGGAAATAAGCTGAAGGAGAGCACCAAAAGACTGATTGAAGAGAGAGAAAAATTGAAACTGGAAGAAGTCAACTATCAGAAAAAGTCTGAATTCTGAAGGACATCAGGGAGCACAACATGGACATGGCCAAGAAAGTTATGGAAATAACAAATATTAGGAAATAAATGACAGATGGCAGACACTGGATATTAGGAGTGAAGGATATAAATGGAAAACAATGTCTCAAGGGAAGAGACAGTGTTATAAACCTCAGAATTCTATGAGAAACTGTACAGCACCCTCAAGAAGGAAAATTTGATCCAAAAGTATGAAATTCTAGAGGTCATCTGAGAAGAGAAGTTACCATCCGTCCTCCCTGGTGAGGTGAGTGCAGAAATAAAAGAAACAAAGAAAAACGAAAGTGCCCAGAAGACGATGGTATACTCAACAAGTACTTGAATTACTCAATGGCATCCTTCAATTTTATTTTTAAGCTAAACTCCATGAAGGCAGGCAGATACCTCCTTCCAGCCAAAGTGTTTGTTTACATCAAAAAAAGAAAAAAAGAGAAACATCAATCCATGATTCTCAGGTTGTAGGCAACTTTTTTCTCTCTCCATTTCAGAATATTCTATTATTCAGCAAAAGTTTACTGTACACAAAAAAAAATATCACATTCAAACAATCTCCATAATCTGGACGTTCAATAGACCGGCACATCCAGTAATCCAGTCTTCTTTTTCCGCCTTATGTTCTATGTTGAAACATCTGGAATCGCCATTGAGATCTGGCATTGATCCCGAGGATGATGTTTTTCTTGAACAGATTACAAAATAAAGCTTTCATTGCTTTCTTACTGAAAATAACAAGTGTAGGCTACTTTTCTCTCTGAAAATTCAGTGTGCAATGTTAGATTTATTAATTGAAGTATGTATAAATTCAAGTCTTCTGGGAAGGGAACGATAGTTGACTTGTGAATGTTGTCTCTATATGTCAGTTCTGTGATCTTTCAAAGTTAACATGCTTGAGGGAATATGACATCATGGTTGCCATAGCAATAAACTAAAGCCAGACATCAGTCTAGCAGTAACTTGAGAGGTATTCTTATCATGTACAGAAAGAACAGGGATGAGCCTGCAAATGGAAAATTGAAATACACTGGCAGAAAATAATATTCAAACACCATGAAATAAGGAAATTTTGGCAATATAGTTGTTGAGGTAACATATTTAATTGATCAAAGGTACAAGACTACAGATTGATATCCGCACAAGAAAAGCCATTGCAAATGTGCTATGCTGGTCCATTAATAACCAGTGTAATCGCTTGACTGTTGAATGCAGGCATGCAATCGTGCATGCATTGTGTCATACAGGTGCCGGATGTCAGCTTGTGGGGTCGAGTTCCATGCCTGTTGCACTTGGTCGGTCAATACAGGGACGGTTAATGCTGGTTATGGATGACGCTGGAGTTGTCGTCCAATGATATCCCATATGTGCACAATTGGAGATAGATCAGGGGACGAAGCAAGCAACACTCTGTAGAGCACGTTGGGTTACAACAGCGGCATGGGGGCGTGCATTATCCTGTTGGAAAACACCCCCAGGAATGTTGTTCATGAATGGCAGCACAACAGGTCGAATCACCAGATGGATGTACACATCTGTTGTCAGGGTGCATGGGATAACCACGAGAGTGCTCCTGCTATCATAGGAAATTGCTCCCCACATCAGAACTCCTGGTGTAGGTCCAGTGTGTCGACACCGCAGTCAGGTGGAATGCAGCCGCTCACCTGGCCTCCTCCTAACAAATACACGGCCATCACTGGCACCTCCAGAACCGGCTTTCATCGGAAAACACAACGGACCTCCACTCCAACCTCCAATGAGCTCTAGCTTGATACCACTGAAGTTGCAGATGGCAGTGGTTTGGGGTAAGTGCAATGCATGCAGCAGGGCGTCTGGCTCGGAGCTGTCCTTCAAGTAACCAATTTCGAACAATTTGCTGCATCACTGTGGTGCTAATTGCTGCTCAAATTGCTGCTCCAGATGCAGCCATACGCCAAATACAGCAGTCCTCCCTCTCGGTGGTGCTCCGAGGACGTCTGGAGCCCAGTCTTCTTGCAAGTGTACCTTCATGTGACCACTGCTCCCAGCACGAATGCACAGTGGAGACATTCCTGCCAAGTCGTTCTGCAATAGCACGGAAGGAAAATGCACCTTCACGTAGCCCTGTTATACGGTCTCGTTCAACCGCAGTAAGCTGTCGATACTGGCCTTTTTGTCATCGTAAAGGCATTGTCGAACCACTCACAGTCACTCCGTCCAATCTCACAGGTAACTATAATGCTCTTGCACAGAGCAAACCTAATGTGCAATGTCATGGGGTCGCTACTAGTGCCACACTAATGCAGTTTGCGGGAAATTTGAATCGGCATCATCTTGCAGATGTATAAACAAGCCTACCAACGTTCGTTAATCTAGTACAACCCCTTCTTGGGGTTTGGATATTTTATTTTCCGTCAGTGTATATGCTGGACTATATTATTAGTAATTTAATTTCTGATTTTAGAGGAAGGTGAAAGGGCCCTTCTTACCTGACAAATTGACACTGCTCTGGTCCCAAGAGGGCTAGGTTATTAGGATTGTACCATATAGAATTCTGAATAAAATGAAATACAAGTAAATAAGTAAATTCACCATGCAAGAATAAAACAGAATAAATTATTTGTCTGTAACAGGACTATGGCAAACAATTTTAACTTGTGCTAAAATTTAGCTAGCAGCTAGTGGGCACAGACTATTTTCAACCCAAAGTATAATTTTCTAATTATTCATGAATTTAATTTAAAAAATTATCTTCAGGGTATTTACTTCAGAAATTTACCAATACAAAGTTTTAATTAATAGGATATTCTTCGGGGTGTTTAATATTGTAGAAAAATGCTTTAAGTTTTCATATATTATCATATTATGATTTATAACCCTGCCTATAAATATTTTAAACTGTCCTTCAATGACATTTTCTGCCTACTTAAAATCCCATATGTAAGTAACACATTCAGCAAGAACCTCATTTTGATATCTTAAACTGTTGAATATTAGAAGTGTCCACATTAGCTGGACCACCTGGTATGGAACTATTAATGATATTATTACTTAAGAAGCTAGTTACTTTCCTACTTGTCTTGGTAGCATAAAAATATTCTCTGAAGAAATTATTGTTATTATTATTATTATTATTATTATTATTATTATTATTATTATTATTATTATTATTATTATTATTATTATTATTGTTGTTGTTGTTGTTGTTGTTGTTGTTGTTGTTGATATTATTATTATTATTATTATTATTATTATTATTATTATTATTATTATTATTATTATTATTATTATTATTATTATTATTATTATTATTATTATATTACGTACACTTCTCCACAGGAAATATAGGTAGTAACGGGCCACTGGATGCACCAAGTGCCTTACAATAATTAAAGTATTTACACATTATAAGAAAAACATTTGATGCCTCCGTGGCTCAGACGGCAGCGCGTCGGCCTCTCACCGCTGGATACCATGGTTCAAATCCCAGTCACTCCATGTGAGATTTGTGCTGGACAAAGTGGAGGCGGGACAGGTTTTTCTCCGGGTACTCCGGTTTTCCCTGTCATCTTTCATTCCAGCAACACTCTCCATTCTCATTTCATACCATCTATCAGTCATTAATAAATCACTTTGGGAGTGGCGACTCCATCGTACTAATAGCCTATATCTGCTTCATTCATTCCATCCTGACCCGGTCAGTGACTGGAAAACAGGTTGTAGGTAGGTTTTTTTTTCAATAAAAACATTAATGTACAGGTATATACAGAACTCTAGATCACAGGATCTTTATTCTGGCAAGAGGAACAATTGTACAATGTTGCATGTTGACAGGAGGACAGAATATTGCATAATTTTGTAGATGTTTGGTGGAAGACCCAGTTCTTGCAGACTCTTGTGAAATGTGCATGGAATGAGGCCATTGACTGACACGAGTCACAGGGACTATCCATATCAGTTTTAACTTCCAAATCCTCTTGATCTCTTCTGCAAGTTCTTTGTACTTGCAGATTTTTTCATGGTACTTCCTGTCGATGTTGGTGTCATTGGGGATTGCGATGTCAATAAAGAAAGTTGTCCCAGTTTTCTTCTTTACCAGTATGATGTCTGGTATGTTATGGTTGACTGTTTTGACTGTCACTACAGCAGTGTCCAAATAAAGCTTTTTAATCAACTCATTCTTCAGGAGTGGCGTTGGATGTAACTTGTATTAAGGGGTGTGCTTCTGAGTTAATTGGTTTCCCTGAGCAAGTGCCTGGTGTATAATTTCTGAGACATGATTTCCCGCCTCGTGTATTCTACGAAGGCAAGTACTGGGCAGCCTGCAGTCATACGATCAATGGTCTCGAGATGAACGGAGCATCGTCTGCATTTGAGCAGAGTACTCTTGTGTCTTTGATGATGTACTTTTTATAATTGTTTGTAGCTATTACTTGGTCTTGTATAGCAACTGCAAATCCCTCTGTCTCCTCAAATAAGCACCCACTTTGTAACCACACACATCATGCATTCTTGTCTATGCTCTGTTGGTTTAGAGTGCTGTAATATTTTCCATGGAGGATCTTCTCTCCCCAGGTCCTTTCTTCTCCTGCAGGGATACTTGGTGATTTGTATGGGGGTTAGAGGCATTATATGCATACAGTACAGTTTACTTGTCTGCAAGTACTACAGCTTTATGGAGAAGGCTGTTTTTGCTTTGCTTTTTATGGAAATATTTTCTTAGGTTCTTTATCTGATTCAGGAGCATGACTTGAAGATCCAGTACTCCTTGGCCTCCCAATTTTTGTGGAAGGGTGACCCTTTCCATGCATGAATTTGGATGATGTAATCTATAGGTGATGAGCAAAGTTCTTGTTTTTCTATGTATGCTGTCTATTTCTGTAGCAGACCATTTCAGAATTCTGAACGAATAAACAAGAGTTGGAATAGCGTACGTGTATATTGCTTTCATTTTTTCTGTGGCATTTAGGTAGCTACGCAAAATCTGATGCAACCTTGATATATATTTGTCAGTGAGTTCCTGTTTAATTTTCTTGTGCTCCAGAGTTGTATTCTGAGCAAATCCAAGGTACTTGTAGGTCTCTGTTTGTGTCATACCCTCAATTAAAGATCTGTTATGAAGCTCATATGTTTGAGAGTTTGCGTACTGACTACATTTAATTGTTTGCAGATTATTATTATTATTATTATTATTATTATTATTATTATTATTATTATTATTATTATTATTATTATTATTATTAATAATAATTTGGTTTGAAACATAAGATATTCTGCGTACCATCCAATGATCCATGTTATCCTTGAAGACCCAATTAAAATGTGCTAAAACATTTTCCTTTTCCAAAAAAAACCAAAAGGGATTAGAAATTAGTGGCATATGGTATTTTTAGAGGAAACTTCAGAGAAACAGGTTATTTATAACCATATGGGTCAAGTGATGTTATATATTATGTTACAGCTTCTCTCTGCAATATGCCTCTTTTTGTTGCTGCTGGGATCAGCCCATGCACAAGACATGGCAGCTATGTTACAGGCAGATATCGAAGAAAGTCAACAGCAGGAAGGAATTTATGTGACAGATGACACAGATGCCATGGGAGGAATCCCTATTCAGTACAGCAATAATGAGACTCGACTTCATACAGCACAGCACCTAGCATTAGGTAAGTTTGTTCCACCTTTTCTTTGATGCTTCAGAAATATTTGTAAGTTTTGTTTCACCACTTCATTCTACAGTTGGAAGGGACACACAGTAATTTGTTATAATTGTAAAATAATGATTCCACAAAAATATTTTGCACATCAGTTCTGCTTTAACCGGTAGAAAGATAATGAGAGTCAGCAATAACAGTGACCAATAACAGCCAAGCTTGAAAGACTTCTGTTTATTTTTAATATTACCAATTTCTATACCCCAGGAATGAGTTATATCTGCTGATAGAAAACATTAATTGAAAATATTCGTGTGTCTTCAAGTGGATTCCTACCAGCTCAGTCTTTGCCCTGCAGATGTCTTCACAGACATCAAAGAACAAAATGTGATTTTCTCACGAGTCAACCATCCTAACAGAATTGGTTTACTCATCCATCCAGAGCGCGGAGAACTGGATTCAAGCAAATACAGTAGAGATAATACAGGACAGTTAGTGAGATATCGAGGGACAGCGATTAGAGCTCTGTCCAGTGGTGTGACCTGGAGTTATTTAGCCAGTCGTAAGAGCATGTACATTAGTTTGTGAAGTTTTTGGTGTTATTTATGAGTCTGGAGTAAGTTAAAATCAGTAAATAATACCATGTGTCATTCATTTATATCTCCCCTCATCGTGAGAGGAAAAATATGTGCTATGTTTACCTGTAAAAATTATGAAGTGTAGAAGAATTCATGGTCTTTCTTTCGTTTCACTCATGACAAGGAAATGTAAGTAGATATCGTGTTTACATATATTCTTCCAGTGATAGTACTTTCTAATCTCCTGAGTTGCGCGACCCATATTTTGAATGGATTAAAATATAATAAGCATATTTTATTGTATAGTGCAGCAGTTAACCTTCAACACCGATGTGTTGTAGGTGTGAACTGTGGGTTTTGAAATGTCAGAGAAATGACTTGGATAAGGTATATAAGAAAGAAGGACGTTAGGCTTGAATAAGAATGATAGGATCTGATATAAGTATTTGGGCTTATGCTGTGTGTCAAGAAAATAAGGTGAAATTCTTTATGTTTCACAGAGAACTATGCTCTGCATCATCAGAAGGAAATCTTGACTGTCTATGAGAAAGGCTTCTAAAACAATGAGGTTTGTTAGACGTTAACCAATAGAAGTGGAAATGGTACATTCATTCGTCACCAGATGGCTCCTCGGACATGGTACAGTGCTACAGTTAAAATTGAAATAATAAATAAAGAGGTTCAACCTGTTCAGTACCAAAGAATAAGAAATGCAGTGATTACATTCTTATTTAATAATAAGTAGAAGTGGTGCCAGTTTCGACCCTAGTCCCGGTCATCATCAGCCGATTAAAACATGAAAAACAATGCATAGGAAAAAGAACATAAAAGATCAAGTTCACTTCGGATCAGTAGAAGAGGCAAAATAAAAAATGATGGGGGTAGACACTGTAAAATTCAGAAGAAGTAAAATGTAAGTCACTTAAAAGAAACAGTGTGTAATTTTCTGAGCGGCAGTATGGCACACGCAGTGTTAGGCAAAGTCTTATAATGTTTATGAAAAGCGGAGAACGGTTAAATGAGCTAGCTTGTATACACTGTTAGGCACAAAGTCATAACATAATCGAACACATATGAAGATCCATAGTCGTGCTGAAGCTGAAGATGAGTAGATCAATTGAAGTAACTTGCCAGCTCCCGGTGATCAGCGCAATATATTCAACATCAGGCAATGTGGTTTCAAACGCCGACGTAAAATGAAGAATAGTGTAAAGATCCAGTATTTCCTTCGGTTGCAGGAATGTAGGTATATTGTACCCGCTCAAAGCCTGAGTTCCAACCAGCATTTATCTCAGGGGGTGTTACGGTCCGAATCTATCGCAACTAATAAACAAAAACTTTATGAAGATATAAGATCTCCAACTAAATGTATGGGCGCCATCCAATTAGTACTACAGGGTTGAACGGGACACTCTAATCATTAACTTTAAGGCTCATCATCAAAACACCTAAAAAAAACAATATATTAAATCAGATCTAAGGGGAAAATATGAAGGCTCCGTCCTAGGAATGGGGACGGATATTTAAACGGTCACCAAGGGTTTACTATTCTACAAGAACAAGAACCTGGAACTGTTTCCTTACAAATGCTAAAGGAGCATTTTATTTAAGTAAACAAAATATTTTTTTTTACACACAACCAAAATCTGTTGATCCTTAATTTGCCGGTATTGGTAAATTATTCCTGAGACCTTTTACACAATATTTGACACTTTTGACCACCCCTCCATTTGGATGGTGGAACCGTTGATATCTGAAGGTATCATATTTACCCTCGTTAACACAATGACCATTGATGGTCATGGACCAATTACCTGTTGGCCAAGTGGGCGCGATCACATGACCCATGTCATCACCTCCACTTTTATTGAGATGAGACCAACCCGGGACACTACAAACTCTATTCGGGTTCCTAACCAAGATATGCTAATCGTTAACTGAAGGAAACGACAAAGAGACTTTAACCTAATGGTCCAGATGTAGGGATTTGTCTTCATATTACAAATATTAAAAACTTGATATTATTACATTATTTCGCCAGCTGACTTCCCTAGTATCATTCATTATCATCATCATCCGAAATAATAAAAAATATTATTATTATTATTATTAATAGTGGAGTTCATGATTATCGTAACCCATAATCATCCTCGCTCTAATATTTCAACTTCTCACTCTTATTATTCTCATCTGAAATAAAAAAAAGTAGGTTCTTCTTCTGATTCTTCAAATGTTGTTATTATTATTATTATTATTATTATTATTAATGATAATAATGTTATTTGCTTTACGTCCCACGAACTACTTTTTAAGGTCTTCAGAGACGCCGAGGTGCCGGAATTTAGTCCCGCAGGAGTTCTTTTACGTGCCAGTAAATCTACCGACACGGGGCTGTCATATTTGAGCACCTTCAGATACCACCGGACTGAGCCAGGATCGAACCTGCCAAGTTGGGGTTAGAAGGCCAGCGCCTTAACCGTCTGAGCCACTCAGCCCGGCATTATTATTATTATTATTATTATTATTATTATTATTATTATTATTATTATTATTATTATTATTATTATTATTATTATTATTATTATAGTAGTTTGAAAATTTCAATGTTTTCATTTCAACTCCCACCATCATTATTATGTTCAGAAATAAAATTAAAAAATTCTTCTTCTTCTGCCACTTCAAATATTTTTTTTATTATTATTATTATTTCAAAATTTTATATTTTAATTTCAATTGATACGTGGCAGTCGACTATTATTATGTTTAACGCATAACCCCTTTTACAATTCCGGTCTAGTTTGGCACTTAATCAATTAAGACATGATTTACTTGGAATATTATTATTATTATTATTATTATTATTATTATTATTATTATTATTATTATTATTATTATTTCAAAAGTTTATATTTTTATTTCCCATCTTTAGAACTTACTCACATATGTTAACTCCCAAATATGAACCACCCAGATCTGATTTCATATCGCTCGGGACATAATAACGGTACTTGAACCCGCAACCTTATTTTCGTACTGTCATTAATTCATGGAGACCATGTCCTCCTAAGACAAATCTCAAATCCCATAACACCTTGCAGTTGGGCAACTACATCCAATCTCTGCAAGTGCTAAATTATTCTTTCCATTTTCGTTTTGAAATCCATTTTTCACTGGAACTCTTCAAACATTTAATTAATTAACCCTCGGTGCGTGGACTCTATTCTGCCACCATAACACCAGTCTCGGCATACGACCTCAATGTCGGCCTTAAGATCCATCTATTTCTTCATCAACATCAGTACAATTCACTTTCATCTCGTGCCGGATTTCCGTCCTGCACGACTCCCGATCTCAAAATTGGGCTCAAACCACCCTGGGCTTTCAACATATCATGACAGTCCTATACACGTGCCTCTATCACTTCTAAACAAAGATTTATGATTGTTATGGAGTCCAAAAAAAAAGTAAATCAACAATTAAGGTTAAAATCATATTTACCTCCCGAATTAAAATATTCACGCCACATTGAAATTACTTTAACTTGCAATCATTCAATTAACTTAGGCCCATGCCATTATTCACAAAACATTGCAATAAACACGCATTTACACATGACCCATGTTCATTTATCACTCCAATACTTCTACTGATTATTATGTTTCTGTCCACTGGCGACTTCGCTGCACGAATAATCATCGATATTTACAGACAATTCAATGGACTTCATTCCGTCCCACAAGAACAAAAATCACTTGGCAACCCTCTACCTCTGGATACTATTACAACATGCCTTAATATCTATAAAGTTTCCGATAACAGAAAACACATTTGAGCACTTATAAAATGAATATTAATCTTATCTTTATGTGAAACGTGCTCCATATAATTTCAAACAATTCAAGCACTTGAATAAACAAATCAACCCTACTCTACTCTATTAAATAATCAAAATTATGATAAGTGCTTGATCTAATTATGTACATATTAATTTGTCCCTTTGTCTATCTATCTTCTTTGAATCTGTACGAGCCGGAAATGGCTCGTTTCACAATCAAGTTACCATAATGAAGGAATATGATTTCCTCCCGCTAACGATAGCAATCTACAAATAGATTAAAGGGTACTCATCTCAGCCTGTAGTTTGCTAAACTGGATGAGGAGCACAGGCCCTACCCAGTCTAGCCCTGCATTCTACTGGATTTCATGCCAGCTTGAAGAGGTAATCCAATGCACTTTTCAGATTTACACATATTAATTTTCAAGTTTTAAAATTTTAACATTTTAACAAATTTACACACACTAATATTGAACTGAAACTTTACATGTCTGGCCTTTTATCTAGCCCACTTAATGTAAATATACATTCTTCGTTCCTTTACCGGACACTAGGAACATGGGATACCTCGGGATCCCCTTTACAACGGCCCGGACGCGCACTCGATTTCCCGTTGCGTGTTCACGCAGCTGACCAGGTATCAGTTGATGATCGACTGTTTACTGGGTGAAATACGTCAAACATCCGTGATCGTTCTCACACCACGTACTTCCTAATTTCTTTTTGTAGAATCTCACACTCCTATCCTCAGGTTTTAATATAATGAGTTCTGTAAATATTGGAACTCTTCCTGCTAGTAGACTGTTCAAGACTGTAATATGAACAACTACATGTCACGAATCACTGTGCTACGTAACATTCTAACACTTCGAACCCTACTCCACGAGTAAATATACACATGCTCCCTGGCGTAGTAACAGGCACAGAAAATATTCACAAGTAAGTTACGCACCCCTGGCGTGGTAACAGCTTGAACACATTATCAGAAGTAAGTCCGTCTCCACGACCCTATATTTATATTCGACTCCCCTCTCCTCCGAGTTCACGAAAGGTCATCTTACGACGCGCACCTCCGATATCCTCATACGACTACTTGCGCCTTTGCCAGTGGCTTAAATATGGGATCCAATGATGTAATTATGTTCTCGAAGGCTCTATGCCAATTCTCAACTAATATCGTTCGCTGGTAATTGATATAATTGCGAATTTAGCTCTTGTATCCCAGCCTGGGATTTCGTGCTCTTTTGCAGCATCCTTTGCCTGCAGCCAATCAGCGGATAGCATCCATGAATTCTCAGAATCACGCCAACCAATCTCCCTCAGTTAATAACTTTTAATAACTTTTATTATATGGTTAGGCCTCTAAATTCCACCTTATTCCGAATTTATTAATCACTTCCTTCTATCAATTTAATCCGTTGATTCAAGTTTGATAGTGCTTCTTACAATACGAAGTTGTTGTACCTACTACTGGTTTATGAATTTTATGATTGGTCCAAGCTAGCGCGGGACAGAGATGTTTCATATTTTTTTCTTCAAGTGCCAACCTTGTGCTCAGCTCCTGCTAGTAACTTGGAGCTTCCTTGATGTCTTTTCTAGGAATTCTGCACACGGCCTCCTCCAGTGTGTCGTACTATATCTCGCCTGCGGGCCTGAAACCTTCCACTGACTCGGAAATAACTCTTGCCTGTCTCTTCCCCCTTCATCACCATTTCTGAGAATTCTAATTCTGCTTGCCATTGTATTCCTTAATCTTAGTGGAGACAACAGTCTGTGGCAGGTTGCACAATACCACCTCGGCCTGGTCTGTACGACTATATGTAAAGTAAGATATTCTTTCTTCTGAAAATGAAATGTATATTCCTCAATAATTAATTATAATTGAATGACGCCATTCACACCCCCACCAGGGTGCAATATATAGATACATGTAATAAAATTCAATATAATTGAATAAGTAATTGTGATCCTGTAGAATTTTTGGAACAGTTGATGTGAAAAAACAATTGTGAAGAGAAAAAAATATATAGTAAAAAGCGCAATACCGGAAACAAATGAAAACATATATGCACAGTGCGATATTTTTTTAAATGTAAAAAATTGAAGTAGTCGAAGACGGCGCAAGTCAAGAGTTAAATTTGAATGAGAAAAACCTAAATGAAGGTGGCAGGATTTTTTTTTTGAGGTGAAAAGAAAAGATAGGAGAAATTAATAGAGGAAGAGGAATAGTGGAATAAGAGAAGAATAAAAGAGATTGAAGTTAAATGGTGTTGAGGAAGGATAAGATATGAAGATGAAGGAGGGGTAATTTAGGGTGGGTTATTGGAGGTAGAAAATGTGGGTAGGAACCCATTACCATTCCTTACCACCTTTAAGGGTACAAACCTGTTTTCACATTCCTCAACAATTGCTTTAAACCCATCCCAGTCTGTTTACATTTTTATTTACAATTTTCCAGCAATCATAGTTACTTTTTAAAAACTCCCTCATGTCTGCTTTATCAGTCATATGGTACCGCCTAATAGTCCTACTTTTAAGACCTTCCTTTCCACCAGATATATTTTTAACTACGACAAAAACAGCTTCGTGATCACTAATACCATCTATTACTTCGGTTTCTCTATAGAACTCATCTGGTTTCACCAGCACCATGTCCAGAATATTCTTCCCTCTAGTTGGTTCCATCACTTTCTGAATCAGCTGTCCTTCCCATATTAACTTATTTGCCATTTGTTGGTCATGCTTCCTGTTGTTCGCACTACCTTTCCAATTGACATTTGGTAAATTGAGATTTCCCACTAGAATCACATTTTTTCCCATATCGTTTTCCACATAGCCTCAAATAATACTGAATCAGCATCAGCGCTGCCCTTTTTCAGTCTGTACGCTCTAAAGACATAAGTTTTTTTTTGCTGTTTGTTTTACGTCGCACTGACACAGATAGGTCTTATGGCGACGATGAGATAGGAAAAGCCTAGGCATGGGAAGCAGCCTTGGCCTTAATTAAGGTACAGCCCCAGCATTTGCCCGGTGTGAAAATGGGAAACCACTGAAAACCATCTTTAGGGCTGCCAACAATGGATTCGAACCCACTATCTCCTGGATGCAAGCTCACAGCAGTGCGGCCCTAACCGCATGGTCAACTCACCCAGTAAGACATCATGTTACCTATTATCTTTAGAAATGAGTCTTACACCTATACACCCATGCTGCATTTACCAGATCCTGCACATCCCCAACTATGGTGGTACTTATACCAAGTGAAACAGTACCACCTTTTCCATTCCCTCCTCCTTCTCTCCTTACAAATTCTTCTTTCACCAGAATGAATACTCTCCTTCCTACCATTCCTATCCTATCTCTATGATACACACCCCAGTTCCATGAGAACATTTCTGCATCCATTATATCATTTCTCAGCCATGGTTTGACTCCTATTACAATATCTGGTATGTATATATCCATTAAATTACTTAATTCTATTCCTTTCTTTACAACACTTCTACAGTTCAACACTAACATTTTTATGTCATCCCTACTTGACTTCCAGATACCTGTACCCTTATCACTGCTCCCTAGACCACCCCATTTCCCTGAATGTTCCTCCCTATAACCCTTCTAAACAAATTTCCTAACTTATACGTACCACTGTGGTTTAAGTGAAGGCCATCTGAGTGCAGATCCCTGTCTCCTACCCACCCATTAGGATCCAGAAATCTCACTCCCACTTTCCCACATACCCACTCCATTGTCTCATTTAAATCCCCAATCACCTTCCAGTCAGTATTCCTCTTACACAGCATTTCACTGATAAGAATCTCTGCTTCCTTAAACTTCACCCATGCTGCATTTATCAGATCCCACACATCTTATATCTGCTTGCCTTAGGCTATTGGTACCAACGTGAAATACTTCTACCTCCTCCTTTCCCTCCTCTTTCTCTTCTACATTCACCAACATCTGCCTCAACCTAATTCCTGGATAACACTCTACCATGGTTCCCTTTCCTCCATACACTTTCCCCACATGTCTAACAATGGAAAACCCGATGATCAGAGCCTCAACACTACTCACCTCATTTGATCCTCTTCCCTCCTGGTCAGCCTTATCTTTTCTGACAGCTGCAGATGCTACTTCCTCCTCCCTTTTCTCCATCCATGACCCTGTTCCCCTTGTCTTTTCCTATCCTCTACTCTACATTTCCTTTTCCTACCTTTTCCCTTCCTCCTATTTCCACACTTCTCAGCAACAGTTCCCTGTTCCTCATCATCCCTCTGTTGTTCTACCTGTACTGATTAGTACTGATTGCTCACAGTCACCTGTCCTGAATTCTGATCCTGAATAGAGCCCTTAGCCTTCAGTCTCCTTCCTTTGATAATAATAGACCACCTGTCTTCTACAATTCCTCCCCTTTCCTTTCCATCCCTCTTTTACACCTACTGTATCCTGTACATTGTTTGAGGAGCCTACGTTCCTTCCTGTCTTCTGAGAGAATCCTAATTATCTTCCTCAAACTCTCCAACTCCTCCCTCATACTCCTCAATGTCTGGCCACATCCACAGTTCCTACACTTGCACTACTTAGCCATTCTTTACAGAAAAATGAAAAGAAAAGGAAAAACAAAACAACTTATTCTGTGCAAAAAAAAAATGATAGGAAAGAAATATTGTCTAGGATAGTACACAAAGATCACACAACAATAAGGTAATTAATATACTACTACACTATAATACTACTTCGTCGTAGTATATTTTTATCCTGCAACACCCTAACAGGATAAAAACTGCTGGTAATTACTAAATACTGAAAGGAATACATAAGAATTACACAATTCTAAACTGCAGTTAAGCCTATCCTAATTACAACAACAGAATTCTAGTTAGAGATTTTTTACAGATACTTTTTTTCTTTTTTTTTGCTATTTGCTTTACGTTGCACTGACACAGATATGTCTTATGGCGACAATGTGATAGGAAAGGCCTAAGAATTTGAAGCAAGCGGCCATGGCCTTAATTAAGGTACAGCCCCAGCATTTGCCTTGTGTGAAAATGGGAAACCACGGAAAACCATCTTCAGCGCTGCCGACAGTGGGGCTCGAACCCACTATCTCCCGATTACTGGATATTGGCCGCACTTAAGCGACTGCTCGGTACAGATACTTCTACTACACTACACACATATTTTACAATAATAGAATAAGCACGCTAATTTCTAATAAGATTGGTACTGCAATACACTACAATAATTTTAAACTATGTTCAGATGTACCCTAACTACAATATGTTATTATTAAGCACAAACAGAAATGATAATTGCAATTATAGTTTGAAATTCACAAGAACTATCAAAGATTATTATTTAGATACACACGAAAGATACACACAAATATAACAGGCAAGATTCTATCTAATATATCATATCTACACTACAATTCTCAACTGAAATGTGGTTATGTGAGTTTTACAGCTGGTGGATTACTATTATTTTCCCTACTACGTGGGACGGAGAGTAAAAGTGTCCTTAAATGCTGAAAAATAAGAGGTTGTCTACAATAATTTCTCAACAAAAACAAAAAATATCTTCTGTCAAAACTATGCTGGGGACTGTAATTGCAATATTACTGGGATATATTCTTTAACCCGCGAGTGGTCGCTAGCCGAAATGTAACGTGAGTGGTTGCATATGAGACTTTCTCTCACATTAAAATAAATATGGCATTTTTCACAGTTTTGAGGGGCGTAAGGCTGAAATTTACTACTGAAATGAAACGCAAGTTCTACCTTATATATTTTAGATAAAAATGAAATGATTAGCTGTGGGAGAGAGAGAGAGAGAGAGCGTATGGCTTTTAGCGCCGGAAGTGTCCGAGGACAAGTTCGCCTTGCCAGATGCAGGTCTTTTTGATTTGACGCCCGTAGGCGACCTGCTCATCTTGATGAGGATGAAATGATGATGAAGACGACACATATACCCAGCCCCCGTGTCAGCGAAATTAACCATTTAAGGTTAAAATTCCCGACCTCGCCAGGAACCGAACCCGGGACTTCTGTTACTAAAGGTCAGTACGCTAACCATTTAACCATGGAGCCGGACATGATTAGCTGTTTATTAAAGACACAAATTACTACTTAAAATAACATATGCAATGTACATAAAAATAACTTCCGTCCTGAAGTTGTAAAAAATAAAATCTCACACATGCATTATATCTAGTAATATTTATGTACAAGACAAGTTTTCTGAACAGAATAACATTTTCAAAAACATGAAGTGCTCAAAATACAAATACTAACGCGTACAACAGGAGTAAGTTTCCCGCTCCACTTCAAAATAACACCAATGTCATTAGTCGCGCGATGAGAGAAACTCTCACGCAGCGCGCACGGACACATAGGAACCTTTGTTCTGACTAGCGGAGGGGGTGATTACCCTTCGAATGTGAATCGCTCTACTCATGACAGTTATAAACTCAGCTAGAAGAGGGAACAGTCATCTCCCTTTCATCACTGTGTAGTATCACAATAAAAAATAATGTGAGAGAAAATCTCATATAGCAACCACTCGCGGGTTAATGATTAAGAGGGGATTTCTGCAAGGCAATATTATTGGATATTTATGTTTCCTTATATAAAACTAATGCGAGTAAAGAACTGGAATCACAGATAAGCATTTTTGTGGATGATGTTATACTGTATAGAGTAATAAGTAAGTTACAGGATTGTGAGCAACTCCTAAAAAAGCCTTGATAATGCCGAGAGATGGACGGCAGACAATGCTATACTGATAAATAGGGTGAAAACTCAGGTTGTAAGTTTCACCAAAAGGAAGAGTCCCTTCAGTTTTAAAGAGAATGTACATCTCGGGAACTCCTGTAAGTACCTAGGTGTTAATATAAGGAAAGATCTTCATTGGGGTGATCACATTAGCAAGGTACTCATAAGTAAGGGTTACAGTTCTCTTCGTATGGCTGTACGGGGTTGTAGTAAGATGTAAAGGAAGGGTGTATAAGACACTGATAAGACCCCAATTAGAGTATGGTTCCAGTGTATGGGACTGAACTAGAAGAGATCCAGTAGTCTTACAAAAATATTACAATCTTTGGGCTGGGAAGACTTGGGTGTCAGGAGAAGAACTGCTCAGCTAAGCAGCATGTTACAGGCTGTCATTGGAGAGAAGGGGTGAAATGACATCAGTAGATGAATAAGCTTGAGTGGAATTTTTAAACATAGGGAAGATAAATTTGGAACTCTAGATGACAAACTGGAGCAATTATTCATTCATAAGAAATGAGGGACTGGAATAATTTATCAAGGGAGATGTTCAATAAATTTCCAACTTCTTGGAAATTATGTGAGAAATTACTATTTATTTATTTATTTATCGTGTCAGAAGTACAAAGTAAGAGAGACAAAAATTAAACAAGGAAATTTTAAACATTGGTTGACCAAATATTGGCCACGACAAGTGCATTTGGAGTTGCCCTCATTAGATCTTTAATGGTACAAGTGGCTGGAGAAGATGGACACAGTAGAAGATGCTCGTTAGTCTGCTTAGTACCACACTTGCAGTAAACTGTATCCACAGGAAGGCCCCATTTCTGTAGGTTGGTCTTGCATCTCGTGGTGCTGGAGCGTAATTGATTGAGAGCCTTCCATGTTGTCCACTGTTCAGAATGTCCAGGAGGAAGTTCTTCCTTTGGAACCATCCATTCTCTCAAATGCTGACATTTTTCCCGCCACATTGAGATTCTTGCTTGTTGTGGTGTTCCTTTAAGAGCTTCAGTGGTTGTCAAGAAGCTCTTTCTTGATTTCAACCTAGGATGTGCTGGTTGACAGGCATACTATGTAAACAACTGACAGAGAGTCTGCCAACTGGGCAACAGCACTCAATGCAGGTCAGTTGTAAATGTAAGCTGGATAAATACAGGATAGGGGAAGAAACATAAGATAAAGATCAATGCAAGTGGTGAAAGATCAGGAACAGGACAAACATGAAAGGGGGAAAGGATCCTAATGGGATAATATAAGAACTGGAAAGAAACAAACAAGTTCTTCCACATCCACCTCCTCCCAGTCCCTGACTAGCCTGTTTCTGCTTCCAAGCCCCATACAGTAACGTGTAGTTTTTACCCCGAAAAACATTTTTATATACCTTTTGCCTTTAATCAACACAGGAAAAGAATTTTCATGCATGGAAAGCTGCTTTTTTAAATGAATTTCCTTAAAAGATGATTATGCAGATTAAGAATGATTTATGTGTCCTGATAAAAGGCTACAAGTAACATGACAGCTTTGCCTTTCACAGTCAGCAACATGATAGTAGAAGTTTACCGAGTTTGTAGGCTGCAGTCTTGTGGGTTCAGTTGTGGACTACTTGCAACCATACTGCATACCAGAAATAGTGGGTCTTTGAAAATGTCAAAAACAATTTTCAGTGTAACATTGAAAGATTCAGTCTTGGACCATCTACAAGCTTGTAATGTAAGTAATCTAGGTCACAAGTAACTTTCTAGTATTTCATAACCTTATCCCTCATTTGTTTTACTTCCTCTAAATTAGGATTAGAAATAGATTATTAACAAAGATGTTCTACACCTTTACTGATGTAAATATTTATCATTTTCAGTCATGATCATATTCCTCTACACAGGAATAGCAATGGTCACCATCCACTTGGTTAGCTGTGTTCTACTAGTCTATGGTGCCATTATGGTAAGTTGATTTCAATCATTTATTCAAGATCACTTTTTAACGTATTTAAGGGGAAGAAGCCTTAGATATTCATTTGACTTCTCGGTATTGCACTCAAGAAAATGAAGTTATACACTATGTGATCAAAAATATCCGGACACCCCCAAAAACATACGTTTTCCATATTAGGTGCATTGTGCTGCCACCTACTGCCAGGTACTCCATAGCAGCGATTTCAGTAGTCATTCGACATCGTGAGAGAGCAGAATGGGGTGCTCCGCAGAACTCACGGACTTCGAACGTGGTCAGGTGATTGGGTGTCACTTGTGTCAGAACTCTGTATGCGAGATTTCCACACTATTAAACATCCCTAGGTCCACTGTTTCTGATGTGAAAGTGAAGTGGAAACGTGAAGGGACACGTGCAGCATGAAAGCGTACAGGCCGACCTCGTCTGTTGACTGACAGAGACCGCCGACAGTTGAAGAGTGTCGTCAAGTGTAATAGGCAGGCATGTATCCAGACCATCATACAGGAATTGCAAACTGCACCAGGATCCACTCCAAGTACTATGACAGTTCAGCAGGAGGTGAGAAAACTTGGATTTCATGATTGACCAGCTGCCCATAAGCCACACATCATGCAGGTCAATGCCAAACAACGCCTCGCTTGGTGTAAGAAGCATAAACATTGGATGATTGAACAGTGGAAAAATTTTGTGTGGAGTGACGAATCACGGTACACAGTGTGGCGATCCGATGGCAGGGTGTGGGTATGGCGAATGCCCGGTGAACGTCATCTGCCAGCACGTGTAGTGCCAATAGTAAAATTCGGAGGCGGTGGAGTTATGGCGTGGTCGTGCTTTTCATGGAGGGGGGTTGCACCCCTTGTTGTTTTGCATGGCACTATCACAGCACAGGCCTACATTGATGTTTTAAGCAGCTTCTTGCTTCCCACTGTTGAAGAGCACTTCGGGGATGGAGATTATATCTTTCAACATGATCGAGCACCTGTTCATAATGCACGGCCTGTGGTGGAGTGGCTACATGACAATAACATCCCTGTAATGGACTGACCTGCACAGAGTCCCGGCCTGAATTCTATAGAACACCTTTGGGATGTTTTGGATCTAACATATAGACAAGGCAGATGATCAGATATATGGGGTGAAAACAAAATGCCATCTTCAAATACCAGGCTACAGCGGCTATGAATTTTGAGATAGGAAATGCTATGGTATTATGATAAGTCATGGAGATGTAGAGGCAAATCGGGAAGTCAAATGCGATGATAGTTAATTTGATCCCCATCGCATGTAATAAGTGGCGTTAAATATCACGAGAACATCAACGATCGGATGTGTGCGACATGTACTTGTCCCTGGAAAGAATGGATTGGTTGGCTTAAGTAGATACATCATAGGAATGGGGAGGACTTTAACTACTTACATTAAATTTGTAAGTCCCATGCCAACTGCTACATTCCTTGGGATTGTGCAGTGGAGGCAATAAGTAGTAGTGGTGGGAGAATAGCATACTGGACAGGTTCTTCTTCATACAAAGAGCAACATTTCAGTACTGTAACGTTAATTCCCATTTAATATCATTCTGTAATGTACTACATTAGATTCTTTCCTTTCGTTCTTTTTTCTTTTGCTATCTGATTTACGTCGCACCAACCCAGACAGGTCTTATGGCACTGATAGCATAGGACTGGAAATGAAGTGACTGTGGCTTAATTAAGGTACAGCTATACTAATAACAATTTTAAATGCTACAGAAACTGAATTACATTAAGAATGAAAATAGTTTGTGATCGCTCATAACTTGTGAAGTGTTTCCTGTTATTTTCATTTTCTGAACTTCGGTGGCCAAGAAAAATGTTCATTTTTGTTCCGTATTGAGGTACAATATTGTTTTGTCACTTTATTCTTATATTTGTAAGAGCCAGTCACCTCAACCCAGCCAAAAGGGGTTAAATTGACCAATGGTTTAAAAAACAGGGAAATGAGGTTCTGCTCACATTGCAGTCCATCTCAACCAGTTTATTTGATTATTCATGTGTTTTATCATTGGGTAAGATAAGTGAGATGGGAAAATTTGAAGTTATACAAGCACATTAAATACGCTTGGATGGGTAAAGATCACCTCGTCAGTCCAAAGTACCCGTTCAAGGAAGTCCAGATCTCCCTCCAATGCATTCAGCAGTCAATAACAATATGCCGTGTAGTGAGGGCAATCAGTAGGCTAAAGATAGTGGACTTGAGTGTTGCGGCAGGGGTACAAAATGTCACGGAGAACAATGATTACAGTGCGTTGGTGGACCCCCAAGTGCCAGGCAATCTGTCGAGTACTGAGGGAGGGATCTGTGGAAAACATGCCCAAGATACTCTATTCCAATTGCGAAGTCCAGCAAATTTGGTGGTTGACAGTGGCATATACAGCATCTGTCGATCTAGTTGTTCGAAAACATGTTGGTCAAGGTGGATAAACATTCCATGTACCAGCTAACAGCTCAATTGTCACTCTCTCCCATCACCAAGTTCATGTTGCATATTATTTTTTCTGTAAGTCATAGCTGGTTTGTCATCACAGCTCACTGTGTTGCATGACCCAAACATTGTCTGGCATGGTGAAAGAGCAATTAAAGGTACGGGTTGTTTGATGACAACATGGGGATGTTACATTTGGTACTTAAGCCTGTACATAACAGAGGCATGACCACCTGTATTTGACATGAGGGAAAATTGCAGCATAGGATATTAGTTCCTATCTTATGTCAGCATGTTACTTCGAAGACAGCATTTTGTATTCACCTTGTAAAGATATAGATATTTTATCACCTTTCATAGAGTACCAGGATTGTTAATAGTTATGCACCGGGCGAGTTGGCCGTGCGCGTAGAGGCGCGCGGCTGTGAGCTTGCATCCGGGAGATAGTAGGTTCGAATCCCACTATCGGCAGCCCTGAAAATGGTTTTCCGTGGTTTCCCATTTTCCACACCAGGCAAATGCTGGGGCTGTACCTTAATTAAGGCCACGGCCGCTTCCTTCCAACTCCAAGGCCGTTCCCATCCCGTCGTCGCCATAAGACCTATCTGTGTCGGTGCGACGTAAAGCCCCTAGCAAAAAAAAAAAAAAAAAAATAGTTATGCTCAAGCCAAATTTAATGTCAGAATGGTTAAAATTTATCACTTTATGATGGACAATGGAAACATCAAAGCTTTCTACATTTTCATGGACAAATGAAATTGATCTGAACATTCTTTCTTATTCAGTACAATACCAATTTGCATGCAAAGGTCGTTCTATATTCAGAATAATTTTGACACAATAATCTGGAGACAAGAACTGTTTAACATTGGTAATTTTGGTGATAGTGATAGTAATTTTGCTAGAATAGACAACATTCAAAATATCTGTAGTATCTTTAACTTAATATGACATAGTTGTAAATTCAATACTTCCTGCTTATAGAATTTACTGGTATAGTCTAATTTATTTCTCATATTATTCACAATTTGATCCTTAATGTGCTTTACGAGAATCTAAAACAGAAACAAGAATTATTAAGATGAATATAATGAGGATGGATATTAATTTCCTTTTAACATTTCTGTGTGTATAGGAAGTCCGCCAGTTTGTGCTACCATGGATCAGCATTGTCTTGATTGTTCTGGTGGTGAGCTTCACTGGGCTTCTTGTCTGCTTGATCCTAAATTATGGCTCCAAGAGTGCTCTCATTATTGCATCACTCATCATTCAGATACGTAAGTACAAATTTATGTACAGAGGTTTGCTCACTTGTTCGCCTCAATATTCTTTTCCTTTTTCTCCCTGTCCTATAGGAAAGCCTTGCATATGGATACTTTTTTCTTCAATAACTATATAGGATTGGAATAATTCTGATGCGAAGAAACTTACTGAAGGACTTTAAATATTCAGCTATTGCTCAAGGTTTCTCCTTTTTTTACAACATAATTCCTCTATATATGAGATAAACCTCTGGTTGTGAAATACAACTCACAAATTGCAATTCATACAAGTGTTCTGATTATGATTCATCACTGCCATGTAGCCAGGACTATACTGTGTGACAAATTGTAAGGGTATTGTTTAAAAGACAGTAATCTATATAAATAAAATAAGAGTTGTTTCGGGCTGGATTTGTGTGTCAGTCATTTGCAATTTTTAAATATCCATCATGTCTGTCTGTCTGTCTGAATGTATGTATGCACGTCATGAGAAAATATCATGAATTTAATGAAAATTGATATTTAAAATCAGAGGAGAAAGCACTGCAATCTCGGCTATAAATAATTTTATTCATGCTAGATGAAATGGTAGTTTAGGGGAAGGTCTAAAATCAATACTAAAATATCATATAAAAGTTGCAGAAAATAACATTTTCAATCTTATGCATGATACCTACTACTCCTATGATGAATAAAAACGGAAATAATTACAATTTTGTAATTATTTCCTGTGTCCTACCATTATCAGTGTCCTTTTTCGTAACAAAAAGAGGAGGAATAATTTCTAATCTTCAATACCTCATACATTTTTATCATAATAGAAAGGCTACTTATACCAATAACTGAAAATCTTCTCTTTCCCAAAGCAGGCTGTGAGTGGATGTCTGCAAGAGTGGAACAGCCTCTGATGCCAATAATGCTCTTGAGGAACCTAAATGCACCAAAATTGTGCAACGGTACTTGCCTAAGAGTAAGGGCGCCATACTGGAATATCATTAAGGCCGATATTTTAACTTGTACATACTTCCTTGCAATTATCTCTTCCAATTCAAGCAACATCAGTTTCCTAAAAACTATCAGCTTTGCGATGTCCCTAAATAAGTCGCAAGGCCAAACGCTCATCACCACTGGGGTAGAACTTGGAAATTCAGGCTGTTTCTCGCATGACCAATTGTACATTGCCGGTTCTCAAGACAGGACCTCTAATTTTTTTTATACATGCATCAGGCAGTGAGACTCAAAACATTGTTTATACTGAGGATCTCCAATGGAAAGATATCCCTTCCACGAACAGAATGGATATCTTAACGTTACTCAGTCACACTTTCGAAACTACTTACACTGTTAGGTTAATAGTTTTCTTGCTAAGGGACCTGTCCTTTTAAAGAAAGACTGCCATATTCATACATCCACTCCAGCTGTGAATCAGACTACTTTTCTCCATGTTCTGGATATTTTAAACTTGGTATTTGTGGTCTGTCATGTCCAGAAAAACCAGGAAATATAATTTTTAAACATCCATCATGTCCGTTTGTCTGTCTATATGTCTGTCTACATGACCAACATGTCGAAGACAGGTAGGATAGATTGTAACTTATATAAACAAAGTTAATTGTAGAATATTGTGCTGTAGCAAACTGAACAACTTTTAGTTAAAATAAAAGTTGAAGTAATGTAAAGATAGCCATACATTTGTCTAAATGTTAACATGACAGAACTTTTGTGAAGAAATACAATCAGAACAGATTGTTACCAGGATATACAGACATTCACAATGCGATACAAGATTGGATAAATACACAGCATGTAAATGTTGGGTAATATGTATATAATGGAATTGTATGGTACCACATTCTGCATAGACTTCTGTTAAGTACAGGTAATTTAGAAGACACTCTTTATACATATTGTGTTCTGGGATTCCATTACTATGAAATACTCTCCTGTTTTGATGAATTATTCATCTATCTAAATTTGAGATTTCACCATTTATTACACATTTATTAACAAGTACATATTGCACACTTATATTAGACTAGCCATAATATACGTCATTGACGGTACAATCACGTATCATGTCCATAATTAAATTTTTGCCTGCCCCTCATATCATTCCACAGATTCTGAGGTACATAGGAAGGCATACCTCTCCCTGTCAGCAGCTTGTCGTGACATACTTTTTGTGGCTCTCTGTAGTTTCATTTTTTAAAATGATTGTTTATCTTGATTTGATCTCTTCTTTCCGGTATTAAAGCATTGGGTTAATATTAAAAAAAAATACTGACTTATGTACATAGGCTTTAAAATGCTGCCAGAACCATCTTCATAACAATTCTCTTTACAGTCTATAGAGGCAGTTACCAGCTCTTGGATCTAAACTTCCACATGACTGCCACTGATATTTCCTTTCTTTTTTGCTGCATTGGATAAAAGTATAGAACAAACATTCACCATGAGCTATTTTTGTATAAAACTAACCATAAGAGAGAGAGAGAGAGAGAGAGAGAGAGAGAGAGAGAGAGAGAGAGAGAGAGACATTGAGTTTAATGCTTTAGGCCTCTTCTGAAGCACCCCGCCCTGCTGAAATTTTTTGAACAACTTATAGTTAAGATCCTACTCAACGTTATTCTAAACTGAAATACCAAGTTTTATTTAAATCCACCTGTCCATTTCCCTGTGATATTGTAACAGATAGATAAATATTAAACTGAACTTGACATAATTATTATAATGACATCATTATTCATGTGTGAATACCGTATTAATCAACTGGATGGAATGTTGTGGTTAAAAGTATGGCTATCATGAAATGCATGGTTCATGGTGTGGGTTACTGTAGTCACGTTCTAGTTCGTGAACCATTGGCAACAGCTGAGTGGCCTAGTAAGTGATCCTGAGAGTTGGGATACCAGTTGCTACGGAATGGGAGTGGGAATGTTGCACATATTCTGAGTCATGGCCTTCCTTGTGCTCAGGCGGCTAGGGCTATACAATCCACCAGTGGTCCCTAACCCGTCAGAGGAGAGATTCTTACTTGGACTATACGTAAGTAGGGTAGCATCCTGCTTCATGAATTTACCAAGCTCAGAACATTTTAAGGAAGCTTTGGACCTATGGGAGTAACAGAGTCACACTCCCATTTGACAGGCGAGGGACTCCATGGAAATAATTTGGCGAACGAAATGGAATTCGATAGGGAGCTATCAATATTAATAGGGCTTATGGAAGAAAGAAAGTAGAACTGACTGAGTCAGCAAAGAGGATGCATCTGGATGTACTAGGAGTAGGTGATATTAGGGTAAAGGGAGATAACGAGGAAGAGATAGGAAATTCTTAAATGTACTTTACGGGTGATCAAAAGGGAAGGGCAGAGTCTGGGGTAGGGCTGTTCATCAGGAATACTATTGCATGCAACATATTTTCTGTTAGGCATGTACATGAGTGAATGATCTGGGTAGATTTGGTAGTTGGAGGAATTAGGATGAGAATTGTCTCAGTGTATTCACCATTTGAGGGTGCAAATGAGGATGAAGTTGACAAGTTTTATGAAGCATTGAGTGACATCATAGTCAGGGTCAACAGCAAGGATAGGATAGTGCTAATGGGCGATTTCAATGCAAGAGCTGGAAATAGAACTGAAGGATATGAAAGAGTGATTGGTAAATATGGGGAAGATATGGAAGCTAATGGGAATGGGAAGCATCTGCTGGACTTCTATGCTGGTACGGGTTCAGTAGTTATGAATAAATTCTTCACACATAAGGCTATTCACCGCTACATCTGGGAGGGTAGAGGTACCAGATCCATACTAGACTATATCTTAACTGACTTCGAATTCAGGAAATCTGTTAGGAGTGTATGGGTTTTTTGAAGATTTTTCAATGATACGACCACTATCTAATCTGTAGTGAAGTATCTCTAGACCTAGGATAGAGAAAGTGAAATCTGTCTGCAAACAAATAAGGGTAGAAAATCTCCAGGATGAGGAAATTAGACAGAAGTACTTGGGTATAATTAGTGAGAAGTTCCAAACAGTGGGCAGTAAGCAGGTTCAGGATATAGAAAGAGAATGCGTGGCATACAGGGATGCTGTAGTAGCAACAGCAAGGGAGTGCCTAGGAACAACTGTGTGTAAAGATGGAAAAAAAGCAAACTTCTTGGTGGAATGATGAAGTGAGAGCAGCTTGCAAATGTAAACAGGAAGGCTCATCAGAAATTTCTCCAAACAAGGCTTGATGCAGACAAGGAATTGTACATAGATGAAAGAAACAGATAGTTGTTGAATCCAAAAAGAACTCGTGGGAAGATTTTGGTAATAACCTGGAAAGGCTAGGTCAAGCACCAGGGAAACCTTTCTGGAAAGTAATAAAGAATCTTAAGAAGGGAGGCAAAAAGGAAATGAACAGTGTTTTGGGTAATTCAGGTGAACTCATAATAGATCCCAGGGAATATTTTGAAAATCATCTCAACGTAAAAAGAAATCTTCGTGGTGGTGTCGCAAACAACAGGGCTCATGGGGAGGAGGAAAATGATATTGGTTAAATTACGTTTGAGGAAGTGGAAATGATGGTAAATAAACTCCATTGTCATAAAGCAGCAGGAATAGATGAAATTAGACCTGAAATGGTGAAGTATAGTGGGAAGGCAGGAGTGAAATGGCTTCATAGAATATTAAAGATTAGTATGGAGTGTTGGTAAGGTACGTTCAGATTGGACAAAAGCAGTAATTGCACCTATCTATAAGTAAGGGAACAGGGCAACAACTATTGAGGTATCTCATTGATTAGTATACCAGGCACCGAGCTCAATAGCTGCAGTCGCTTAAGTGCGGCCAGTATCCAGTATTCGGGAGATAGTAGGTTCGAACCCCACTGTCGGCAGCCCTGAAAATGGTTTTCCGTGGTTTTCCATTTTCACACCAGGCAAATGCTGGGGCTGTACCTTAATTAAGGCCACGGCCGCTTCCTTCCCACTCCTAGCCCTTCCCTGTCCCATCATTGCCATAAGACCTATCTGTGTCGGTGCGATGTAAAGCAACTAGCAAAAAAAAAAAAAGAAAAAAAAATACCAGGCAAAGAATTCTCTGGCGTCTTGGAAGGGAGGGTGCAATAATTGGTCGAGAGGAAGTTGGATGAAAACCAGTGTGATTTCAGACCACAGAGGGGCTGTCAGGATCAGATTTTCAGTATGCACCAATTAATTGAAAGATGCTACGAGAGGAATAGACAGTTGTGTTTATGTTTCGTAGATCTAGAGAAAGCATATGACAGGGTACCTAGGGAAAAGATGTTTGCCCTACTTGGGGACTATGGGATCAAGGGTAGATTATTAAAATCAATCAAAGGCATTTATGTTGACAATTGGGTGACAGTGAGAATTGATGGTAGAATGAATTCTTGGTTCAGGGCACTTACAGGGGTCAGACAAAGCTGTAATCTTTCATCTTTTTTGTTTGTAGTTTACATGGATCATCTGCTGAAAGGTATAAAATGGCAGGGAGGGATTCGGTTAGTTGGAAATGTAGTAAGCAGTCTGGCCTCTGCTGACGACTTGGTCATAATGGCAGATTGTGCCAAAAGCCTGCAGTCTAATATCTTGCAACTTGAAAATACTGTATAATCTTGAGTAACACCCCCACTGTTTTTTCAAAAATATCGCTTCCACACTTGGGTGCAGGTCTTATTTAAAATTTGGGAAAATTATCTTTCCGAATGTGCGTAAATCGGGCATCACCGCTGGGCCGGCTTGGCAACAATGCTCTCTCCGCTCTTAGTATACGCTACTTCCGCGCTTGATGTCAGGCTCATGCACGTTCTCGGAGTATCAACATGAATTCCACAAAGCGTTCGTGATCTTTTACTGTGAGCGAAAAACTGAAAATAGTTCGGGAAGCCAAAATTATTGGAATTGTGCTGCCAGTAAGAAATACGATATTGACGAGTCGTGTATTCACGATTGGAGAAAGAAGAAAAATGTGCTATTAACATGTAGTGGTGATCGTAGAGCTTTTCGTGGACTGAGTGTATAATTTCCAGAAATTGAAAAAACTTTATAAATATGTGACAGAAAGGCAGGAATTGGGATATGGTGTGTCAACAAAATGTGTCAGCTAAAGGCAGTAGAGATCGCAAAGGAACTTTCAATGGAAGGGTTTAAGGCAAGCTGGGGATGGGTTTGTAATTTTTATAAAAGAAATGGGTTGAGCTTACGAAGGCGTACCTCAATTTCACAGCGTCTTCCTGGTGCCTACGATGAGAAGTTATTGTCGTTTCAGCGTCACATAATTCGGTTGTGGAAGGAAAATACATATTTGCTTACCCAAATTGGCAATGCAGATCAGACGCCAGTCTACTTTGAAATGCCAGTGGACAGGACTGTGAATGTTAAGGGTGCAAAAGGTGTTACCAGTAGAACAGGTGGTAATGAAAAACAATGGTGTATGGTAATGTTGTACTATATTCTCACCAATGGAACGAAATCTCCGCTGTACATTTTTCTCAAGCAAAAGATGCTTCCTAAAAATCTACCCACTGGTGTTATCGTCAGATCTTAGAACTCTAGCTGGGTGGACAGTTCACTTGTGGAAGACTGGGTAAAGTGTGTCTGGCAACGTTGCCTTGGTGCAATATTGGGAGAAAACTTGTTTGTTCTCGACAGTTACCACGGCCACACAACAGATGTTGTGAAGAAACATATCAAGGATGGGAAAACGGACCTAGCAGTCATTCCGGGCGGGATGACGTCTATTCTACATCCGCTGGATGTCTGCGTGAACCGTCCATTTAAAGTAGCCTTGAAACAGCTCTATACAGAATGGATGGAGGCTGATAATCACACACTGACGCCAGCTGGTCGCATTCAGCGCCCGGAAGTTCAGCTGCTGTGTTCGTGGATTTTGACGGCATGGAATCGTATCCCTAGAGACCTTATACGGAAGATCTTCAGGAAATGTAGCATTTCTAATGCTACGGATGGCAGCGATGACGACATTTTGTGGGAAGGTAATGGTGATGAAAGTTCCGAAGTTGGTACTGATGATGATGATGATGATGAAGAATGAACTCATTAGATATCGTTCTGGAAATGTTTGTTTACTTTTATTTGTATTTTCTAATCATTTGATGTGTGTTAGTAAATATTGTAAATAATTCTGACTTAACTTTTTTTTAAAATTTGTTCTTTCAAAATAAGGGTGCGGGTCTTATTCGGTGGCAGGTGGTATTCGAGATTATACAGGATGCAATGAGTATGGTATGAAAATTAGCCTTTTGAAGACTAAATGTCAGTAGGTAAGAAATTCAATAGAATTGACTGTCAGATTGGTGATACAAAGCTGGAACAGGTAAATAATTTCAAGTATTTAGGATGTGTGTTCTCCCAGGATGGTAATATAGTAAGTGAGATTGAATCAAGGTGCAGTAAAGCTAATGCAGTGAGCTTGCAGTTGTGATCAACAGTATTCTGTAAGAAGGAAGTCAGCTCCCAGACGAAACTATCTTTACATTGGTCTGTTTTCAGACCAACTTTGCTTTACGGGAGCGAAAGCTGGGTTGACTCAGGATATCTTATTCGTAAGTTAGAAGTTTAATAATAATAATGTTATTTGCTTTATGTCCCACTAACTACTATTTTACGATTTTCGGTGACGCCCAGGTGCTGGAATTTAGTCCCACAGGAGTTCTTTTATGTGCCAGTAAATCTACCGACACAAGGCTGACGTATTTGAGCACCTTCAAATACCACCAGACTGAGCCAGGATCGAACCTGCCAAGTTAGAAATTGAGTCTAACCACCGCCGTCTTGGTCTACCTTTACTCCTCTCACCCTCCAAAACAGAATTTATTATTCTCCTAGGTAACCTATCCTCCTCCATTCACCTCACATGACCCCACCACCGAAGCCTGTTTATGTGTACAGCTTCATCCATCGAGTTCATTCCTAAATTAACCTTTATCTCCTCATTCCGAGTACCCTCCTACCGTTGTTCGCACCTGTTTGTACTAACAATCATTCTCGCTGATTTCATGTCTGTTACTTCTAACTTATGAATAAGATACCCTCAGTCCACCCAGCTTTCGCTCCCGTAATGCAAAGTTGGTCTGAAAACAGACCGATGTAAAGATAGTTTTGTCTGGGAGCTGACTTCCTTCTTGCAGAACACTTTTGATCGCAACTGCAAACTCACTGCATTAGCTTTACTACACCTTGATTTAATCTCACTTACTATATTACCATCCTGGGAGAACACACAACCTAAATACTTGAAATTATCTACCTGTTCCAGCTTTGTATCACGAATCTGACATTCAATTCTGTTGAATTTCTTACCTTTTGACATCAATTTAGTCTTCGAAAGGCTAATTTTCACACCATACTCATTTCACCTATTTTAAAGTTCCAAGATATTAGACTGCAGGCTTTCGGCACAATCTGCCATTAAGACCAAGTCATCAGCATAGGCCAGACTGCTTACTACATTTCCAACTAACCGAATCCCTCCCTGTCATTTTATACCTTTCAGCAGATGATCCATGTAAACTACGAACAGCAAAGGTGAAAGATTACAACCTTGTCTAACCTCTGTAAGCACCCTGAACCAATAACTTATTCTACCGTCAATTCTCACTGAAGCCCAATTGTCAACATAAATGCCTTTGATTGACTTTAATAATCTACGCTTAATTCCATAGTTCCCCAGTATGGTGAACATCTTTTCCCTCGGTACCCTGTCATATGCTTTCTCTAGATCTATGAAACATAAGCACAACTGCCTATTCCACTCGTAGCATTTTTCAGTTACCTGGCGCATACTGAAAATCTGATCCAGACAGCCTCTCTGTGGTCTGAAACTACACTGGTATTCATCCAAATTCCTCTCAACGACTGATCGCACCCTCCCTTCCAAGATGCCAGTGAATACTTTGCCTTGTATACTAATCAGCGAGATACCTCAATAGTTGTTGCAATCCTTCCTGTTCCCTTGCTTATAGATAGGTGCAATTACTACTTTTGTCCAATCTGAAGGTACCGTACCTTACCAACACTCCATGCTAATCTTACTACTCTATGAAGCCATTTCATTCCTGCCTTCCCACTATACTTCACCATTTCAGGTCTAAGTTCATCTATTCCTGCTGCTTTATGACAATGGTGTTTATTTACCATCCTTTCCATTTCCTCAAGCGTAATTCCACCACCATCATTTACCTCCTCCCCATGAGCTTGGCTGTTACCAACATCACCAGGATGATTTCCTTTTACGTTGAGAAGATGTTCAAAATATTCCCTCCACCTCTCCAGTGATTCCCTGGGATCTATTATGAACTCACCTGAATTACTCAAAACACTGTTCATTTCCTTTTTTCCTCCTTTCCTAAGATTATTTATTACTGTCCAAAAAGGGTTCCCTGCTGCTTGGCCTAGCCTTTCCAGATTATTACCAAAATCTTCCCACGACTTCTTTGGATTCAGTAACTATTTGTTTAGCTCTGTTTCTTTCATCTACGTACAAATCCCTGTCTGCCTCGGCCCTTGTTTGGAGCCATTTCTGATAAGCCTTCTTTTTTACATTTGCAAGATGCTCTCACTTCATCATTCCACAAAGATGTTCGCCTTTTCCCATCTTTACACACAGTTGTTCCTAGGCATTCCCTTGCTGTTGCTACTACAGCATCCCTGTACGCCACCCATTCTCTTTCTATATCCTGAACCTGCTTACTGCCCACTGTTTGGAACTTCTCACTAATTATACCCAAGTACTTCTGTCTAATTTCCTCATCCTGGAGATTTTCTACCCTTATTTGTTTGCAGACAGATTTCACTTTCTCTATCCTAGGTCTAGAGTTACTTACTTCACTACAGATTAGATAGTGGTCTGTATCATTGAAAAATTTTCAAAAAACCCGTACACTCCAAACTGATTTCCTGAATTCGAAGTCAGTTAAGATATAGTCTAGTATGGATCTGGTACCTCTACCCTCTCAGGTGTAGCGGTGAATAGCCTTATGTGTGAAGAATGTATTCGTAAGTGCTAAACCCATACTAGCACCGAAGTCCAGCAAATGCTTCCCATTCCCATTAGCTTCCATATCTTCCCCACATTTACCAATCACCCTTTCATATCCTTCAGTTCTATTTCCAAATCTCGCATTGAAATTGCCCGTTAGCACTATCCTATCCTTGCTGTTGACCCTGACCACGATGTCACTCAATGCTTCATAAAACTTGTCTACTTCATCCTCATCTGCATCCTCACATGGTGAATACACTGAGACAATTCGCGTTCTAATTACTCCAACTGACAAATCTACCCACATCATTCGCTCATTTACGTGCCTAACGGAAACTATGTTGCGTGCAATGGTATTCCTGGTAAGCGGCCCTACCCCTTGCTCTGCTCTTCCGTTTCTAACACCCGTCAAGTACAATTTATAATCTCTTATCTCTTCCTCGTTATCTCTCCTTACCCGAATATCACTTACTCCTAGCACATCCAGATGCATCCTCTTTGCTGACTCAGTCAGTTCTACTTTCTTTCTTTCATAAGCCCCATTAATATTGATAGCTCCCCATCGAATTCCATTTCGTTCGCCAAGTTATTTCCAAGGAGTCCCTCGCCTGTCAAGTGGGAGTGGGACTCCGTTACTCCCATAGGTCCGAGGCTTCCTTAAAATGTTCTGAGCTCAGTAAATTCATGAAGCATGATGCTACCCTACTTACACATAGCCCAAGTGACGATCTCTCCTCTAATGGGTTATGGACCACCGGTTGATTGTATAGCCCTAGCCGCCTGAGCACAAGAAGGGCCATGACTCGTAATATGTCCGAGATGCCCACTCCCATTCCATAGCAACTGGTATCCCAACTCTCAGGACCACCTAGTAGGCCACTCAGCTGTTGCCCATGGTTCACGAACTAGGACGTGACTACAGTAACCCACACCATGAACCACGAAATGTAATGACAATTTTAAAATCTAAAATCATCCACTGACAAGAATTCAAAACGTGATAACAAAGAATGAATGGATGAATATGAATTTTAAACAATCAGTGGATCTGACCCCCAATGCCCCACCTTTCCAGAAACTGTCTTGAATCAATAATAGTATTGGCCAAGAGACTGCTTCATAAGCACAATCCTGAATCGATTATGATGCTGCTTGTGAAAAGGGTCCAAAATCCAGGTCAAAGGCTCCTTATAAATGTACTTATGGCTAGTAAAGTAGAACCATGGTATTTCTCATTTTGCGGTACTAATCAAAAGTAGCATAGGCTCACGGTGTACCACATATTATGGTACTACTCACAAGTATTGTACATCACACAGGTAATGCAGACCTATGGTGTTTCTCACATAATAGTGCCGCTCATAGGCAAAGCAAACCCATGGTGTTCCTCACCTATGTGTTCTAATCATGGGTGCCGGTATTCCCATGCTGTTCCTCATACAGTGGGAACTAATCATAGGCAATGCAGACCCATGATGTCGCTCATATTGTGCTACTAACCACAGGCAATGCCCAGACCCGTGGTGTTTCTCACATAATGGTACTAATCACGGGCAAGGTAAGCACGTGGTGTTCCGCATATAGTGGTACTAATCAGGGAAACCCACAGTGAACCACTCTCTGCTGCTACTAATCACAAAACTATTGAGTACCTAACAAAGTGGTACTACTCGCAAGTAAAGGCAACTCATGGTGTTGGCTGACTGATGGTACTTATCACAAGTAGTTTCATGGTTCTGATTCAATCATCCCTTGGTCACCCCTTTTAGTCGCCTCTTACGACAGGCAGGGGATAGCGTGGGTGTAGTCTATGTCTTCATCCCCCACTCACAAGCGGTGATGTGTTTGGTCCGTGAGAGGTATTTTATTTCCCTCAAGTCCGCCGGCAAGCCAGTTAGGACCCCCACTATCCGCCACCAGGGACGCGCCACGTGGAAGTATCACCTCTCCCCCTGCTACACCAGAGTAGTAGGTTTATGGTCTGGATAAACCATCAAGAGCAGCATGTTGTGATATTTGGTGAGCAAAAATGGAGGATCTTTCTGGCTGGATGGTGCTTTCTGAATCTCCACCCCCTGGTCATCAATTGGAAAGGACAACCTGAAAGTCACTGAATCGTTTGAGGAGCGGAGTAGGTAAATCTAAAAATAACCTAGAAAAATGGGGTTATTTGAAAGATCAGTCAGACTTCTACGATTGTGAGGAGCAACAAACTACCCAACAGCTTTATGACTGTCAGTCCTGCCCTGTTCGTTGCACACTTCAAGACTTGACTCAAGCCACTGAAGAGAGAACTGCTGTTGCCCACTTTGTGTGAAACATGTTTGTGACATAGGATGTACGTTGTTTTGTTTGCATACAATACCTTATTTATATTTTAAGTTTTTTCAACACTCTGACACGAATTAAATAACCTGAAGAACATAAAGACCAGGCGAGTTGGTCATGTGGTTAGCGGCGTGCAGCTGTGAGCTTGCATCTGGGAGGTTGTGGGTTCGAGTCCCGCTGTCAGCAGCCCTGAAGATGGTTTTCCGTGGTTTTCCGTGGTTTCCCATTTTCATACCAGGCAAATACTGGGGCTGTACCTTACTTAAAGGCCATGGCCGATACCTTCCTACTCCTTGGCCTTTCCTATCTCATCGTCGCCATAAGACCTATCTGTGTCGGTGTGACGTAAAGCAAATTGTAAAAAAAGAAAAAAGAACATAAAAATGATTTAGATTTCACTAATGAAAGTGTAAATGAAATGTTTAATCTTAGAAATACCTCCTGAGACAGCTTCTCTTAAAGATGTAAAGGTAAAAAAAAAGCTGAAGTATTGCCACTTTTGAGACTTGAATGTAAATCTTCCAGTCTCTAGATGGATGCATTAACTCATTATGCTAGGACAGTAAATATAAGAGAGAATAAAATTTTGCTCTATAATGCTGAATATTTACCAAGCAATTTAGGCGCACGTTAGGGCGTTCTAGCCATGGAGCCAAGCTCTGCATTTGGGAAATGAGTAGATTCGAACCCTACCATTGACTGTCTTGAGAATGGTCTTCTGTGGTTTCCCATGTTTACTTCCAGGAAAATGTCACGACAGTTTCTGTTCAAAGACCACAGCCGATTCCTTTGACCTCTTTACCCAATTTTATACACCGTCACTTATCTTCATTAACTCCTCAACTGAGGTTGGCATCATGAAGGGCATCCAGCCTTAAATACATGCCATATAATCTAATTTGATCCCCAACTCAGCATCAGGAAACAGGACTAAGTGGTAGATGTATGCAATCCTGAATACAGTAGTTGGCTGTGAAACAATCCAGTGGACAAGGTATGATTTTTGCACGAAATAAATTTCACCTTGAAGCCCGTATTGTTGATAGTATAATCTTGTGAGATTCTCAATCAAAAACTCCACCTTTACAATAGTGATATTTTGTTTTTATTCTTCGAGTCAACATAAATAATTATCGGTACTACCCTCAAAACAGAAACAACTAAACCTCTAACATTTTCCACCTTCACGTTCAACAATGATATCTACAAGTTAACCAGTATCTTTAAGAAACAAGGCGTTAAAATAGCCTTCAAAACCAACTATAAGAACATGAACGTTTTACACAATACTTCACACATCAACAGGACCAGCAGTTTTTTAAATCAGGAGTTTATAAGATCAAATGTAACACCTGTGGAAAAACCTACATCGGGAAAACTGGTAGAAACTTCAATATCAGATACCACGAGCACACTAACGCAATAAAATACAACAAGTTTTCAGCCATCGGCCAACACATGCAAGATTATAACCATAATTTCACCAATATCGAACAAGACATGGACATCCTCGTATTAGCAAACAAGGGCCCTTTACTCGACATAATGGAAAATTACTACGTACACCTAGACCAATACTTTAATGCCAGTCACAATCTCATGAAATCTCGGAGAAACTCAACATACTGTTCAATCTATTTATCACTTTCCTCAGAAACAATAATGCAGCCAACCAAAACTCAATCCTAAATTTAATCAAAGGTACTTTTCTGAGACAATTACCCTTTCTCCCGCACCCTTCAACCCCACCTTAAGCCCTCTTCCCCTCCTAAACAACCTCCACTCTTCCTAAGCCATATATAATTTTATATGTGTCATTTCACATTGCATTCTTCATTATAAGGACTTACTGTTTTCCATGATTATATAATTTTTACAACACTAAGCCCCCTTTTATACTTTGTTCCACTGTTTTCCATGATTATATAATTTTTACAACACTAAGCCCCCTTTTATACTTTGTTCCAAACCTCTTATGTATATTCCTTGTATATTTATTAACTATTACTCACCTGTCCCATACTAACATCTCTTTTCATTTACTGTTAAAATTAACATGTTCTTAGGATTTCATCAAGAGTGATCTTTGCTTTGATGTGGCTGATGATGACCCCTAGATGGGTCGAAACTAGTTCCGTGTAATTTTAAAATATTGTGAATATACACTGACTGACAGAGCAAATGCAACACCAAGAAGGAGTGGTTCGAAAGGGATGAAAGTTGGGGAAAAAACAGAGATGGCACGGACGAATAATTGATGTTTATTTCAAACCGATATGCAGGTTACACAATGCGCACGGCATCGACTCAGTAGGATGTAGGACCACCGCGAGCGGCGATGCACGCAGAAACACGTCGAGGTACAGAGTCAATAAGAGTGCGGATGGTGTCCTGAGGGATGGTTCTCCATTCTCTGTCAACTATTTGCTACAGTTGGTCGTCCGTACGAGGCTGGGGCAGAGTTTGCAAACGGCGACCAATGAGATCCCACACGTGTTCGATTAGTGAGAGATCCGGAGAGTACGCTGGCCAGGGAAGTATCTGTACACCTCGTAGAGCCTGTTGGGAGATGCGAGCAGTGTGTGGGCGGGCATTATCCTGCTGAAACAGAGCATTGGGCAGCCCCTGAAGGTACGGGAGTGCCACCGGCCGCAGCACATGCTGCACGTAGCGGTGGGCATTTAACGTGCCTTGAATACGCACTAGAGGTGATGTGGAATCATACGCAATAGCGCCCCAAACCATGATGCCGCGTTGTCTAGCGGTAGGGCGCTCCACAGTTACTGCCGGATTTGACCTTTCTCCACGCCGACGCCACACTCGTCTGCGGTGACTATCACTGACAGAACAGAAGCGTGACTCATCGGAGAACACGACGTTCCGCCATTCCCTCATCCAAGTCGCTCTAGCCCGGCACCATGCCAGGCGTGCACGTCTATGCTGTGGAGTCAATGGTAGTCTTCTGAGCGGACGCCGGGAGTGCAGGCCTCCTTCAACCAATCGACGGGAAATTGTTCTGGTCGATATTGGAACAGCCAGGGTGTCTTGCACATGCTGAAGAATGGCGGTTGACGTGGCGTGCGGGGCTGCCACCGCTTGGCGGCGGATGCGCCGATCCTCGCGTGCTGACGTCACTCGGGTTGCGCCTGGACCCCTCGCACGTGCCACATGTCCCTGCGCCAACCATCTTCGCCACAGGCGCTGCACCGTGGACAAATCCCTATGGGTATCGGCTGCGATTTGACGAAGCGACCAACCTGCCCTTCTCAGCCCGATCACCATACCCCTCATAAAGTCGTCTGTCTGCTGGAACTGCCTCCGTTGACGGCGGCCTGGCATTCTTAGCTATACACGTGTCCTGTGGCACACGACAACACGTTCTACAGTGACTGTCGGCTGAGAAATCACGGTACGAAGTGGGCCATTCGCCAACGCCGTGTCCCATTTATCGTTCGCTACGTGCGCAGCACAGCGGCGCATTTCACATCATGAGCATACCTCAGTGACGTCAGTCTACCCTGCAATTGGCATAAAGTTCTGACCACTCCTTCTTGGTGTTGCATTTGCTCTGTCAGTCAGTGTATTTTGTATTGAATAGGTGGAAACCTTTACTGTGTTGTTACTCATATGTTATTCTCAGTTCAATACGGACCAACAACATGAAATTTATAACCCTTAATACATGTTTCGTCCACTATTGTGGACATCTTCAGCCTTTCGACATTTCTTTGAACATGTCATATTTTATATGGACGCATTCGGAATCCAAATCATGTTAATTTTTACTGTGTTTCTAATGTCTTTGTTATATTTTGAATTATTATGTGTAAAATATGCCTTTGCTGGCAGGACGTAGTGTTTACAGTGCACTATGTCTTCTGGTATAGGCTAGAGCAATTTTGTTACTTTCATAGATCTGTCTCTGTCTTATCCTTGGCTTTGACAATATGAAAGTGACTGAGGTATGAACAATGCTAGTAATGCCAATTCCTTATGCAGCCAGTCCCTGCTATGAATGGTGTGAAAATGTTGCTCATAGGGTTGGTTGATGCATTTCAGTGGGCTTGGCAGACTGATATGTAATAGCAACTCTGGCTCAGTGAGGAAAGCAACGGGAAACTACCTCACTCCTCATTTCCCTAGTACGCCTCTTCAGTGATGCCTAGGCCATCTATGACAGCTGATAGCAGAGCTGTTGAGGATCCGACCAGCGGAAGTGCTGCCGGACTGAACATACATACATACATACATGTGTAAAATCAGCTGAAGATGTCAACAATAATGGATGAAACACGTCCCAATATTTTGTTTTTATCCTTTGAGTCAACATTAATAATTATCGGGACATGTTTCGTCCATTATTGTGGACATTTTCAGCCCTTGAAGAATAAAAGCAAAATATCAGTATTGTAAAGGTGGAGATTTTGACTGAGAATCTCATAAGGTCTGATTTACTATAAATGATGCATATCCACACAACCGTAAGAAAACAGGTTTTTATATTTGATGATGATGATGATGATTGTTGTTTAAAGGGGCTTAACAGCTAGGTCATCGGCCTCTAATTGTACAAGGTGCAATGAAATGAAAAATTTAAACTTCAAAATGTATCCACTGACTAGAATCTAAAACGAATGATGATGAAAAAAAGCGATAGTGAAACAAAAACGATCAGTGGATCCAATTCACAATGTCTAAATTACTGGGATGATGCTTATTATCTAAAGGGGTCCAAAATCCAGGTCATCGGCCTCTCGTAATGGTACAAATCACTGGTAAAGCAGAACCATAGTGTTCCTCCTAAAGTGGTACTAATTACAGGTGACGTAGACTGATGATGTGTCTCGCAGGTAATGTAGATCCATGGTATGTCAAACACAATGGCACCACTCATAGGTAAAAGAAACCCTTGGTGTTTCATATATAAGGACACCACTCACAAGCAGTGTCGGTATTCCTGTGGTGTTCATTACTTAGTGGAATTAATCACAGGCCACGTATACTCGTGGTGGTGCTTACATAGTGGTACTAATCATAGGCACTGTTTTTTTTTTTTTTTTTTTTTTTTGCTAGTGGCTTTACGTCACACCGACACAGATAGGTCTTATGACGACGATGGGATAGGAAAGGCCTAGGAGTTGGAAGGAAGCGGCCATGGCCTTAATTAAGGTACAGCTCCAGCATTTGCCTGATGTGAAAATGGGAAACTACGGAAAACCATCTTCAGGGCTGTCGACATAGGCACTGTAGACCCAAAATGTATGACACATTATGGTAATGCCCACAGGTAACAAATCCCATGGCGTTCTTCACATAATGGAACTACTCTCAGGTAACGCAGACCCATGGTTTTCTTCACAGAGTGGCATCAGCCAAACCCATGGTGTATCTCATATAGTGTTACTAATCACAGGCAATGTAGACCCATAGAGTTTCTCAGAAAGATAGCACAGACCCATTCTGAACACAGGAGAACCGACACATTTCAGCGCAGCATTACAGCACATGGACATCAGTCCGCGCAGCCGAATGCCCGCCCTTCCACCTCAGAGGAATATGCACAATAGTACTAAACACAGGCAATGCCCAGACACACGGTGTTCCTCACGTAAGGGTACTACTCCTTGGTAATGTAGATCCATGGTGTTCCTCACGCTGTGGTATTAATCGCAAGAAAATTCAACCTGTTGTGTTCTTCACATAATGGTACTAATCACAAATAGTTTCATGGTTCTAAAATCATCATCCCTTGGTCACCCCTTTTAGTCACCTCTTGTGACAGGCAGGGGATACCATGAGTGTATTCTTCGTCAGCCCCTTCCCCCTCCCATAGGGGGTGGTTTACATTCATGGAAATGGCTTTGAAGACAGTGTTAGAAATTATAGTATCTGTCACCAAATCAATGTATTTGGTAAGCTTAAGTTATAAGCAATGACAGGAGTTCCGCTGTCACTTGACAGACCAGAGTTTTCAGGGAAATGACCTATTAAGAAAGGACATCTGATGAGCCTCTACCAGTATCAATGGGCAATGGAAGGAAGAAAGTAAAATTGGCTGAGTCAGCAAGTAGGATGGGATATGGTATATTGAGAATGATTCATGTTTAAAAGAAAAAGTAAAATATCATAAAAAGTACTTAAACACTGTGGAAAGGGGTAGAGCAGAGTAGAAATGTGTGTTGTTCATCAGGAAAGCATAACGATCAGGCTGGATTTGGTATTTACAGAGATTAGAGCTTTGTATCAGTGACAGGCATGCAGCTAAAAGAACCCTTGCCAAAATCCAATTTGTTGAGCCAAATAAAAAAATAAATAGAAAAACAATGATAAGACATACTCTGCAAGTGAATGCAAGGCATGACAGTTGACTTGACTGGGTAAATCAGACCTCCTACCACCTTCCTTCCTGATTACACACACAATTATGATATTCGCTCCGAATGGAAGACCAAAACTGACGCTTGATTTGTCCGGTTGACCGAGAAGCCACAGCGTGTTATCACTGACGGTACATTATGTGATGCCAAAAGCATGCTTACCTTCTCAAAAATATAATGAGATGTCTCTCATCAGTAAGACACTGAAAAGTTCTTATGCCTCTCAAGGCATGTGCTCTCGTTTCCTATGTTGAAATTTCAGTGACTAAATGTGAAATGTATGCTGAACTATGCAGAAGCAGGACAGGATTCTGCAAGATATCCGGTTTCCTCTCAATTTTAGTTCAGTAACACTAAATAATCATCTGTCACTGACCTGCAGGAGTGTGACAGACCTCACTAACTAATACATTTCTACACTTGAGCACTAACTGAGGCTTTATTAACTAGTTTGGTACTTAGCTGGAATCACATTAAGAAGAGCTGGACTCCTAATCTATAAATTTTTACTTGTTTTCCAGGTTTCTGCTTATGGCTGGTAGTATTCAGTTTCTATCGTCACATGTGTGAAAGACGAGCTTCAAGCTGTGCAGCTATCCTTGCCCAGGAGGACATGACAAGCATCAAAGCTGGTTACATGAACTTCCCTCATCATAATAAGCCATCTGATGTTTAGTTTTCAACTTTAAAAAAAAAAAAAAAAGCATGATACAACAAAGGAAATCGGGAAGTATTTGTTATTCACTGCATGTGAGCTGAACAGGAAGGCCATGAAGGATTTATTAAGTCATCTGTAAACCTTCAAACTTTTTGCAGCAGAATACTACTACTGCAATGACATATGGAGTATGTTCGCTTGGTATTTATTCCTGTTCCGCTATAGCTCATTATCTTCCTCCCCACCCTACATTCTGTTTTTTCCCAGCATAATATTATGAAAGTTTCCTATTTTAAAACCAATGCATTTTGGGTAACATTGTTTTATGAGCACAACACAGCACTCTACAAGCCAGAAATTGAATAGTTGCTCAAGTATGAGATCTGGCTGAATGATTCTCAAGAATATTTTCAGGAATATACCATAGTCAAGCTACTCCATCATAAGAGTACCTTAAGTGGTCTGTCTTCTTCTTTCCCTGTGTTATTCTGTAAAATCTGGATAAGTAATTTTCAAATATTTCTTGTTACAATTTACATGATGAATTAAAACTAATTTGTACACAAACACATTGATGAAACAACTCGTGATGTAACTTACAAACTCTACATTATTAAAAAGTGTAAAAAATAAGGGAAAATGAACCTCTTACAAAAAATTATGGAACTTGAGAACTCGGTATTCTGTTCAGTGGCTTAGAAACTGACTGAATGCCGGGATTCTTTTATATGTGCACAGTCGCTGATTTTAAAATATTATTACATGAGTTAATGTATAAAACAGGAATTGGACACAAGCAGCTTTCTCAATTACTTTTTATAAGGACCAGATTAAAATTTATCTATTAGTTGTACTAAATAGTAAAACTATTGATGGAGACAACTTTAGAGTATCTGTTCTTGGACTTCCCTGGCAGGTGCACACTCTGTGCAAAAAAGTCTTCAGAAGACTTTGACTTAAGTATCAAGAGACTCTTCCTACTATGTGAAGCAGTACAGTTGATCAATTGTTCCGAGCAGGATTACATCTGCAAGCAACAACAGCCACCTTTCTTCCACTTAGGTGCAGGAATTTTATGATATATTTTTGAGAAGTATGTGATTCTGTTGAAGAAAAGTAACATTTTTTACCTCATCAAACACTGTGTATGCCATACTTCACCTGGCACAATTTGTACAATTAATTTTACGCTTCATTTATCATCTTTTCTTCCCATTTTGCACTCTAATAAACCTTACATATACTCTAAAATGTGTTAAAACCAACCAGTTTTGGTCATTCCATGTAGATTACACCATTTCGTAGAGACAACTTCATTCTTGCTCTTTCTCCTCTCGCAATTTATTTTTCATGTCACTAGGGTATTCCGTACCACATCACCCACAATGTCACCAACATTGGTATTTCATAGACAATCATAAGTATTTTTTTAATCTTAAAATTTGTTTTGAGGATACACTTTCGGAGGAAACGTTTTCTCATCAGCATAACTTCATGTTATACTTTTGTAACCGTAAAATGAGCATTGTGCCAACATTGTCACATGTGGGTAAACGGCTGGATTATTGTGACATGGTATTGTTGGTATTACTGTAAACGTTATGTTTTCATTTATCACGTACAGACCTTGGTGTGTTTTGAGGTGATTGAGTGCTTTGGTTCTAGATAGTTTATATGTGCGTTATTGTAACTGATGATTCGGAATTGTGAGTAAGAGTTCATCACAAAGCTGCTGGTGTTTGTATAGTTTAGTTTGACTATTTGTTGGTGTCATTTCATGGCATTAGCACTCAGATCTATCACCTGTGGGTGTATTAGTATTTCGTTGTAACTGAATGTTTAGTTTGAAATATTAACTTTTCAAGGTGTAATCTCATGTGTAGTGGAGTGTGAGTGAAAATGAATACTGTAAATAATTTGCAAATTGGAGAGTTTTTCCAGCTTTCTGATGAGGAGAAACTTACCGTAAAGACACTCTGAAGACCATTACCGGACTTGAATATTGTGCAAAATATTAATACTGGGAACAGATAGTTTAAGAGGGTGTTTAAAAAGGATATTTATACCAATAGTGATTGGTATTGTGGTTGTGAAGTTAAAAATGCATTATTGTGCTTCCCGTGCCTGTTGTTTGGTGGGGAACCCACGTGGACCAAAGTAGGAGTTACAGAAATAAACCACTTAACTACCAAAATAAAGAAACATGAATCTTCAGCTGTTCACATTCAAAACTGTTTAAGACTGACACTTTTTGGAACTGTCAACATAGCTGCACAACTTGATTGTATAGAAGGAAAATTGTGGTGTATAATGAAGAAGTTAGCCATAATTGGTATGTCTTAAATATTTTAATAAACTGTATTTGTTTCTGCGGTTCTTTTGAACTGGCCTTAAGGTAGGGCATGGTGAAACTGAATTATCATTAAACTCAGGTGTTTTCAGAAGACTGATTAATTTTAGCGCTGAATTGGATGCCGTGCTAAAAGGTCATTTGGAAAAGGCAACTGTTTTCAAAGGAACATCCAAAACAATCCAAAATGAACTTTTGCAAATTATGTTGGAGGTACGCCAAGAAGAAATATCAAAAGAAATAATATGAGAATCAGAATTTTTAGCTATTATAGCAGATGAAACCAGTGACATTTCGAATATATTCCAGATGGCCGTTGTGTACTGTTACATAGTAAGAGGCAAACCAATAGAAAGGTTATGGAGTTTCCTGTCTCCTGCAAAACATGATGCACAGATGTTAGCTGCGTGTTTATTGGAAGAATTAAAGAAGCACAAAGGAAGTGAAACTCCCCAAAATTTAATTGCACAGACATATGACGGGGCATCCATTATGGCTGGTTCCTCTGGTGGGATACAAGCTATTGTGAAAAAACTCCTATCCCAAAGCAGAATATGTGCATTGCTATGCCTATCAAGTTAATCTTGTAATGAGCAAGGTGTCATTAATCAACCGCAATGTGAATTTTTTTTTTTTTTTTTTTAAATTTTGCAAGGAATTTGTGCGTTTTTCTCCAACAGCCCACAGCGGACCGCGATACTTGATGAGGTGGTGAGGAAACGTTTGCCACGGGCTTGTTCTACTAGGTGGAATTTTCAACCACGATGCGTAACACAGTTTATGACTGCAAGGAAGACATTATTCAGTGTATGAACCAGATATTGGAAGGTGACTCTGTAATGAGTGAAACTAAAATTTGTCAGGCTCTTCGTCATAAAAAAGTTCTTTCCAGTTGTAGTTTCAATTATTGGCTGGAATTCTTCTGTAAAGTTATGCCACTAGTCAAAGCTATCTTTGGTCAGGTACAACACGGAGACACTGGTGCGGGTTCTGCACATAAGGCCGTTACAGCATTTGAGGTAAATATCTTCAAGATCCGAGAAGAAATTGACCTCACAAGCGGTAATGAACCTACCAATTTCTCATTGAAGAAAAAGAAATTGGGACAAGACTGAATGGAAAAGAGAAGCAAAGGAAGTGTGCGATGTGATAATTTCCCATGTAAAGATCGTTTTAGCTTCTCAGGACATCTTATAGTTTCATCATTGTGTCTTCCAGAGAAGTTCCTCTTGTGCTGTTCTAAGTTCCCTGAAGGTATCTTACAGTATATATGTTTTTGGACAAACTAAAACTACGCCAAGAACTATCTTCCATCTATTTAACACAAGAATTCAGATCATTGTCAGGTGCTGTTAGTCTAGCAGAGTTAATAATAACCAACAACATAGAGAGGACATCCACTGAGTGCTTGAAACTGTTGAAGTTAATTCTTAAAATCACTATGACATCTGTTGAAGCAGAAATATGTTTTTCTACTTTGAAGAGGATAAAAACTTTCTTAAGAAACTCTATGACCCAGGAAAGATTGTCGGCCTTGGCAATGTGCTTTCTAAAGAAAGAGATCTGGTGATGGAAATCACAGACTTCAATCAATGGGTGACTGACAAGTTTGCATCATTGAAAAACAGGAGGGCAAATTTTCAATTCAAGTGAGGTAAGAATAGTTGTAGTATAATTAACCTCTTATTTCCTGCGTTTTAATTGCTGGATATATTTCAATTTTAATAGGAATGCAGTTCATTACTTGAGGGTAATAGGGTTTCTTGTTATTTATGTAAGCTTCTCATTTAAAAATGCAACATTGAAAATTTTAGTGCAACACCCAGCTTCAGATACCAACAATTACCACTGTCCTCAACCCAATGATTTAGCTCTATTCAGCTTCATCTTTCTGTTATTGAGTACATTTATTCATCTTTTGTAGTTAGCCTCCACTTCATCATATGATACAGCACAAGCACAATGCAATCTCAAATAAGATATCTAGTTATTTTAAACAAAGATTAACAGCTGTAACTTTTATTTTGAAAATGATGCACAAATTTTTCAAACCAACCTCTGATGAGCAATAGAATGTCAAAAAATGCTTCAGAATTCTTTCATTGGATAAGTATTAAAATTTGTAGTATATATCACTTTTTTTTGTTTGTTCATCAATCCTATGAACTTTGTAATGAAGCAGTCAGTACTCTTACAATTTTGCTATGACTAAAACAATATTTACTGATATGAAGATCTCTACAATAGCTCATAAAGAACTTTGAGAAATAATTTCCAAATTATATTTTCATAATCTTGTTTATAGGCCTGTTAATTCCCAACTCATTAAATATTAACTTATGGACTTACTAAATCACAAAGATAACATCCAAAGAAATAGCAACTTCCTGACTTGAAAGCTCTGATAGACGGAAAATAGCACAATACTACAATATTTGACTTTCTTCACCAGCAGCAATCATTGTCTCCATCCTTCTGCTAATAAAAGAAAACCAGAATGTATTGTACATATGTGAATTATCTCCACACCTTTGGAAGGGAAATTTTGAAAAAATTAATTTAATTAATTTATTAAACACAATGTGACAGGGAAGAGAACTAGTCCAGCACTAGTTATGAGAATTAAATAATGTTTATTTTCTTTTGGTATGTGCTAGTGTCCTCAATTTTTTTGGGCACACGTCGTTCCACATCACAACTTCCGCTTCATTCGCGATGCCGGCAGTCAAGATTCCAGCAAAAGTGCAGACTCTACCGTAGATATGACGCCCACGAACATAGTGGTCATTGAAAGACGCATTATAGTACATCAAACAGCAACACCAGAGACGTGTAGTGAAGGGCAGACCCCTAAGGAAGCATGGAGTGCTGTTGGAAAGGACTCTGAAAATAAAGCTGAGCATATCCCTCACCCAAAGTCAACGACAAGTAATCTTCCAGAGTCTGGAGAGATTTCCACACAGAAGAGGGCTTCAGAAGACAGTGGACCAAGTCATCTCGAAGTTCGCGCATCTTCATCTGATGAAGCGACTGTGAAGCCCGATAACTCCAGTGAGAACGACATACAAAAGATATCCGGAAATAATAAGTCAGTCATTGAAACTTGAGATCTGGAGTCAGCATTAAGGGCGCATAAATCGACTGCTGCGTTCAGTGGTGACGAGTACTTCTCGGGAGAGAGCAGTTCTTACTGTCAGACCAAACGTGAAAAGTCGTGTGCATCAGGAAATATAAATGTATGCAATAATTGTAATGTGTACATCTATAATAAGCTATATGAGGTACCATCTGAGCCATGCGCCGACGCCTTGAACAATGGTGTCAACCCTGAAGGAAACGATGTGGAAAGAGAAAGTACCTATGGCACACAAAATGCTGCTAATGAACAGGAACAACAGTATCCTGCTGCAGAAAGGCTTTATATGCCAGACTATTCATCGAGTGAAGTAGAAAGAATGCCTGATTATCAAAAGAAAAAAATTTAAATCCCCTTACAATATGCAAAAAAATGTATTTTGTATCTTTATAATTTTTAACTGTAAATACTGTGACAGAATAAATTATAAAATTAAGAAACAATTCATCGTGTCATAATCTTCAAAATATACCAACATCTGCATTATCAGTTTGCGAGAGTAAATACAAATTCCACTGGCAAATCTGTGGGAATCGCAATCTTTTCTTCATAATTGCATAATGGTAGTTTTTTTACAAAAAAAATGAAGTTATTTAGCTGAAAAACACGCATGAGCCATCTATGGCTAACTAAAATCTATCATTGCTACACCTTTCAATCAACAGATTTCACTCGTGCCTCAAACTGTTTCTTTTCAGTCACATATTTGCCCTCTTTTTGATTTCTGGAAACTGTGTTTTTGTCCATGAAATGCCCAGCGGTTACCATTAGTATGTTAAAGACAAGCTTCATTTTCCCTCCAATCACATATCGCAACTTGGCCAAATCGTACTTTCTTCCCACAGGGTGATTACCAATTTTCTCACCTCTTCAATAATGTGCAGATTTTCTTTAGCCGTGAATGATTTATAATGAGAATTCCATCCTGAACACAGGCTATTCCATAAACCGACGACATGCAAACGACACGATGTGTATGCAATAGACCTCTTGCTTGTGGCATGAACAGAGTTGCCAACAGAGTGGATTGAAATATACCAACTTCCAATTTTTTGTACATCAAAAGCACTGTACCAACCTTAATGCAAATAATACCCACCCCCTAACTTTTTGCCACCAAATTTTGAAAAAAAGTGCGTTGATTATTTGCGTATATGGTATGTGTTCTGCTGTGAGTCCTCCATTTACATCATGTTGTGATCTTGGTGAATGTTTTTTCCAACATTCACTTTTGATATATTTACCTTTTAACTATTATATGGAAGGCTAAGAACTGTAAATTTAAGTACTCAGGTGACCACCCACTTGTAAAATTGAGTAAGCAATGAAAAAAATTATAATTAATTCCTGTAACTGAGAATTTTTACCTGATTAGTTCCTTATCTGTCACAGTGACTGCCTCTAGATAATAATCGTTATTAGTGCAGCCTTCTCTATAACGTTGTGGAAGATCCAAATCAGGAATTTGCAATTCTCAATTTCACACCAAAGAAATAATTTTTAATTTTAATTTGTTCCATACAAGTCTGAGGGTGTAAGTATGGGTTAACTATGTGAATACATTTCTCAAACAAAGTTGTAAAGATGTCTTTTATTGATAATAACAGTCAGTTAACCATACCTCTTCTTGAAGTTTAAGAATTGAGTTGGCCAAAGACTATGCATAATTATGATCTTTCTCCTCACTACTCTCTCAACCTGCCTAAATGAAGAAATATTCCTGAACTGCTGTTAAGAAAAGAATGGTGCTGTAATGTTAGGTAATAAAATGTCATAATTATGGTTTCTCTTCGGCATCCGTGTCAGGTTTAAAATCAGAATTACTAAACTACATGGCTTTCTAGTCTGACGAAAAGCCAGTAATTTTTAAATGAACTTCAGGTGCCCCCCCTTGTGCTAATAATGAATACGAGGGATTTATTTTTCTTGGCAGTATCATAATTTGATTTCTTCAATGATGTTTGTTAGTTGTATATATAAAAGTTATAATTCCTTATGTAGTAGAATTGTGTGTCTGTTAATTCCTCATCAGAGATATTAAACTGGTATATATTCCAAATTTTGAATAACTGAACAGGAAAGAAGACTTAACTATGAAAAATTGTGAATATTTATTGTAAATTGCTATAATCACTATAATTAAAGGTGTAAGGTTTTTAAAAATAATTAATCTCAAAGAGACAATATTGTGTAACTTGATAATACATGATCATTAAAATACTCAAAATCTGTATAATGATTAAAAAATACCATGTGCCTGTTAAGTACACATAGAAAATACTTTACTGTTTAAAAAAAATACTTGTAATTTTCTTGGAGAGTCCTGAGTAGTTTAGTAGGATGAGATTTCGTAATTTGAGGGTCAAAAACTTGAAGGAAGAAATGTGAACACGGGTTTTCAAAACTGAAACTCGGAAAGAGAAAGAAACTGTCACTTCACACTCAATGTTTATCACCATATGACAGTATGGAGAAATTAAGAGGATGGAAATCAGGACTGTATAACTTGAAAGTTCTATATTTTGTGAATTCAGAATGTTAAATTTTGCCAACACAATAAAGTGTATTTGGAGTGTTACCGATTGTTATTATTTAACTTCCTACATACTAACCCTTGCAATTAATTTCCGGGTACCTCCCATTTCACCACCCCATTCAATCATCCACATTGATTTTAATTTATTTCAATCTTTAAATTCACGTAGATTTTAAGTAAAACAAGGTACTTATTAAGAGGTTCTTAAGAAGATAAATACTTTGTAATTTTACCTAAGCATTGTAATACACCTGAAGATGTTCCAAATGGAATGAAACATGTACTGTATATGATTAATTGATTTGCTTAATGCAAATATAAGTATCAAAAAGGTGGAAATTTACTGTTTTTGATTCTTCGTAAATAGGATTTGATACGGGAAATGAAGCTGATTTCTTGCAAACTTTGAAGAATGACGATATTGGCAGTCAAGGCCATTTCTGTGCTTCACCAGCTGACCAAGTTGAATGTCAGGGACCTGTTTGTACAGTAGAATGGGAAGACAACCACAACAAAACTATGGCTGGGTAAGCCACATGTACTGACCAACAGAAACTATCAAGCACTAAAGAAGGTGGGTTGGGAAAAGTACATAACATTGGGTGATATCTGTTTGTTAAGTTTTCAGCCTGGAGGCTGGTTGTGTTCTCAAAAAGCACCACCAAAGGTTATGTGGTTAAAGGGATATTACAAAAATGATGGTAGTGCCATTATAAGGCATACAAGGCAATATAAGTATTGTTTGACAGTGCTTTCCTCACTGAGCCAGAAAGTGTTCTTGAAACAGTTAATGCTAATCATCATGTTCGGTGATGAAAAAGAGCATTAGCTGTTGGCACAAGGAAAGTAAGCACAGCGAGACCTGTGGGAAGACTCCTTCACAACGCCTTACCAACAAGTTTACAACAAGACCTAACTTCAACTTTGGTTTCTCAAGGAGTTTTCCCAGTCCTCAAAATAAAATTTAAAATTTAAAATAAAATAAAATAAAATAAAATAAATAAATAACTTTTTTTAAACACTTCAAATTTTAAGTCTACCAATGTCAGTTTTAAGTTATGTAAAGTTTATATAAAGTAACAACAGTAATACCGTAGTTCCTCCTTACTCTCTGAAGAAAGATCACTTTGTACAAACATGTCCTACTCATGGACATTGATTTTCTTATGGACGTGAACATTGATATATTTTGTGTTTTAGCATAACACACAAGCATTACCAACCTCATTCTTACCATCAGTGTTTTTAATTATAAGTGCTAATTTTTGCATTTGCATTTTTTAGCTGAAGATACTTTAGGAACAAAACATGGGGTTTTTAATTAAGTAGTTAGATTTTAAGATTGGTTATGTTTGAATTTTCATGAAATAGCTATAAACATTAAGTAGTGGAATGTGGGATTCTTCTTTCAACCTTAGTTGAACTTCCATTCAGCGTACAGCATGACTGCTTCTTATACAGCAGTAATTGATCGGTTTAGTGCATTTTGTAGCTTCTGAATTAAGAGCTGAACAGCAAATTTTCATGTGTCGTACATTTTTCAAGCACGAATCTGCTGGGAGAGTGAGACGAGAATTCCATGAACCATTTTGTGGAACACGAATGCCAACATATTATGGACTTTAAAAAATTGTGAATAAATTCAAAACTGTGGATTCAGTGCTAAACAAAAAATGAGTTAAACAACCAACAGTATTATCTGACAAAAAAAATAAATTCAGGATGTTTGCAAAAGACTTGAGCCATCACCCTAAAAATCTTAAGGAAACTGGCTCAGCAAAGTGAGGTTTCATATTCTTCTGCATGGCAGGCAGCAAGAAATCTGAAATTTAAGCCTCACACAGAGTCACAAAAGTTCGAAGTTTAAGCCCAAGAGATCCAGCTGCAAGTAAACATTATTGCAATTTATTTCTTTAAGCTGTCAACAGTGGTGAATAAAATCCTAAATTAGTGCTGTTTTTTGAAGGAGCGTGATTTTATTTATATGGACATGTAAATTTGCAAATTAACCAATACTGGTCATATGAGAATCCAAGCACAATTCATGAAACTTCACTTTATGACCTTAAAATTAGAACTTGGTATTGCTATTAGTGCTAAAAAAATTGGAAGGCCAATTTTGTTTAACACCACCACTCTGACCAATAACCAAACCAAATCCCTTTGGCGCAACAGCCCCAAAGGGCCATGGCCTACCAAGCGACCTCTGCTCAGCCTGAAGGCCTGCAGATTACGAGGTGCTGTGTGGTCAGCACGACGAATCATCACGGTCGTTATTCTTGGCTTTCAAGACCAGAATTCTGATCAATACATAGAATTAATTCTGAACAAGTTGTTTCCTCAGCAGACTAAACAGTAAAGGCTGCTCAGATATTTCCAGCTATCATATATTAAACTTCATTTACAACTTCCATTAATTTCAGGAATGATGATCAAGGTGAAAGTAATATGCCACAACATAATATTAACTTAGAAAACATACTGTTTGTAATTCAATGAATACAGTGTGTGATGTTTCCAGGACAGAATAATAAGTGCAGATTTATTGATAACTGCTCTCCTGATTTAACAGCTTCCAACTTCTATTTATGGGGTAGGTGGAAAGATAAAGTGTGTATAGAAGTAACCCCTGCACCATAGAAGAACTGAAAAACTTAAATTTTGAAGATTCAGGAGGCTGAATTGCACACAGTGAACAGGAATATCATCACACGCTAGAATGTTTCTCTACAGGCTGAGCGAGAGCACTTTCAACACTTACCGTAATGGGGTAAGTTTAATTGTTTTTCTACCTGTTTTTCAATCTGATTATCCATTCATCAAAAGTTAAGTTGATGAGTTTTCTGCGGACATATAGGATGGTATAACCGTGCTCTCATTTACCGACACATGCCATGAAAAAAGGCAGCAACTCTTGCAGGATTCGCCCTGTTTACTTATAATGTATGTTCATCCTATCATATAATAATACAAAGTGAACTAGCAGTAGCAGTTAGCAAATAATTCATATCCTTTTTAAGAACAAAATATTTTATGTTTCAATACAAATTATACAGGCCTTGTAAACTTCATGTACAACTTCCATGAATTTCAGGAATGATGAACAAGGTGAAAGCAATATGGCACAGTATGATATTGACTTAGAAAATATAATTCCATTTAACTTTTTATCTTTTTTTCCACAGATTTTGATATAAACACAGTAATGCACTTAAATAAAGAATAAGTATGTTGGAGAAGATATACAAATTTTTTCTACAGATAATGGTATATACATTTTAAAATGAATAATTAACTGCATTAACATTTATATACCACTTCAATACAAAAAGAAAAGTCCAAAATATTTGCTGTACAATGAAATTGAATATTTAATACCAAGGTACTAAATATTTTATAAAATAACATGACAGTTAAAAATCATACATCAAAAATTTATATTACAGGTGATATGACAAATTTGTATTATATGTATATTAATAGTATCTGAAGCACCACAGCAACAAGAGGCACAGGACAGGGAGAAGTAGGATCAAGTTATCAATCTTTGAAGTTCATTACTTTCTTCTGGATGAAAATGAAGACAGATACGTATGAGCTGGTGAAAGTTAATTGGATTTAAAATCATCCTTGGGTCTTCTTAAAATAAAGACATATTTTATGACTTAAAATTGTTAGAATATGAAGGGTAAAGGAACCTCTGAGAACATACACACAAGGAAAAATAATACAATAGTCGCACAAACTTGACCAAAGGGAAGGTTATATAAAACTCATTTCTGGTTATACTAAAATAGTAAAAGCTTTCAACATCTCGAGGCCAAAACAATTTATTTTAATAATAATAATAATAATAATAATAATAATAATAATAATAATAATAATAATAATAATAATAATAATAATAATAATAATATTATTGGTTTTATGTCCCAATAACTACGTGGTTTTGAGAGATGCTGAGGTGCCCGGATTTTGTCCCGTAGGAGTTCTTTTATGTGCCCATAAATTTACTGACATGAGGCTGATGTATTCGAGCACCTTCAAATACCACCAGACTGAGCCAGGGTTGAACCTGCTAAGTTTGGCTCAGAAGGCCAGTGCCCTATTGCCTGAGCTAATCAGTCCACCTTAAATATAATAAAACAACTTACATGTACATGAAATTTTCAGTCGTTAACACATCCAGTTTCATTTCCATTGTCATACTATTTTGTTTCCTCTGTTTCCCACTCATCATTTTCATTGGTAAAACAATACAGCACTCAACTTGAAAAATTTCTGCACAACAATTCACTCAGAAATGGCAAGTCCAACTGACAAAGTTTAACTGAGAAATTTGTGTGTACTGCATGTCATTCAATCTTTACAATTCATTTTTCGGTGTAAGTCCATCCTATATAATGACTGGAAAAAATATAAAAGAATACAATGAGTGATAAGTAATTGATATACGTTGTCTCACCGCCAAAAGTTGCTACCGGAGAGAAGGTACGAATTTCCCCATACAAGTCACTTGTCACCAGGAAAGTTATGTATTATAGTACTGGTACGTTCCAAAAACTACAGCCCCTACCTACACTGCTCGACCAGTCTAAGTACAGAAATAAAATAATTTAATTTAATCTAATTTAATGATTATCCCCTGTTGAAAAAAAACTTATGCAGAAGTCACATTTGATGAAATATCAAGTTCTACTGTACCATGAAAAGAAAGTAGATATTAACCCAGTGTTTGGTATAGATGTAATAAATGTATTTGGGACACAAGATCTTGCATAGTAACAGGGATGTTAATTTTCAAAAAGAATTAATTAATAGGGCCTGGTTTCTAATGACAAAATTTAAAAATGTCTGTAAGATACCTGTCTGCATGAGGATGCCATTGGAAACATCAGAGGCTTCAAGTGTGACAGGTTTCTGATGCAAAAACTGGAATACCAGCAGTCTACTTTTATTAGTACAATTTTGTTTTGATCAAAATCCAACAGATTTAAAAATAAATTAAGAGAAAATGTTCATATCAATATATACAAAGTAAATGTAAACTTGAAAGAACAGTGCACAATTTTAAAGGATTTATTTAATTTCAGCTATTACTTTGGCTACACTGCAGCTGAATAATAGACAAATATGTTTATAAGAAATACATTTATGAAGTATCCTAGGAGGAAGCATCATCACACTTGTATGTGACACCCTTAATAATTCCAAAAAAAAAAAAATATGTTTATACAATCTACATACATGCATAATGTTCTGAGGAGGAGCTATTGTATATGAATTTACAATTTTATTACTGAAGAAATCTAATTAAGTATAAACATTTTATTTCTCTGTGGGTGGTAGTAGAACACATCCACAGTGTTTCCTGCCCTTCATAAGAGGTGACTAGGAGGGGTAGCCTCAAAGGTTCTCTGCTAGACAGAGTGGGTTGGTGTCCATCAGGTCCCAAGCTGATCTGGGATTGCTTCTACTTACTTGTGCCACACTCCTGGCTTCGCTCTTTCCTCTCTGACCTTCCTTGGTTAGTTATTTCCTGTGCTGGACTCCTCATTTGCACCTTTCCTATCTGACCTCCCTTGGTCAGTTATTACCCATGCCAGACCTCCCTTGGCCAATTACCTGTGCCAGGCTCCTTGCTTCCATCTTTCCTATCTGACCTCCCGTGGTCAGTTATTTCCTGTGCCAGTCTCCTCATTTGCATCTTTCCTATCTGACCGCCTTCAGTCAATTACCTGTGCCAGATTCTTCGTTTCCAGCTTTCCTATCTGACCTCCCTTGGTCAATCACCTGTGCCAGACTCCTCGCTACCAATTCCAGGGCCCTTCTTGAAACTCGACAACAATTGTTCACCCCTCTTCTTAACTATCAGGTATTCTGAGGCATGTTGATGATGATATTATGATCACAATCAACAGTGCTATTTTAAAAGGCTAACCACTAAGGTCATCAGCTCCTATTCTCAGTCAACCACAGAGCTTTTCTTTCTCTGAAATTCAAAATTCACATTGCTGTGCAGCTGTTAACTTCTGTATTATCAAATCTACTTTAATGCATTACAAGTATTAATGGCAAGTTTGAAGAGGTCAGAGATGAGTAGACATTTCAGTTTAATTTAGTCAATGCTCAAGTTGGTTGAGTGAGTCAACCATGCAATCATTACCTCCTATAAGTTTTATATTTGTAATGTAATCAGTACATTTATTTAATAAGAGTAATCAGAATAGTATAAAGCAGACAAAGTCTTTTCAGGTAACAGACAAGATTCAAGTATCAATAATGAAAGTGGGGAGTTTCTTTTTTTTTTTTTTTTTTTTTTTTGCTAGGGGCTTTACGTCGCACCGACACAGATAGGTCTTATGGCGACGATGGGATAGGAAAGGCCTAGGAGTTGGAAGGAAGCGGCCGTGGCCTTAATTAAGGTACAGCCCCAGCATTTGCCTGGTGTGAAAATGGGAAACCACGGAAAACCATCTTCAGGGCTGCCGATAGTGGGATTCGAACCTACTATCTCCCGGATGCAAGCTCACAGCCGCGCGCCTCTACGCGCACGGCCAACTCGCCCGGTGGGTTTCTTTTTTAAATTATGAACTAACCGCACATGAAAACTTTCATAATTATTATATTTAAGGAAGTAAATAGCACAGAAAATGAAATACACTAGAGGCCTAGCAACCCTTAATAACTGGGGCTGTGGTATGTTGGATTAACCATAAAAAAGCATGTAATACTATAAATAGAGTACAGCAGAACAGCACGCTGCAGCTCTGCTGACCAATGTGATCTTTACTGTAAAGCTGGTGCGATGTTACATCATCAGCTGGTTCAGTTCCTTACGCTTCAATCAATCAATCAATCAATCAATCAATCAATCAATCAATCAATCAATCAATCAATCAATCAATCAATCAATCACTACTGATCTGCATTTAGGGCAGTCACCCACATGGCATATTCCCTATCTGTTGTTTTCCTAGCCTTTTCTTAGCCAGGCCGTGTGGTTCAGATGGTTGAGGCGCTGGCCTTCTGACCCAAACTTGGCAGGTTCGATCATGGCACAGTCCAATGGTATTTGAAGGAGCTCAAATACATCAGCCTCATGTTGGTAGATTTACTGGCATGTAAAAGAACTCCTGTGGGACAAAATTCCGGCCACTCAGCGTCTCCGTAAACCGTACAAGTAGTTAGTGGGACATAAAGTAAATAAATAACATTAAACATTAGTTCCTTATGCCAAAAGGAGATTATCAAATTTTCTGGATAAATGAAAGTTTGTATTTTCATACAAATTTAATATTATGTAAATTAAGAGTAAAATGCAGTACTGTTAAATAATAATAATAATAATAATAATAATAATAATAATAATAATAATAATAATAATGGTTTTACATTGTGCTAATAGTTTTACACTTTCTGGAGGCACTGAGGTGCCGGAATTTTGTCCTGCAGGAGTTCTTTAATGTGCCAGTAAATCTACCAACATTAGGCTGATGTATTTGAACACCATCAAATACCACCGGAATAAGTCTGGATTGAACCCACCAACTTGAGCTCAGAAGGCCAGCGCTCTACAGCCCAAGCTACCTAGCCTAGCATGTTAAACAGTACATTACAAAAGTTTACATTATTTGTCAGTTCTATTTTATAATCCAACTAATATTAGAGCTACAAATACTAAGAGTCTAATTAACATTGTACCGTACTATATTTGGATTTCATTCCATTCAATTCAATGCTGGCTTAAAAAATCCTTTCTTTACATTGCAAGTGGGAATTTGATTTTTCTTCTATCAGGGATTCTGCTTCGATTATACAAAATGTTAGATTAACAGGGTTTGGGACACTGGTATTCTACTGGAAAACATATTTTGCTTTAGAAACTAATAAAAGGCAAACTTGTTTATACATGTGCTGTATGCTGGAAGTGTTCAAGTGGGTAGATTTGTCAGTGGGAGGAATTAGGACAAGAATTGTGTACGTGTATTCACCATGTGAGGGTGCAGATGAGGATGAAGTTGACAAGCTTTATGAAGCATTGAGTGACATCGTGGTCAGGGTCAACAGCAAGGATAGAATAGTGCTAATGGGCGATTTCAATGCGAGAGTTGGGAATAGAACTGAAGGATACGAAAGGGTGATTGGTAAATGTGGGGAAGATACGGAAGCTAATGGGAATGGGAAGCGTTTGCTGGACTTCTGTGCTAGTGTGGGTTTAGCTGTTACGAATACATTCTTCAAGCATAAGGCTATTCACCGCTACACATGGGAGGCTAGAGGTACCAGATCCATAATAGACTATATCTTAACAGACTTTGAATTCTGGAAATCTTTTAGGAATGTACGAGTTTTTCGGGGATTTTTCGATGACACAGACCACTACCTGATCTGTAGTGAACTAAGTATCTCTAGGCCTAGGGTAGAGAAAGTGAAATCTGTCTGCAAACGAATAAGGGCAGAAAATCTCCAGGGCAAGGAAATTAGATAGAAGTACATGGATATGATTAGTGAGAAGTTTCGAACAGTAGACAGTAAGCAGGTTCAGGATATAGAAAGTGAATGGGTGGCATACAGGGATGCTGTAGTATAAACAGCAAGGGAATGCCTAGGAGCAACTGTGTGTAAAGATGGGAAAAGGCGAACATCTTGGTGGAATGATGAAGTGAGAGCAGCCTGTAAACGTAAAAAGAAGGCTTATCAGAAATGGCTCCAAACAAGGGCCGAGGCAGACAGGGATTTATACGTAGATGAAAGAAACAGAGCGAAACAAATAGTTGCAGTTATCCATCTACTGTAAAAGCACTGAAAAATATAAGATGTGCATTAATTCATCCAAAACTCTTTTAATCAGTTTTATACATTGATGAATTACTGATAACATTAATGGAGTTTAAGTTAAATGCATATGCCTCGATAACTTCTTACATATGACATAAATCATGTGCTAGTACATCATTATGCCAATTAAATGTTTTAAAAATATTGCACTTCAGTTAGTATGCTTTGTGTTTAAACTATCAAATGACAATGTTTTACTTTTACTGGAATTTAAGTTATGAACCTATAATGATCACTGAAGTTGAGAGAAGTGTAACCAAATTAATTCACAGTATACCAACTTTTAAGAGTGTAATGAATTCTTTTCATAAATCAGTCCAAGACAGAGGATTATCATGATCGTCTGAAGTGTGATTACATAATGAGAAGTCTTGACACAGAATAATGATTGAAGTGTCTCACTCTCTAATTAGTATAGAAGTTTCAAACTTTCAGTACAAGTAGTGAACGTTCTCAAAGTGATAGCAGAATGAACAGATGAAATAGTGTCATCATTTCCTCCCTTATACACGGTGGTTAGTGTTCAATTGTGTTTCAAAGACTAATAATGTACAGTGTCAGTAATATTTCTTGTGCATGATATCAAGCAGTGAGTGTGTGTTAAGTATTTGTTAAATAATAAATATGTTGTTCAGGTTCAATTAAGAGGTGTTTGGTTTTGCCACATGGCTGGGTATGTTGTCAAGCATTCCTCTAAATTTAGTAAGTGTACATTATACGCTCGTTCCCAGCAGCAGGAAGGTAACAATCATTACTGAGTACTTACAGAAATCAAGTACCAGTTTTCTAACATGACCCTCCAAAAGTGTCAATGACATTCTTTATCAAACTGAAATACAAATTTCAGAAAAACTTGATTAATCAACTTCAATGTGGGGGAATAATTTTAAGACTGTCTAGACAACTAGACTAACAATTTCAGAAGAACCAACAGGTAAAGGCTGTTGCATTGAACACACCATGGATATCATCCTTAAATTGGTATTTCGTTACCTGAATGTCTATTCTTCTTCAGGCAAAGGAAATTCGGAGAGCCTTTCAAGCTCAGAAATCTGCTAAATCTGCTTGCAAACTTTCAAAAGTAGTGGGTATTGCTGATGGTATTCTAATTCAGTTCTGTAGGTAATCTCTTTGCATGTATTTTGAATTAAAGTAAACAAGCTCCTTTAAAAATGTTTTCCAGTTTAACAACAACGAATATTGCTGTAAAATAAAGAACACAGCTAGCTAGTGGACCTGCTTTAAGTTCATTGGTAGCTTCTATGGCAACTTCCTGAGGTTGTGCATGGCGAAGGTGTAGAAAGGGAAGGGGGACCTTGTTGTGGACAGACTGGATAAAGATGTACAACCACCTTGCTTGTGGGCAAAGAGTGTACTTCTCACTGATAGAGACATCCCATAGGCAGATAAGTATCACGTCAGTGTATAGAAATAAGGAGGTTAACCACTCGTCACCCTGCTACCTCACAATCGCAAGAACAAATTTGTTCTCCTGGCTTACATAAAATATATACAAAAGGTCAACCTGTTGCAACACCAAATTCAGCTGATTAAACAGTGCCATGCCTGACTTAGTAAAAACAGAATCTATTCTCAAAATATATAGTTCAAAGGAACGTAAAGGTATTTTGAAGCAGAATATCTTATTCTATTCTGTTCCGAAAAGTTCTGAAAGTTCCTTTTTCAAAGGTTTTCAGTGAAAATTTGCATGATGGGAAATGTTGATTGTGCCTGCCTGATCAGAAATTTTGTAAACTCGGTATGTAAGCATTGTGTTTGAACCATGTGGCCTCCAGGAAGGCTGGTGCAAGTCTTTCGAGTTAATGCCTTATAGGCGACCAGTACATCTGCGTGGATGGACCCAAGCTAAAATGAATTCTAATGCTGAATATTGCATAAACACCCCCCTCCAGAAGAATTAACTGATGAAAGTTAAAATCCTCAACCCAGCCACGTATCGAACCCAGGACCTCCTTGGACCAAAGGACAGTATGCTAACCATTTAGGCATGGAGCTGGCCATCGTGTTTTGGTTAAATACAAGAACAGCTAAGGTGGGGTGTAGTATGATTAGTCGCTGTAGCCTACACCAGTGCTGGGCAATGGTGGCATGATTAAACTTGAAGAGCGATGACACCAGTTCTTCTACTCATTCTGCTGATAAGTACTGCTGTTGAGAAAAGTAACATGATAAGGCCATCAAAGATCAGCACTCTGAAAATCTGAAGATGATAGTTTACTGCCTGTAGATCTGCAGTAATTACTTTTTTTTTTTTTTTTTAAGCAATTTGCTTTATGTAGCACCGACACAGATCGCGATGATGGGATAGGAAACTGCTATGAGTTGGAAGAAGCGGCCGTGGCCTTAATTAAGGTACAGTCCCAGCATTTGGCTAGTATGAAAATGGGAAACCATGAAAAGCCATCTTCAGGGCTGCCGACAGTGGGCTTTGAACCCACTATCTCCCACATGCAAACTGATAGCTACGTGACCAAAACTGCACACCCACATGCTTAGTAGTAGTAGTAACAAATGTTAAGGTATTAAGTGGGTACAATATAACATAAAGAGCATAAATGTCATTTGCAAAATACCTTACACATAAAGGTTTCAAATTTACTTTAACATTTTGGATGCAGTATTTTTGTCCCTCGATATGCCAGCAGACTAGCAAATATTTAGTTTCATTTCTTTTAATCCTTATTTTATAAATAATGACATCTCCAGCTATATGTGGAATTTGACTAACATGAACATAACTTTGCATTTCAAAGATTAAGTATGCCTTGATCAAGACTGAAACTGAAGCTTCCTTGGTGAGAATCTAGTGGCAATGCTACCGAACAGTCACACCCATCTACTGATAATTAGCCCACGTACTGGCTATACCCATCATGAATAAATGTACAACAAAAAATGTTGATATTTATTTCTGATGTTACGGTGGTGCATGAGGAAAGGGAGACAAACTGGTAATTGCTAATTTACTGGAACATACTGATATCTAGCATTATGAAGACTCAAGAGTTCTAAGTTTCACTCACAAAGGCACCAAGTTTTGAGCTATTGCTATTTTTAATGCTGCTAAGATGATATTAAAAGATTGTGAATTTGTATCCCACTAAATATATAGGATGTCAGTGGTTTAAAGAAAGATGAACAGTTGAACACCCTAACAACTTCCATAAATTGTAATTTTGAGGAGATTGGGCCGTTGACCTAAGATGTTAGGCCCCTTTAAACAACAAGCATCAATTTTGAGGAGGTTAAAATCTCTCCATCATCTACAAACAAATGAAGCTTCATATGTTTTGGTATTTAGCACTAAAATCCACTGATTTCCAGCTGACTGTGCTACAAATGCATCAGAGAGGCAAACGCCCAGAAATACCAACATACAAATTAGACTTTCAATCCAACTAGGAACCTATTTGGTCCACAGTCTACAAGCCCAGAAAATTTCTTCTGTAATCACTGGGAAACATTGTCTCAAAAATGGTGAGATTTAATGCTAGGAATGATTAAAATGAACTTTATAGATATATTTCTAAATGATTAGTACTGTACTCAACAACTGCATTTGGAATTTATAAGAGAGAGAGAGAGAGAGAGAGAGAGAGAGAGAGAGAGAGAGAGAGTAGAGGGAAGAGAGAAAATGGAGAAAATATGCCAATGATCAACTAGTAATATGGAGGTCGAGTCATAAGTCATGGCAAGTATTTTTTTTTTTCCTCGCGAACAGGAGACAACATGGAAAATCTAAGATATGGATTTGGAAACATACAGAATGTACTTGCGTATGATGACACTAGATTGTGTATGTAAACAACAGTGTGGGTCTAAGCATGCCCCCAAGTTCAGTGTGTGAGTGAGAGCATCATAAAATGGAATTCAACAAGCAGGAGCAACAATCGTATATTAAAATAGCAGTTCTCCGCGGCAGAAATGAACACCAATGTCATGAAGAGCTGCGGGAAGCATTAAGTGTGTGACTATGATCTAATTCCCAAAGTCAAGAAGCCATTACGTGGACAACGGTTTGCTAACAAAGAGGACATTGTAACAACATTTTGGAGAGAGGTGTCACACGTTAGCGATACACATGCAGCGAATGGTATTCAGTGCCTACCCCACCGCTAGCAACGCACAGTGGAAACCTTGGGTGATTATTTCGAAGGCCTGTAACCAGTGGAGACCTGTCCTTTGTACGTAGTCTTGTGTATTTGCTGTCTATACCATAATAAAACAATGTTTACCAATGGCCTGTGTTCTGTCACTTGCCTACGAGAATCTCCTGAAGTCAGAATTTGTCTTCAGGCACTATGCACAAGTACATGCCCTATATTTCCAAATGCATATCTTAGATTTTCCACGTTGTCTCCTGTTCGCGAGACAAAAAATAGTTGCTATGACTTATGACTCGACCCCGGTAATAGAGAGCAATGAAGGCATATGGGAGATGGAAGAGGTAAGGAAAGAATGTAACCAATATGATATGAAGATTAAAACATATTTTTTAAAAAGGAGAGGAGGAGGAAGAGAAAGAGACAGAGCAGAAGGATGATGTCCGTTAAGTCTTTGGTCTTACCTACGGGTGCCAGGAAAGACATGGCCAGTTCACTGAGGACATGGGTTGATTCCCAATCAGAAAGTTGAAAAATTTAGAAACAAGATTTTCACATCTGGAGGGGCACCTGAGGTTCACCCAGCCTATGCCAAACTGAGTACCAGGTTAATTCCTGGTGATAACCACTCCATCCCGCTTAGTGATGAGGTTACCAACAGTGAAAGCCTTTACCTTCTACTCCTCCAAGGGCTTTTATGAGGTAGCTTTGATCTATTTCCATTACCCAATGCTTAGTCAATGGAAAAAAATAAAGCACACTAATCAATACATCATAAATCCTTGAGGATTATCAACTCTCATATTCATCAATTAAAAAAAAAAAAAAATGATTGTTTTATAATGTATTCCATAATGGATGCATAATCTCCCTATGTGTGCAGGTATACAGGTACCCTCCTCATTTAGTGACTGCTTATTTCACAATATGTAAAGGATACTCTGGCATTCTTCTGATATTGATCTCTGGTGAGATACAGAATGCAGAATGTCTCCTGGTATGTGCTAGATCAAGTCAATCACTTTTATTGACTTGTCTCAGTCCCATCCTTAGCTTTAACAATATTATGGCACGGAAAGCCTATGTGATTCCATTTTGTAATAACGCCTGGGTAGAGCAAGTCAGCCTGGCTCCAATGGCGGGCGAATTGCTGAGTTGTGTTTCCCACCCCCGCACCACTACAGACAACCCTTCAGAGATGAGATGTGCTAGTCACATTACCTGTGCCAAACCATATCCCCGCAGCGGTGCGGATGCGACAAGAATTTTGAACTCAGATGTTTCCATCTCCAGACACTTCCAGTGGCCTTTCCTCGTCTGAAGGATCTCGAAGGGTCAGTCTCCATATAAAAGGCCACAGATGAACGGGAGTTCAGGTCAGTGGTGGTGTACTCAACCAGACAGCGATACTGAGTGAAGAATGCAGTCAGTGAGACAGTGCTGTAAGGTGTGTACTGCTGAATAGTGGGTCAGCTATGCTACACTGTCGATGGAGCGCTGCAAGTGGACAACAAGGGATTGCAGTGTGGAAGAGCGACAAGGGATAACAGAAGATCTCTGTTACCTCCGTGATCTCTGTACCACACACACATTTGTGTGACTGTGTTGCACGCGCGCTCTATCTGTAAGTGTGCGACTGATATAGTGAACGGTGAAGCTTATCGTGAACTGCCCTGGGACTTAAGTGACAGTTTAAGAGTGTGTGTAGTGTAGTTGTTTAGATTGTAAGTGCCTGTGTGAATTAGTGTGACTGAACATTGAAAACTGAGAGAGAGCGCTAACTAGTGTAATGGTGTACTGCGTGTGTAAGTCATCATCATCAATGTCCCACTCCAGTAGCCTGTGTATGGTTAAAAGTGTGTAACTAGTGATTATTAATATATCTTAGAACATAAGTCACCATTCAAGTATACATTTCAGTGTTCTCCCCAGAAATTTTCGTTAGCTGGGTGGCAGGAATGAGTAGCCGGGCGGGGAATACTACGTAAAAAATAAATATGATAAAATTTCAACTTATTCCCCTCAGGCCATTAACAATAATATTAAACAGGTAAACATTAACTGCAGAAATGTTCTATTTTAGTTTTTATCACGAAGAAGACGTAACAGAGTAGTTTGAACTTCTAGGGTCCTACTGCTCGTTCATAACCACTCGGTTGCCGTGGAGAGCCAGACGGGTTTGTTACGTCCCGCGGAATCGAGTGCTCGCATGCGATTCCACACTAATGCAGACACTGCTCGCGCATGACACTACGTGATAAGCTGAACTCCGATATAAATCGCGCAATTATGCTTACAATAATGAAGATTTTTCATTTAAATAAAACAGTTTTACAGTGTTTACATTTTAATTTGGAACACAATGACTGAAATATGTGTAGCCTCCGTGGCTCGGGCGGCAGTGTGCCAGCCCCTCACCGCGTAGTTCCATGTTTCAAATCCCGGTAACTCCATGTGAGATTTGTGCTGGACAAAGCGGAGGAGGGACAGGTTTTTCTCCGGGTACTCCGGTTTTCCTTGTCATCTTTCATTCGAGTAACACTCTCCACTATCATTTCATTTCATCTCTCAGTCATTAATCATTGCCCCAGAGGAGTGAGACAGGCTTCAGCAACCGGCACAATTCCTATCCTCGCCGCAAGATGGGGCTTCATCCATTCCATCTCTGGCCCGGTCAATGACTGGAAAATAGGTTGTAGGTTTACAATGACTGAAATATGTATTCATATTACGTAAACTGAGAGAGTTAGGAGCACGCAGCTGTGAGCTTGCATTCGGGAAATAGTGGATTCGAACCCCACTGACGGCAGCGCTGAAGATGGTTCCCGTGGTTTCCCATTTTCACACCAGGCTGTACCTTAATTAAGGCCAAGGCCGCTTTCTTCCCACTCCTAGCACTTTCCTATCCCATCGTCTCTATAAGACCTATCTGTGTCGGTGCGACGTAAAGCAAGTTGAAATATTATCTAAATAGCAGATATCTAGGTTATGATAGCGGGGCGGACAGTGTAAACGGCTGGGCGGAGTGCCCATTACAAAGGTCTTACGGAGAACACTGCATTTATCTACTACCCCACCATCACCGGTATCAGAAGTGGGATAAACTAGTGGGTTAATTTGGTACATTCCAATCGGTGTCAAAATAGAGAAACTTGCGTATTTCATAATTGGTGAAATCTGCAGTGAACAGAAAATGGATGCCGAAAACTCTCAGGCTATTTTCAATAAGCTCATAATTGAATTTGAATCTAATACAGAGACCCTATTAGAGAACTGAAATATGAACTTAAATCTAGTCAGGAGAGACTCGGTAGTGAAATGGAATTGAGTGAGGAGGAACATAAGATGGAACAGAAGGCAGGTTTAAGTGAATAGAAGAGCAGACAGTTGAAGTTAGGACACGAACTGCGCTCTCTTGAAACGAAAGAGAAGAGTGATGTCATGTAGGATGAGAAGAAGACCGAGATAATACCCGAGGTTGTGGAGTCCGGAATTCAAGACTTGACAGCAGAAGTCAGCGCCCTGCACGAGAGGACAATGGCCGTGGAGACCCAATTAGAGCCCACCAGCAGGAGTGGTGGCTCCAGCGTCGTTAAGGTGGAAACCCCACATTACGGTAGGACCACTTCCTGGGGAACTTGCTGGATCCAGTTCGAGAATGTCTGTATGTACAATGGGCTGATGACAAAGGAGATAGCAGAATACCCAATCGCCAGACTACATGTACAGATGACAGGGGTGCTAAGCAGCCTCCAGCCAAGTTCAACCTACAAGGAGGCTGTGGGAGTATTCGATGGGCACTGCGGATACCACCGATCAAAAGCCACCTACCGTGTCCAACTGCAGGAGAAGACTCAGCATGCCAATGAAACGCTGCAGATGTAACTGTGGATGGACCACTGTGGGATCACACACAGCTTCTGCAATAAGCTCCATGGTGCTGAGATCCATCCAGGGAAGATGCCTGGTGACAAGCAGAACCTCAAGTGGCCCTGACGACAGCCCCGAGTTTTGAGGTGATGATGGCGACGGCATGGCTTGAGGGACCTCCGCTGGAAGACTGCATGCTAATGAAGTCCAAACCGACAACCAATGAACAATAATGCCACCTGATCGTGATGTTCATCCTGGCACGAAGCTGCATGCTGATAAGAACATAAAGAGTTCACACCTGGGAATAAGAGGACTCTCAGCCAGGCCAAGCCTGAGACATGCGAGCCAGTCATGTGCATCGTGCCGGTGGGCTACGAAGGCACTCAGGCCCTGGAAGTAGATGGAGGTGTGAACAAGGGGAAGTCACCAGACTTGCCGCCATGCAAGGACTTACCGGTACAAATCATCGTCACCTGGAACATGGACATTGCCAACCGGAACCACTAGATCTCCCAAGGAGAGTCAATGTCCATCCTGTCAAATTGTTTGATGCCTTATCATGGAGCAAGTCAAGACTACTCATTCTGAGGAGGGAGCAATGCAACGCAGAAGGTCTCCATGTCCACCATTTTGTCAGAAGTCATGATATGGAGCAGCCGAGCCTGGACTGGATATGAATTGATGTCACTGCTGGGCTACTGGCTGCTGCCTATGCATTCACTCAGGAAGGAAGAGCTTGTTGCAGGATGTGCCACTCTGCCTCTAGTGTGTCTCTATAGCTGCTAGTGATTACCAGAAATAACGAGAACTGTTGAACCGACACCCTTCTCTCACCAGAGGCTTCCATGGATTTCTAGTGTCCAAAGTCACTTGAAGGGCCATCTAGCTACATAAGACATGCGAGACTTGCGAGAAGTAGTTCAGTTCAGTTCAGTCCAGTCCAGTCCAGTCCAGTGGGGAATGTGCAAGTGACTACTAGTGCTAAAGTTGGTGAAACGGTGAGGTAGCATGCAGGCCATGCTAGTTTAACTGACGCACAACTGCGGTGTTGACTGATGGAAAGATTTATTATTTGTCCATATAATAGTATATTACAACATGTAATTTACATATAGATACAATATGGAATGTCCTCGTTGTGCTAAATGACACTATTGTGTCGCAAACTGAAAAAATTCAGAACGTTATAGCGATCCTAGTGTAAAGTTTTTCACATTCAATACGAAAAGGAAAGAAGACAAAACTGGATATTGGCAGTGTACCAAATGAAGTAAGTATTGTGAAATAATACTGGAAATACTTAATTCATACATAACTGACACCTTGAGAATGACAGTGGTGTAAGTCATTATTACAGCAGACATTAATAGTGTCTCATTAAGTTCCTTGTCCTTGTTTATTACATTGCTAAATTCATATAATCCGATAATTAATTTTGTGCTGATTCCAGGTTTCACCCTTCCTGTAAATAAATCCAAATTATTTCCAGTGAAAAATATTAAGGGAAGTTAATGACTGAATTATGAAACTTCTTCAGTTTTGATTCTACTTTTACCAGATTAGGCTTCTCTTTTAGGTGAAAATAAACACATATTTTACCAAAATACAGATATGCGGATGTACTGGTTCAAGCAAGTTTAAGACTGTACTTTACAACATAGTATCTTGTTATCCAACATATTTCTGCCAACCAATACTATGCGACGGATGACCATTGGTGTCATCTTTCAAGTTTTTTACTACAGACTTATTTTAATGCGTTTTCTTCTCTTTTAGATGTTTTTGTGTATTTCAATGTTTTATTGTGCCAATTTTCAAAATACGTTTAGCAGATGATGGCCCAAGTTGGTTGAAACTAGTACTATAATATTAATGTTATAACGATAATATAACTGACTAATATGAAAATATAGTCATATTTATCATTTGCCTTTGTATTGAATAGGTAGACCCTTTTCATCCTATCAAGTATAACAATTGTCAATATGGATCACCATGAAATTTATATTTTTGTTGTCATCAGTAGACAAGAGGGAAATAATGTATATACGTGTTCTATTTTGCAGAAGAACCTTTTCCTTCATCTGCTGTATCCAATACATCTCTATTATTCTAATTTACTTCACTATTATTTACAATTCTGTCAAGAATCTGTTCTTGCCAAGCGAAAACAACTTATAATGAGGAGTTCTATTAAGTCTATACAGATGAGGTTCATATTCCATACTCCCAATTTTATAAGATTAATTGTTGAGCAAGCACAAAAGCTTGTTATTTTACGGCTTTGAAATGTATCATCGCAAGCCACTGAACCCACAGGTTTAAATGGAATATGAACCTAAGGGATACTTTTTTTATTTTGAAAATCCCTCACAAGTTATCTTATAATTTTCCTCCAGTATGTTACCAGCATGACAGTATATTTCTTTAATGTCGATATAGATTTCACAACATTAGTTCAAAGTAACATTGCAGTTCACACTATTTTTAAAATGTAAGTAAGATTACAAATGAATCTGTATTTTTCTTAATTAAATAATACTGTTATTGCATTTTGACATACCTATTCATGTAAACAAAAAGTACTGTCCCTTACATGTGAATCCCAACATCACAAATCATAATTATTTTAACCATAATGGTCAACTATCTTAGGTCTGTATGGACTTAAATCATACAACCTATTAATTGTTAACAATAAACTATCACAACTGATGTTAAATTAATGATGGAAAAACTTAAAGAGTAAACTAAATGCATTACCATCAACTCCACTACTGCAACCACACCAGAAGTTTAATGTGCTATCAACCTACATTTGCCCATCTTAGATCTAAAAATTCCACACTACACCTTTACATCGAATACCGGCGAGTTACCTAACTGATACTGACAAACTTATCAAAAGCACTTTGAAAAAAGTTCTTCAACTTCCAATAGATACACCAAACAGCATGTTACACTTCGATAAAAAGTATAAAGGATTCAGTCTTTTCAAGTGCGGTTCGGAGGCTTATCTACAGCACGTAAATGCAATGCCAAGTTTTCCATCGATCCAACAATATACACATTAACTATACCGGAGACCTCCGTACAGAAACAGAGAAGTGCTTTGAAAAACTAGGCCTACTCTTGAATACTGAATACGAATTAGTCAAGGTCTCACTCCTACGACAACAACTCCGTGAGAAAGAGTTCAATGCCTGATGTGCCTTACCACAAAAGGGTAAGAGTGTTATACTATAAAGGAATACACACCAGCCAATCAGTGGGTAAGAAAACCTGAAGGTTTAACTAGCAGCAACTGGAGAAATGTCATAAAATTGACAGCAAATGTAGTTCCAGTTTGTGCATTACCTGGCAGGTCCCAAGACACTGTCGACGTTTCCACAGTGAGATTGAAACACTTGGTCACGTCTTGGGTTCCTGACCATTTAATGACACACTACGGAATTCACAACATCCTCGTACAAGATCTATGATTCCTGAAGCCCTAAGAGGAAAGCATTATACAGTCTACGAGGAGGTACATGGATTGTCTCGGGCTGGGTCAAGCCGCCAGACTGACATGATAGCGATACCACCGGGCTCAAGTAAAGGAGAAATGTGATATATATGAACCTACAATTCCATATCATGCTGAGAAATATCATCTGGACTCCACAGAAGTTTTAGGATTGATGATAGGAGCAAGAGGCACCATTACTCACACATTTCACAACTTTTGTAAGAAATTTAATTTGGATAACCACTTCATTAAGGACATTGGATTAACAGCCCTGAAAGGCTCGTTAACAATAGTAAGAAATGATTTATACTCTTAGCTATATCTATGTCCTATAAGGAGTTCCTTATGAACTTCAAAATTATTGACTGATACGATTTTTATTAAGTAATAAGTAGGCTATAATATGGTATACCAATCATTTATAGGCATATTTTATACAACCCTTGCAGCTGTCAATCAACTTTTAATGTAAGCTTTGTCTTTTTGGCAGCCTTCAAATGGGGGAAGCAGAAATAAATGCATTTCTCTTTTTCAAGGTGGAACAAGGTGTTTAAATAAATGATTGTATGATTAATCACAAATCATATCATACACAAAGTTATAATATGATCAGCATATGACACAGTTTGTGTATTTAAATCTTTCCCATGCAGTTCAAGTACTTAATGTGAAAATTTAATCTGGCCCAGAAAACATGTTTGTCATAACAGTGGGACATGTAAGCCATTGTCTCTCTCCAATTATATAGAACAATATATCTGACTGGATAAAACAAGAATATGATAATCATACACAGAGGAGTTCAAACTGAATGTATCCATAGTAAAAGCAGAACAATGAAATTGTAATGGTGGTTTTCTTTTAATTTTAATGTGTACAATAACTGAATATCAGATGATGTAGAGCTGAAATCCTCACATGATTTTCATTGTTTACAAGTATTTTTCTTCTTAATCATCACTGCCAAGACAAAACAAAAAAAAAAAAAAAAAAAAAAAAAAAAACCTATGAACTTTTAGCAGCAAGAACATGTTATCAATCTTTCAAATGACTCAAGAAATGTTTACAAGGTTATGTTTTGAAGAACTGTGAATGTACGTCTTTTATTTTATTCTTTTGCAGCTGATGAAGCCTCAATGAGTTGAAACATGAATTGTTTATAGCTCTTAACTCTTATTAATGATAAAGAATAATTTGTAAAGTTATAAAATTGAAATATATACGGTATTGAATAGGTGGAAAAATCGACACATTTTCTGTTAAGAAAATTTTGTAAATAATTCTCTCAATCAATATGAAACCATTGTGAAGTTAATTACCTGAAATGTTTTTCAACCAGATAATTTCAGATGGCTGTCTCCCAGCGGTCTGGTCCAACATGTATCGTCCATTATGTCTGCTCTACCATACAATGAAAACCTTTGAATGTATTCTTGATTGCTGCCTACACACCAATGTCCAAATTTCCCCAAACCAGAATGGCTTTGTCAAGGACCTTACCATACATTCCACCTGATCACAGAAAAAACATAGAGAACAACAGGCTCATACATCTGGTATTCCTGGACTTGGAGAAGGCATTGAACAGGATACCATGTGAACCTATATGGAAAGACTTTCGATCTCATGACATTCAGAAACCTACATTCAATGGATGCAGCTTCTCAACAACGTTGAAAGTGTGGAATGTTGTCTAGCAGGTATCTCGCCTGTTTTTCCAATCAAGGTTGGCATCTATTAGAAATCAGCATTCACACTTTTCCTCATCCTGTGCATGGATCTGGCAACTATTGACATTCAGACACCTCACCCACGGACAATTCATAAAGTCGATGATGTGCTTCTCATGGATCACTCATCAGAATTAGGAAAATCAGGCAACATATAGGGAAAAAAAAAAAAGAATACTTACAAGGAGGCCTACAGTCGGGTGGTACCACTCAGATTGATGGCCAAGATCATGCCAAAGCTACCTGCTTTAAATATCCTGCATCCCTTATCATCTCGAATGGTGAAACACTTCCAGATGCCTAAACCCAGGTTATTCAATGGCACCAAGTCACAGGAGTATTGCGTGATAAAAAAATTCCTATCCATCTCAAGGGTAAGATCTACAAAATCAATGGCTAGACCAGTAGCACTTACAGCTCAGAATGTTGGGCTGCTTCCAAGAAGCATAAGCAAACCCTCCATGGAATAGAAATAAATGTTGCATTGGTCTCTTGGGATTACGAAGCTAGACCGAGTCATGAATGCGGACGCCTGATAACAAATGGGAGTGGTACCAATTACAGAGAAGATGGGAAAACTCGCCTCAGATGATACGGACATTTTATGAGGAGTGATGAGCATTTGATTGCAGTTGCAAAGATGGCTCTCCAGTATGACCAAAAAGTCATATGGAGAAATAGTGGCTTCATCGCACCCGAGAAGATATGCAATCACAGCAAGGAGTTGCCCCTAGTGATGCCTTCAACCGGAATAAGTAGAAGGAAGTGTTGAAGAAAGCAGACCTAGCAGCACTGCATGAAAAACACTATGAAAGAAAAGAACCAAGTATCAATAGTTGGCACTGGGAAATGCTTGAAACTGCACTGGTCTTCAAAATGCTATTCTCATGGTGTGGGAAATAATACCCATTGCTCATAGAATCAAAATTTGAAGATTGTGCCACACTTCTTGTACCTCCGACACTAAAACTTGCACTGTGATAGAAGTAAAGGAGACCTATGATGGTTGATTTTTTTTTTTTTTTTTTTTTTTTTTTTAAGGAAACAAAACAAGTATAACTACTGAAGTATGAGACAAACAGTAACAATTGCAGTTACTGGTGAAATGATCTGAGTGGAAATTTGGATTTTAATTCAATTAATGTATTTATGATTTCCCTTATAGTCTATTAAAGACATATTACACGTGTAAATTAGTAATCCTTAAGCAAAGTGAAGGGTAATTTAATGAACGTAGGTTTTCGTGGCTCATAGTATTAACGTAAATAAATAAATGATTACTGGATTAAAACTACTATATTTATTTAATGAAGCCGAGCTTTCAGCCAAATCGCATTAGCCTTCATCAGGGCAAGTTAAATTCTGTTTCCGACAGTGAGCAAAGAAACTCAAAGAAACATGGAAGTCATGGCCGTATTATCCACGGCGTACCCCACTAATAGGTCTCAAGGATCTTCGTGCTGTAATTCACCACCCTCTTGTCGACGGTTACGTGAGCACGTCCCGCTGTTCCATGGTGGTGTTATGCAAGTATTTCTGAAGTACAGGTCTCCATGTATTTGATAACTTGAAGCCGTCTTCCCTGTTGATGTTATTTGGGCGCAGCTCTATCTCTATGGCTTCTCTTACCAGTCGAGCATACAAGTCTTTTACAGACCATGAAATCCTCTTTGATCAGGCGAAGGTCATCGCGCCTGTAAAAGACTTCTATGCTCGACTGTAAGAGAAGCCAAAATTTCTTTGCTCACTGTCGGAAGCAGAATTTAACTTGCCCCGATGAAGGCCAATGCAATTTGGCTGAAAGGTCGGCTTCATTAAATAAACATAGTGGCTTTAATCCAGTAATCATTTATTTATTTACGTTAGTGTGTAATTTCTTCTAAACAGGGACAAGAAACTAGTGATCAAAGAAAACTTCCCTTTCTGGACTAGATTACAATCATTTACTTCCTTATAACTCATCTGTATTACCAGACGAATATGCTCTCAAAAACACGTTTGTTAGGAAAAAGTTACAGTCCATAGTTGATATGTTTGCCATGCTAAGGAATGTGCCCACCAGGCATGTGGCGTCTGCCTGTCTAGCAACAGCCTAGTGATATCTCTCTTCCTGAAAACATAGTCTCAAGACATCCAAAGCACATGATAGCTAATGTTAGCACTGAAGTTAAGTAAACTGACATCATCACTGTTGTAAAATATCTTACTGTGTTAGCTAACAACAGTGTTTCTGTTGGGAAACTTAACTGAACATAGACTTTATTTACTTTCACTAATAAAGAACTAAAATCTATGGCAGTGTTGCATATTTTGTGATAAGAATAGGGTTTCTTAGGGAACTAATTGGCGCATCTATTTATACATAGTGATAAATGTATTATGATCGTGAAACATGATTTTTTTTTTTTAAGAAGCAAAACTAAAGTGCCTTCAAGATCCGACAAACAATATATTTCATGAAATTATCAATCACGAGAAGAAACACAGAACAAATCAAACTTGGTAACAAAATAGAACAACAAGGGTGCAAATACGAACTCATTAACTCTTAAGACAGTCAAGCAAACATTGCAGTGATTGTGGCCATGAGGTCTTTGGCACACCACAGTTTCAGGTATAGTAGTAGGGTGGTTTCTAGGGCAACAACAATGAGACTGTGAAAGAGACAGCTTGTTTCCCTGCTCCTGCCTCATCCCACTCTAGCAAACATGCCAGCTCCTTATAACAAAATCCTCAGTTAAATATGGAATAATTCAATTAGTACTTACTACATAACATAATTTTCACCACAAAGGAAAACAATTTCTAGAAAACTTATTTCAATTTTTATTTACTGTTGTGGTATATCTGTATTTTCACAAAGAGAGAAATAAAACGATAAAACATATTTTCCGTGTTAGGTATTATCATGAAATTATGCATTGTAGTTTTAAGATCAATATCTAACACCAATTCCTAAAAGCTCCAGTCATGTATGAAATGTTGCAAAATGGAACTGTATTCACATTCAAGTAATCATGCCACACACAATTAAAAGAAACTGAAGTAAATATGATTTCATTACTTTTCACTAGTCAGACCTAATAAAGACCTCCATTGATCACAAATTTACTACTTATAAGTAATAAATAAGTATTAAATTGTACAGTTCCAAAGTGGAAATTAGCCAAAAAGCCAAAGTGACAAATTCCTGAACATCCTGACTGGAGATTTCACTCTATATTCTACTCATCATACACTAATGCTGCCAGCAGCACACAACAAAGATCATAAAATATGTCTTCAAACAGTAATTACTTTGGAATAACCCAATGCGAATTTATAAACAATTCAACATATTGTGTACTATAACAAAAAGCTCACTTACAAAAAACATTGAGAAAATGGAAAAGGAATGAGCATAAAGATGATAAAACATCCTAATTAATGGAGTGGAATAAATATATATTCCACTATGAAGCTCCTTAAATTAAAATCAGATAAATATTTTGTCTTAAACAATCATGGAAGAAAAGTGGCATTAGCCTCTCTTTTTACCTTTATTCAAGAATATTCTCTTTTTATCATCCAACGCTCTTCCCATTTTCATTTTAATCTATTCACTAGTAAAAAGACTTATGAAAATGATACTTATGATGACAACAAACCAACTTTCCCGAATTTTCCTGAGAAGAATAACACTGAGGGAAGACTAAGGAGACTGTTGACTGTGATGAAGTTTGTAGTAGGTGATAACTCGGTCGTATAAACAAGGCAATGCATCACTTAACTTATGAAGAGAACACTATGTACTGAAGGCTCATGATATTACAGACCATCTTAAAACTGACTAGAACCAAGAGTTTTCTTATCACTTGGAGTAACTTCATTATCTCTGAACACTCAATATGAGGAAAGATTCCAATCTGTAGTTCATCAACTTTTTTCTTCCAAAAACATATTCATATTATTCTATCTCAATAAAAGCATTCCTTTCCAAATTGTAAAACTTACAATACAAAAAGAAAAATCACATAAGTTAATGGTGATAACTCCCATCTGGAATTTGTATTAACTGAAAAGAAACCAAACAAATTAACATTAATGGAACAGATACCAGAACAGATAATCACATACAGTATTTAATTTATTAAACTAACAGGAAAGTGACAGGAAAATGTCTCTAGAACACAAAGTAAAATATATATGAAGATAGATTATATAAATATAATTCATGAGACCTGTTCTAATGTATAGAGTAGAAACAAGGGAAAAAACAAAAAGAGAACAGGAGATATTGGAAAGAACTGAAATTAAGACTTTTGAGGAAGAGTAAGTGTGACCATTAATCACTCAGAAGATAAAAGAAAGTAGACTGATGTGGTAAGGCCATGTTGTAGGAAAGGAGAAACGGACAATATCAAGAGAGCATAGGATAAATAGGTGACAGGAAGGAGATCAAGAGAAGATAGAAGCCAAAATGGAACGGTAGAATTATAGATGACTTAAAGGAGAAGGAACTTCAGAACAAGAATGCAAAGGGCAGATGGAAATTAAGGAGACTCATCACTGCAGCAACCCCTATAATGGGAGGAGGTGTGGAGGAGGAGATTTAAGTTCATTTTCTTCTTCAGTTCCTGTTTCCAGTTCTCTTCTAGGTCGGGTTATGAATCTAGGACCTCCATTGTTGCCTTCGTCTTCACCACTCTTTTCTTGCCTACCCTATTTCCTCCATCTTTCCTCCTCTCTTCTTTACACTGTTTTCCACTGTTTCTATTCACCTCTTTCGAAGCCATCCTTGCATTCCCTTTCCTGAAAATCCTTTCTCTGGAATCCAGTCTTCTCCCATTCATATCATGTCTCCATACCATTTCAGTGTGCTAGTTGCATGCACAACTGCAATGTCGGTTCTGTGGAATAAAGAAGTTCTGTATCCAACCTATTATTCGTCAGATACTGCTCCACAGAAACAATTATACGGGTAGTAAATTTTACAGTGTCAATGTAGTGCTACAGCAATCATAAAGGAGTTATTCCAATGTTCGGAGAAAGATGACCATTCAACCAGGAGCCTGTTTCTATTTCTTGAAGAGCTACATATCGAGCCTTATCCGACAAGGTAGTAACAGAATCGAGGAGGTTCTCGAAAACACGCTTTGTGTTAATTCTATCCCATAACATTTGGGCATCAGGTTGAACTGGCGTGCCAGAGTTAGCTGTCAGTATTTTCCACTCATTAAGGGCCTCAGACAGATGGCAAACTTCAATTTCATCACCATGATTTTGAAATACTGAATTTAAAAACTCAAAGATTTACTATGCAGAAGCTAAGAAAGCATGTAAGCAGACATCAATGGGTTTACATCATCACAAAAGCAACCATTGAAAATCATATATAGGATGCTTTAATCCCATGAACTGGCGAGAATTACGTATGACCTCCTAAATACTTGATTCTCATCATGGCCATACAACAAAACATATGCTATGAATTAAAATTTGTTTTACGTCGCACCAACACAGAAAGGTCTTATGGCGACACTGGCATGGGAAAGTTATAGAACTGGGCAGGAAGCGACCGTGGCCTTAATTAAGAAACAGCCCCAGCATTTGCCTGGTCCACGGAAAACCATCTTCAGGCCTGCCGACAGAGGGGTTCAAAATCACTTATCTCCCGAATGAAAGCTGATAGCTGTCTGACCCAAACTGCTCAGTCACTTGCTCAGTATGCTATGAATTAGAATGCAATTTAAAATGTTCTGCAAATATACTGTATATATGGTATTTTATCACTGAAAACTGAAGAAAATCAAAACAAATTAACATGCAAATAAACCACTTCTTCCGAGTAGCAATAGTTAGAACTGGCTACATTTGGCAAGCATCTGACTGGTTTAAATCAGCAAGTGAGATTCAAAAGGTCAAGAAATTCCTGATCTTCACTGTACTTTGAGGTTGCTCATTACATGACTCAGAACATAATAAACTAGGATATGAACTCACCAACTCCTCAGTTTACTGCAAATGAGACCAAAAGACACTCCAAGGGGAAGGAGTTGGAGACTGCACTTCTTGCAGCTGCTACATTTTATCATCAGTCATTTCAAGGAACTGCGCATAAACATCTCGGGAACATTCACCTTTATTGTTGAATAGAAATTTGTAGTAGCTACCATCTGCACAGATTACTGAAAAAAAAAAAAAAAAAAAAAAAAAAAAAAAAAAAAAAAAAAAAAAAAAAGAAAAAAAAAAGATATAGTTTCACAAAATGGACACATGATATACATACATATTTTTCATTAAAAGCCTAAATCCATCACAATTCTATGGAAATTATTTCATTACTGTGTAAAGCATTTATTTTAGTTTTGTGAGTGTTTCTGCTAATAATGTTGTGGATTGTCAGGGTCCTTAAAACTAAAATAACTTCTCAGAGGAAGAGTGATTTACTATCGATAAAAATTTATTTAAAATACTATGTATACCAGTTTAAACTCCCAATCTCTAATTCAATGAGAGAAACCTGCAGATAGCTCATTTTCTTTTTATGGCAAAGGATATTTCAAACATGTTCTACCCCAGCCGACAACAGCTGTCCAGCAGGGTCAACCCTTTAAGTTATTTAGAGAATACTGTAATGCTAGAATAAAATTATAACAGGAAAAGAGAAGACTTGTGTTGAGAACATTTCACTGCTAATATTATTATTACAAGTGCCATGTTAATTGTTGACAATATGTGACCTACACTACTTATTCACAACTCCAACTATGTTCATTCACCTGTGGCAGACAATATTAGTACACATCTACAATGTAGTGCCACCTGACTGAATAAAACTTAAACCTACAGCACTGTGAAAATAATTCATACCTGGTTTCTTCAAATCTCTGTTAAATTTTACTCAGCAAATATTAATGAACAATTGTTATTAATTTAACACTTCAGAATATTTTGTTAAGAAACAAATTAATATGTTCCCATGAGATTTCTGAACAAGTTTGATAGAGGAGTCTCTGTTTCTTTATATAAAGTGGTCAGAGTGGTATTTTTGAGTACCAGTATTTTGTCACACTTGGTCAAGGTTATTATAGGTTATGGTTAACGGAGTTTGCAAAGACTTAAATATGAATAGTAAAAGGCAACATAAGCGTTATTAAAATGAAAACTAGGAAAAACGTTGTTACAGATTGCATATGGAAGTATGGGAGTGTGCTTGAAAAATAAACGAAGAGACAGCTATATCACAATATTCAATATATTCTTATATAAGTGCAATCTAGGGGTCCTACAATGCTGGAAAAATGTGGTAATTGATATAAGTCTTGAATTATTTCTGCATATTCTTTTATTGCAGAGAAAACAATGTAATGCATTGCCACTGCTGTAATGGCAGCAGAAATTCTCAGCACAATTCTACACACTCTTGCCTTGGACATATGAACATAGTCGTCTACAATCACCCGGAAGGAGTCTGAGGCACAACATCTAAGAACTATAAGTAACTGCCGTGCTGGAGACATTTCTAAGTTTTCATCTGTGAGAAACTCTAAACTATTTTCAATTTCTCGTAGTACCTTATTCATCATGGCTTAGCAAAATTGGTATCTTTTGGAAAACTTTCTTCTGAAAATCAAATATAATCTTTTCTTACAGTATAGGTTGTCCTTTGCCTTCCTCAGTCTTCATACAGCATTAAAAGTTCAAACATATGTCTTCTACATCCTGCCATTTTCAAATTTTAAGAGCTGCTAAGAGCTTTAACACAGGGCTGGTGTCATGTTAATTTAACAGAAGTATCAGCAATTTGTTAGTATTAAAAATTCTTGATGTGATGGTCACTTTGTTAAATTGTGTGTTTAGTCTACTAAACAGCAGTGTTAACACTTAATATTTGCTGAAGAAACTGGGCCTCAGTTATAATTTCTCTACTGCCACTTGAAATATGTTTTCATGATACATATAGTATAGTAAAGTTAGGTTAGGTGACGCTGTTTGAATAAGAAAATTGAAATGTTTGTCACAAAATGCGATTGTTCATCTTTGGTTCGGTATAGTTTTCTCGCTATGTGCACTTGCGAGCTCTCTCGTCGACATTCGAAGGTGATGTTGGAGTCGATTAGTAATACCTGTCAACTGCTGTTCTGTAAAGAAAATCAGAAATGAAAGAGAACATGTTTTCATAGTAAATACATAAATAACGTGGTCGATAGCAGTTGTTAACTCGTTAGAAATATAAGCTAAGTCAACGATTGCTTAATTTTAAATACTCTACACTGAAATTAAGTAAAAATGCAATACACCTCAAGAGATGGCAGAGCGCATCACTGATTTCAGAGGTTAGATTATATTTTCTTGCACCTGGTTAAATTTCAGTAAGGCTATTCCCATGTAAATTTATAGTGAGAAAGTTACCACTTTTCTACTGGTGCTTGATATATGTTTTCATGGTACATACGCAGTTAAGTATTATCATTATTATTATTATTATTATTATTATTATTATTATTATTGTATGACATTTACAAGCATAATGTGTAAAAATATACAAGAAACACATAAATTAAAATATAGAAGTAATTAAACTAGAATGTCCATCTTCGACAACCGGTACACTGCACTTGGTATCAATTCATGCAGAGCCCGTAAACCATCCTTAAATGCTGACAATGGACACCTCTCAACAACATGAAGCAATGTCTGCTTCTTAGCACTACACTCACCTGCAGCACTTTCACAATATCCCCACTTTTTCATCATATATCGGCACCTGCTGTGGCCTGTTCTGAAACGGTTGAGTTTTGACCAATCATGTCAAGGAAGATCGAAACCTGGCACTTTCTTCGTTGGGTCTTTAATCAGAAAGGCGTTGGTGGGTGGACATTGTTCCCATCGCTGTCTCCATTCTGCTGTTACACTGAATTTTTCATAGGAGTGTAGATCAGTCCAGAGTAGATTCCGGGACTTTAACCTCATCACAGGTGGATCTCGTAAGGCACTGAACATGAGTGAGTTCCTGTATGCAAAGGTCTTCTTGAGCAACTGTACTTTCGCTGCTTTTCTCCTCAGATTTGGAGAACAATGTTTGCTAAAACAGGCAGCCATCGAGTAAGAGTGGACTTCACTGTACCAGTAACAACTCTCATGGTTTCGTTGAGCTGTACGTCAATCTTGCTCAAATGCACGCTGTTTTCCCACACAGGAGCGCAGTACTCACCAGCCGAGTATGCTAGAGAAAGTGGAGCAGTGCAAAGAGTGTTTGCATCTGCACCCCAGTTGCTGCCCGCTAGTTTATGCAGCAGATTTACACTTGTACTCAGCTTCTTTGACAAATTAAAGCAATGCTGTTTGAACGACAAGGATTGATCCAGTGCGACGCCCAGATATTTTGGGAAGAAGTTGTGGGAGAATTCTCTTCTATTAAAAACCACACGTAGCTTCAGATCAGCTTCCATGTTATGCAAGTGGAATGTTGTTACTTCTGTTTTATTAGGATTTGGCTGGAGTCTCCATTTGTGAAAATAGTCACACATGGTAGCTAGGTCCTCTGTAAGAACATCCTCACAGTGTGCCAAATCCGTACTCTGAGTAATTGAAGCTAGATCGTCTGCAAACTGTATCTTCTTTGAAGTTGTTCTTGGCAGGTCATGGATGTAAAGATTGAATAGAATGGGAGATAATACTGACCCTTAGGGTAAACCATTATTTAGAGCTCTCCACCTGCTTCTTTCACCGTTCAGAAATACAGCAAGTCAATGGTTGGATAACATGTTGACTAGTAAGCATGCTAGCTTCTGACAAGGGATAACTTGAACAAACTAGAGCAACAGTCCCTTTTTCCAGACCATGTCATAGGCTGATGTAAGGTCAACAAAAGCTGCAGCAGTCTTCAGTTTTTTCTGGAATCCTGCTTCAATCTGTGCTGTCAGTGTTCTCTAAAAGATGCTGTTTAAATAAGAAAACTCAAGCAATTGCCACAAAATGCAACCTTCGGTATTGTGTTCTCGCTATGTGCACTTGTGAGCTCTCTCATCGACATTTGAAGGCAATGTCGGAGTCGATTAGTAATACCTGTCGACTGCTGTTCTGTAAAGAAAATTAAAAATTAAAGAGGAGAACATGTTTTCGTAACAAATACATAAATAATGTGGTCAATAGCTCATTAGAAATAAAGACTAAGTAAATGATTGGTTAATTTTAATTTATTTATTAATAGAAAATGCACACGATGTGCAAAAATGTACATGGAAGAACAGAATTTTGTCAAAGATACTGTTCTAAGTATATAGTACAAAGTATGATACCTGTCGCATTGGAGGTTACATTTTTCACACACACGTTTGTCCGGGTTCATGAAATCATTTGTTCGCACATATCTTGTAGTGGAACCCATGAGTAGCAAACCTTGTTATAATATGTCTGAGGTTAAAGTTAGCTTGCTTCCAATCATTGGTAGTCATTGCATCAGTGGAATAAAACTCACTCCATATTTCAGATCTTTTTCGTTGTCTGTCTTTAATTCATTTTTCATAGTTCACGGTAGAAGGCAAACCATGACTTATCCTTAAATCTTCTATGAAGAATGTTTCTCTAGTAAGTTCGTATGAGAGTCTTGAAAGGGTATATTTTGATAGGCGTAAAACAGCTTTCAAAAACCAAGCTTTCACTTTTTCCACTGTAGCAAGATCATGTAGGGATAATTTGGGCCACATGATTTCGATGCCATATGTTAGGCTAGGTACAATTTTGGCATAAAAAAGCTTCATGGCAGTTTCTAGTGAGAGGTGTTGTAAGTTTTATATATCATGAATACCTTTTATTGCTGTTGCTGATCTATCTTTTACATGGATTCTGAAGGATTTGATTGTTATTTGAAGAGTAATGCCTAAGTATTTAAATGTGTTGACTATTTCTAATGGATTATTCTTATGAAATATTTTATCATTTGCTGCTAAATTCCCCCCCTTTCTGAAGATCATTTGTACTGTTTTCTTATCGTTGATTTTGAATTTATTATCATCTGCCCAGGCAGCTATGCTCTCCAATCCTTTTGTTGTTTGAGGCCAGGCCAGGACCATGTCATCTGCATACATATACAGTGATAAGTTTGATATGTCCTTAATTGATTTGACAATGTCAGAGGTTGCGATGTTAAACATCAGTGGACTGATGGGATCTCCCTGTAAGACTCCATTTGTTTGAATAATCTCAGACAAACTTGATGTGGAGCCATTAATAATTACATAGTTGACTGCTAGATTATTTCTTAATAATTTAACTACAGTAGTGGGTGTACTTTCCCAAGAATTTTTTCGACTTTCTGAAATAGTAGATGTCTGTCTAGTAGATCAAAAGCTTTTGTATAATCAATAAATACACAGTAGAGCTTCCCTTTTGGATGTCTCAAAGATTTTTCTATATCATCAATCAGGTTTTTTATTGCGTGTGTTGTGCTTCTCCCTTTACGGAAACCAAATTGCTCCTCTGGCAAATTGTTGTCTAGTTCTTCAGTTATTTAACTTGGTAAGTATTTTTAATATATTATTTTCCAGTGCAACACCTCTGTATGAATTCGGATCTTCTGAATCACCTTTGCCTTTATATAATACTTTGATTGTCGATTTACTCCCACTATTGGGAATGTTTTCAACTTCAACGCATTTATTTAATAATTTTGTCCAAATGTCCAAGAATAGATCTACCGTTTGTTTTATATGTTCATTAAATATGTGGTCAGGACCTGCAGATTTTTTGCTTTTGACTGATTTAATAACTTTTTCCACTTCAGCACTGGTAAAAACTTGTGAATTACTGTTTTCACTATCATTAGAATCAAAATTGAAGGCCAAATGGACACCAAAAATGTTTAGAATTTTGGAGAAGTGGGATTCCCAAGTCTGCATGTCTATGTTATAAACATGTTGTGATTTTCTTTTTCTCAGTGCTATAAATGGATCTCTTTTTGCTTGCTCAGCAAGTTCTCTAGCTTTAGTTTCTATATGGTTTAACTTTTTCTTTTGTATGAGGTCGTTATATTTCCTCCTAGCCAAAGAATATTTTAAGAGATTTTCTTGTCGATTAGTTTCTCTTACAATCCTTAAGAAATGTAAAGTTTGTTGTCTTTCTTGAAAGCATTTTGAATCAAACCATATTTTTGATTTCCTCTCTTTATATGGAATAACTGCATCTAGAATGATATTTTCCAGTGTCTTAGCTGCTGCGTCTAGTTCATTATTTCTCAAGTGATGTTCGATAGTAGTCACTTGATCCAAGGCTGCATCAAGCTTCGTTTCATATAGTTTTCTTGTGCCAGAGTGCTGTGGCTGGGTAGTTTCTTTCGCAGAAGATAAGATTTCCACTTTTGTTAATACTGGACAATGTTTTCTGAACGGAATAATTGATTTGAGAGTGCTTAAGTTGTAATCTAAGATTTTCATCCGTTGACCTCTGTAAAATATAAGGTCTATTGTACTGCATCCGTTTGATGCGAAATAGGTTTTATCTTCTGGCTTATTGATTACCTTGAAACCTTATTCATCCATTGTCTGCAAAAGAATCTCTTTTCTCTGATTCTGAATATCTATTCTGCAGTTGAAATCACCAGCTATTATTATATTTCTTGATGTATCAATTTTTGTTGTTATTTCCATTATAGTTTCTATAACGTCTTCTATGGGAGTATCGGGTGGCAGGTATAGGCCTGCTATTGTAATCAGATCCGAACGTATTATTATAATATTTTTATCATTGAATACTTTTTGAATTTTTTCAAAACGTGGTTTGTAATAGCAGGGGACACCACCTGACAGTTTGCCTAATTCTCTTTGCTTTGCAAGTGCATGAGATGCATAGAATCCTTGAAGCCCCATGTCGTCTGTTAAGAAGGTTTCCGTAAAAATTAGTGTATCTTGTCTTGTTAATGAGTCGTCAGGTATCAATTTGAGGAGATATTTTAGACCTTCGACATTCCACAAAAGTAGATTAAAAATCAAAGCGTGCCCCTGTTGAGCGTCGAAATCGATAACGCCTTAAAAGGACACCTTTGGGCCAGAATTCCGCCTTTTCCACTTTTTCAAGATCTGTAAATAATATTCCTCTGCAGAATGCCTTATGGTAACCTTTCGTTTGCAATTCTTCACATTCAATTACAGTGGTAATTCCTTGTTTGTGCAAATGTCGTTCTATTTTATCTTTAGTGGTATCATGATGTACCTTGCCGACATATTATAGAGCCAAGCATGTTTAGCTCCAGCCTGACGTTCCCCTTCAGTTGATTGCATTGTGCCTATTGTTGCCTTGGGGTATCGCGGGATCTCATTTCTTCTCAATGATTCTGTATAGTTTCTTCCTTCTCCTGTTTTTATGTTTAAATCTTGATGAGTAGATGTAGTAGTATCTTGTTTAGAGTTCTGAAGGACATGATTTTGTGTGGCATTAGTTATTTGTTGGATAGGAATTGTAGGTGCTGGCCTTTTAGGACCTTCATTTATAACCGTTGATTTTTGTATTTGATTTAGAAGTTTTTCAACAGTCTTTTCAATTATTGGTCATGTCTGTAGAAAGAAAGGACAATATGTTTTCCATTTTTTTATTAATTTGATTGAGCAAATTATTTTTCCTTTAAAATCTAAAAGTTCTAGTTTGCAGATGTCACACAGCCAAGTGAGTTTACACTTTGCTCTTTTCATAATTTCAAATTCTCCGTTTGTGAGTTTCGCACAATCTTTGTGATACCATTTGTTACAAGGGTCTTCACACTGAATAGCATTACATTGAGATTCGAATATTTGATTGCATGCACCACAATTTGATTCATTTTTGTTTGTTGAGATTGGTTTGTTGTCCAAATTGGCTGGCATGATGGTTGGAATTTAAAGATAAGAAAGATGTATGAACTATTTATTCTTAGGTTGTTAGATATTGAAATGCACTACCCTACCCGAATCGGTCGATGTGTATATTCTAGTTAAGCTGTTATTCTGTATTGTTTAATTTCTATACGTCAGCAGGAGCAAATGAGATAAGTGTTCATTGGAAGAAAATTGAGCTGTTATTCGCTAGTAAAAAATTTCCCTGACCAAAATGGAGTCTCCCAGCAGAGCAAGCAATGATTAAATTTTCTTCACAATTCACTCCTTTCTTGCTATACACTATGGACAACACAATCTGTTGAGAAGAGACACTTTTTAGATATATATCATTCACTGTATGGATTATCTGAAACCTCAGACACTATTTAATCGTTGCGAATGCACCACCGAGAATTACGCTCGTCCGTCACCTGTCACTTTTATTTTTTCAAATACTCTACACTGAAATTAAGAAAGAATGCATTACACCTCGAGATATGGCAGAGCGCATCACTGACTTCAGAAGTTAGTTCATATTTTCTGGCGTCTGGTTAAATTTCGGAGAGGCTATTCCCATGTAAATTTATAGCGAGAATGTTATTTCTCTACTGGCACTTGGAATATGTTTTGATGTGTAATAAGTTGATGACTACAGATAAATAAAATGAATAAAATATATAAATAAAATTACTCAAAAACTTAATGAAATTAATAAGCATAATTAACCGAAATGTCCGTAGTATGGGCGCCAGAGTTCACCAGAATGGATCCCTCGAATTTAGATAAGAGCATGATAGACTTTATATCCCAGGGCGTGTACATAATGCTGCGTACTGGTACATCTGCTGCAGGCCTTACCTAACCTCCTGAAAACGACTAATTCGGTAGGAACTGCACCTAGGTTTATCAATAACACTGATTCTAAAATAGCTAACTATATTCTGAACAAATTCCGTGCATGAGCACCTCATCAACATACAACATTATACATATAATACACACATAAAATCTTGCTGGAAGACTCCATATTTACAACAACAACAACAATAATAATGAAAATCGTGGGAAAACGAAAGTGAGAACTAAGCTACCATTTGCAGATAGTCCGATGAACAATGTACATGTATGAAGATAAATACCCTTCACTGTCTCTATATCAATTCGACTTACCGATTCTCATAATCGGCAGTTATCACTTCACACAGATACTGTACCTTGTACTACTGTGTTCACATATTTTAACACTTGTAAAGATATATACACACGTCTGTCGATCCTCAACATATAAATTTATGGAAAGTCTGAGATAGCTTTCACCAACATATAATGCTAGGCCGCCACAAGTGCTACAATACTTAATGCGCAAGCACTCTCCACAAACATAACACGACTACGCTCCACGAACGTTTGAAGTCCAGTCCATTGCAGCCATGTCACTCCAGTACCGTGTATCAGCACCACTTCCTTCCCGTACAGTGCCTCAGTTGTAGTTGTAGTTATCTTCCTTCTCGTTCCTTTACAATCACCTCTACAATCACCCTTACACTGTCTCTTAATGTCACTTACAATGTCCTATACAATCATCTCCGGTTGCCGCCGTATGACCAACCTTTATAGACATCAACATCCCCCTCCTTTCAGATGAGACGTCTGGATTGGTGCTTGCCAGCCAATCATGAGTGATCTCAAATCAAGACCAAGCCCTGAACTTCTCCTTTCTCCCAAGAGATAAACACTCGGGAGTTTTCATGAATCACCAAACTTTCCTGGTACAACAACAAGCTTATCTCATCAGGCTGGGATATATACATGAGTAAATGGAATTTCCTGACACAAGTACATCACAACAGACACTGGGGTAGCCAGATGACTCATTCAAATTACCAGAGTTATTAAAGCAAGGTTTTCCCACTGGTGCAAAACAAATTACTCATACCTACATATGTGGATATCTTCCAGCTTATCAATATAAATGGCAAAATATACAAATGAAATAATAATAATAATAATAATAATAATAATAATAATAATACAAATCGAATACTGACAATAATATCTCTAACTTCTACATATAATTCGGGGGTGTGATATATGTACTATCACATAACGCCCTCTTGGTGAATCGATGATATCATATATTATGATTCACCATAAAACAGAACTTCATAAATTATATAACTGAACTCTTAATTTACTGTAATAATGATATATACATTGCGTCTACTGCATTGTATTCGCACACACGAAATACAATTTGTCCAAACAATAATAATAATATGGCTATATACACACAACTCCGATTGTTTCATATACCATTGAATACAATCCCTTCTTACTACTGTACACATAACTCATAAATGATAATATATACATCCAAGGTGCAGATCCTATCTCTTATATCTGCGAAGGCTATAGATATTAAATGTCCCAAGGACCTTATTTTCAGCGGTTAGGAGCCTATAAGCACACTTGCCTATTCTACTGTCCACAGTATACGGACCCTGATATAAATGAAAAAAACTATACATAAACTTAACATTGGCATCGATAGACGAGAAATACGTACCGCAATAAAATCTAACTACGTCTAGAATCCACACTATCTCACACACAAACATTCATCCCATTCGGTCACACAAGAATCATACAAGCTTTCATTCGGAACATTCATAAAAAGGAAATCCATATTTATGAAATGCGCGGGAATCTCACTACGTTTACTCTTCCACAAAACCATAATTAATGCAAGCAAACAGATCACGTACTTTTTCACACATTCCACATCGATATCACTCAGCACGTCGTTCACATCATTCACACATCTCTCAGTCTTAAATGAAACATTACGCACTCGCTTGAAAAGACTTTCTTTCATCTCACGCACACTTCCATTCTCACACACGCTCACTCTATTATTGTAATTCTTACCATAATTCACTATAATGTTGCTATCATTACTACTTAATGACCCAACAATTAATCCATCTTCACCACATTCCATATCAGCTACTACTTGCACCACTTTCATGCCAACAACGCTGCTACTTTCGACTCTCTTATCAGAAGTTTCATTAATCTCAAAGTCACCATTTTCACACATAATGGTCCTAACTTTACTCTCCTCACTTACACTTAAATCAACAAAAACATCCTCATGATGTATACTCCGTGAACACTCTTCACTCACAAAACAACCTTCATCAACTTCACAAAAAACTTCACTTTCAATTTCAGAAACTTCCATAAGATTATCGATCGCAACATCGCTATTACCATCACCACTAGCACAAAGTAAGACATCCGACACATCTTTCTTACTTTCATCACGCCCCCTATACACAAAATCTCCCTGATCACAAAACACATGGTCATACAATGATTCCTCTTTCACGTCTACCTCGTAACTTACCTGTTTCATCACGTGAATAGGAATTTCGGTATCGGACTGCCTATCTGACCCAACTAAGAAGTCCGATTCCGGTTTAAATTACTTGACATGGACTGTTCACTATTATCATGTCTCTGCACTTGATCTGGAGGTCTTTGATCCGTACGCCCCCTACTTTCTGATTCCCCTTGATTAGGTCTTCTGCCATAATATTCCTGGTGATTAACTCCCTGATTAGACTGTCTGTTTCCCCTTCCGGAATTACCACCCTGATTCCCTTGCCTAGAATGACTGAAATTCTGATTATTCCTATCTCCCCCTAGCTGATTACCTTGTCTCCCATTATCCCCGTAATTCCTACCTTCACTTTGCCTGGTCCTCCCCTGCCCTTCCAAAGCATCAAACCTCTCTAACAGCTGCTCTAATTCCTTGATCGTAACAATATTCTGCATACATGCAGCTAATCCGACCTTCTCAGGAAAATGCCTCAACATCTGGCGGACTGTATCTCTTTCCGATGCTAGACCTTCAATATTCTGGCTGATCAGAACATGCGCCAAGAAATACTCCGTCATAGATACACCTTCCTGAGGTCTATATTTGCCAAATAGCACGCGATCTCTTTCCCTTCCCTGAATAGCTTCACTCCAAAATTTAGAACTAAATTTCTCCCTAAATTCCTCCAAACTCGAAATACCCTGTCTGTAAACTTGAAACCAGGATCTCGCTTCACCAACAAATGCAATATCCAACATCTCATCAACCATACTCCAATCAATCAAACCATCGTCAAGATTCTTGGAAAACCGTTTCTCCACCGTTTTCAAGAATTCCATCGGATTAAACTGCCGACCATTAAACTTGGGTAATTCAGAGTCCTTCGTACAAGAAACGTACCTATTACATATACTGCTACCTACTTGGATTTGACTGATCTCCTGCCTTAACTTTACATGACATGCTTTAATTCCTTCTTCAACTACCATTTTGGCATTTCCTTCTACTGACTTGAGGTCTTTCTCCAATTTCTCAGTCTTTTCATCTATTCGCTTCACTAAAACATTCTGGCTGGTTTTAATTCTATCTATTTCTTCGACTTTATCTTCCACTATTTTTATTCTCTTGTCGCATTCCTTGCTGTTTTCAACAAATTCCTTCCTAACTACATTAAATCGGCATTCGATTTTCTCGGTCAGTTCCAAGCGTTGAGTTTCTACCTTATTATTGACTTCCTGAATTTCCCTGCTTTGATGGTCAAACTTCTGGTTCAATTCATCTATTCTGCCATTCACAGCACTGCTTAAACTATCAATTTTACTAGACAAATCAACACTCACTGAATTTAATTCCTTACTCTGATTCTCAATCTTACTAGACAGTTCCGTACTAACTGAATTTAATTCACTATTAATACTGTATATTTCATTGCTTAAAAAACTCAATTCACTCTTCAACTCTTTACTCTGACTATCAATCTTATTGGACAATTCAACATTATTATTGTCTATTTTACTGGACAGTTCAACACTCACTGAATTTAATTCAACACTCTGATTATCGATTTTACTGGACAGCTCAACACTCACTGAATTTAATTCCTTACTCTGACTATCAATTTTACTAGACAATTCAACCTTCAACTCTTCATTCTTCCTATCCATTTTACTGGATAATTCATCACTCTTACTGGACAATTCATTAAATAGTGATTTAATCATACTAAAAGTTAAAACCTCCCCTTGAACCGTTTCCTTAACAACCCCTACATTCTGAGTTTGAGACGGGTTACTGGATTCCTCACCGATCGTTGCAAATTGATCTTTCCTACTATCAGCCATTTTGCTACTCTCACTTAAATTAGATAAACTCAATGTGGTGGAATTCTTTTGACTTCTCTTATCCTGATTCTTAGTACCAGCAACTTTCAAAACCTCTCTACTTCTCAACTTTATAATACTGGACTCGCTACAACATTTCTTCATACTCCAAAATACACATGAAACATATAAAACACTTCACTGACATAGTTTGCAGAATTCCAACCACACCTGACAAGTGCACCTACGCTTATCAGCCTAACAGATGTACCAATCATTCAGCCACACGTTGGGAAGCCAATTGTAATAAGTTGATGACTACAGATAAATAAAATGAATAAAATATATAAATAAAATTACTCAAAAACTTAATGAAATTAATAAGCATAATTAACCGAAATGTCCGTAGTATGGGCGCCAGAGTTCACCAGAATGGATCCCTCGAATTTAGATAAGAGCATGATAGACTTTATATCCCAGGGCGTGTACATAATGCTGCGTACTGGTACATCTGCTGCAGGCCTTACCTAACCTCCTGAAAATGACTAATTCGGTAGGAACTGCACCTAGGTTTATCAATAACACTGATTCTAAAATAGCTAACTATATTCTGAACAAATTCCGTGCATGAGCACCTCATCAACATACAACATTATACATATAATACACACATAAAATCTTGCTGGAAGACTCCATATTTACAACAACAACAACAATAATAATGAAAATCGTGGGAAAACGAAAGTGAGAACTAAGCTACCATTTGCAGATAGTCCGATGAACAATGTACATGTATGAAGATAAATACCCTTCACTGTCTCTATATCAATTCGACTTACCGATTCTCATAATCGGCAGTTATCACTTCACACAGATACTGTACCTTGTACTACTGTGTTCACATATTTTAACACTTGTAAAGATATATACACACGTCTGTCGATCCTCAACATATAAATTTATGGAAAGTCTGAGATAGCTTTCACCAACATATAATGCTAGGCCGCCACAAGTGCTACAATACTTAATGCGCAAGCACTCTCCACAAACATAACACGACTACGCTCCACGAACGTTTGAAGTCCAGTCCATTGCAGCCATGTCACTCCAGTACCGTGTATCAGCACCACTTCCTTCCCGTACAGTGCCTCAGTTGTAGTTGTAGTTATCTTCCTTCTCGTTCCTTTACAATCACCTCTACAATCACCCTTACACTGTCTCTTAATGTCACTTACAATGTCCTATACAATCATCTCCGGTTGCCGCCGTATGACCAACCTTTATAGACATCAACATCCCCCTCCTTTCAGATGAGACGTCTGGATTGGTGCTTGCCAGCCAATCATGAGTGATCTCAAATCAAGACCAAGCCCTGAACTTCTCCTTTCTCCCAAGAGATAAACACTCGGGAGTTTTCATGAATCACCAAACTTTCCTGGTACAACAACAAGCTTATCTCATCAGGCTGGGATATATACATGAGTAAATGGAATTTCCTGACACAAGTACATCACAACAGACACTGGGGTAGCCAGATGACTCATTCAAATTACCAGAGTTATTAAAGCAAGGTTTTCCCACTGGTGCAAAACAAATTACTCATACCTACATATGTGGATATCTTCCAGCTTATCAATATAAATGGCAAAATATACAAATGAAATAATAATAATAATAATAATAATAATAATAATAATACAAATCGAATACTGACAATAATATCTCTAACTTCTACATATAATTCGGGGGTGTGATATATGTACTATCACAGATGATATATATAGTTTGGTTCAGTTAGTATTAGGTGATGCAGTTTGAATAAGAAAACTGAAACATTTCCCACAAAATGCAATCGATCATCGAACAGTATAGTTTTTTCACTATGTACACTTGCGACCTCTCTCGTTGACATTCGAAGGTGACGTCGGAGTCAATTAGTAACCCGTCGATTGCTGTTCTCTAAAAGAAAATTCAAAATAAAAGAGAATAACAACTTTTCATAATAAATGTGTAAATGGCGTGGCCGACAGCAGTTGTTAACTCATTAGAAATAAAAACTGAAGTAAACGATCGCTTAATTTTAATGTTATATACTGAAATTAAGTAAGAATGTGACGCATCTCAAGATATGGCCGAGTACATCAGTGATTTCAGAGGATTGTATTTTCTTGAATCTACACCTAGTTAAATTTCGGAAAGGCTATTCCCACGTAAATTTGTAGCAAGGTGGTTATCATTTCCGCACGTGCACTTGAAATATCGATGGTGTTCGGGTAAAGTCATAAAAATGAGTTTTGAGAAAAATGAAAATCAAAATTCACCCACTTACTGTAAATCAGAGAATGCTTTTGCAAACATATAAAACATATTAAATGCTAACAATGTTAATGTTTTTCACATACTGGATGTTTATACGACGAAGTAGTTGAGTTTGGACGATATTAAATTCAAAATAAACAGAAGGTACTGACTTAACCCCTTTTACCCAAGTAGCAGTAAAGACATATACCCTTTCGCACCTTCAACATTTTATTTAAATACTGCAATACACTAACAAGTACAGTGTATAAAAGCAAAAAAGTTGAAAGAAAACATTTCACTGGTGCCAGGAAATGAATTTCTAAATTATCAAAGGAAATAAACTTTTTCTCATTTCACAAGAATACTGAATGCTAGAGATATAAACAATATTTTTTTAATAAATGTAGTAATGAAACTATCACAAACAATGCCTTTGTTACATTTTAGTATCCTCATAACCACAAGTTTTGTCTATTTTGTCTATCTATTAGTAAAGCTCATCATCACCTTCCTCATCACTGTCGGCAACAGTATCAGGAAGAATATCGGTAGTTACGTTTTTTGGAAGTCCCTAATAGAAGTTGTGAAATACTTCAGGTATTAAAGGGAGCAGAGATAGAAGATCTAGTTTCTTCAGCACTGAAGTCGGAATTGGTCCTTTGTAAGACTGCTGAGGTAACAGTCGATTAATACCTTGACCTCGTATAGGTAGAGAAACCTTCTTGAAGTTTGCAGACTCATCCAACGTGTCTTTGTAGAGAAGTACCGTTGACTTTTTCTCACATCTAAGCCACTTTACATCCTTCCAATAAAACTTTTCCCCGTCATCATTGTTTTTCTTCACTGGTAACATATTTTTGTACAAATCAGAGTACTCTAAGAAGTGTTCCATACTCATAGGGTGTACTTTGAAAGGATGAGTCTTCCTACAGGAGCAAACAAGCTGCAGCCAATCATGTGGATGATAAACTAGAATTGAAGCTTTCTTCTTCTTCTTCCTCTCAATAAAGGCATGGACAGTGTCACATTCTAAGTGTGTGTGGCCAGGGATCAAGATCTTGTGGTCTATTATGTCTATAGTGGAATCATTTCTTAATGCAGACATGCACATTGCCACCATATTTTTATTTTGTCCTCCACATGTATCTGAGTACATACATTATTACTCTTTTGACATGAGAAGGGACACTTGTGAGATGTCTGGCCACACAAGATGCAATCTGATTGAAGCCTCTTCCACCATCTGCTTCAACACACATGTAACAGTGTGCCTGATTAGTTGTGCAGTCATGTACAGTGAGGTTGCAAATCCACAGCAATCTCTTAAGAAATGCAACAGAACTCTCGATGTTGGGGGTCGGAATGCACTGCTGCATATCAAATACCAAGATAACAATAGTGCTATCTGACAAAGTTAATTTCTGATCTTCTTCTGCCAAACTTATTTTCAATGTGTACTTGTCACAGGTGTGACAGGTATCCTTCTTCGGTGATTTTATGGACAGATTCTGTTCATGAAACAATCGCTCATAAACAGTTCAACTAACAAACCTATTGCCATCGCAAGCTATTATATTCATAATACATTTTACTTAAAGTATAATGAGCTGGAAGATACTTTTTTGAAGTCGGTCAGCTTGAATAGCGGCTCTCATAAGCAGATATAGAAAGTATGTGATTCTTAGCTTTCTCAATCACTTCATTTAAATTGTTTGCAGAAATGTGGCGTCCCCTACAGTCAACAGGTGTTATTCCAGTGAGTGATTTCTGGGACTTCTTAATGACATTTGCTATAAACATATTTGTTTCATCAAATGTGTAAAGGAAGCATTTTTTGAATATTACTTGTAGTTCTCCATTAATTCTCAGATGGTATGTGTGCGTTACAGATCTGCTTTTTACTTTCTCATCAGGACATGGTACTTTTCTTCTTCTCTCACTTTGTTTTTCATTGGTTGTTATTAAGCCGGAAATATATATAACTCTTTTAGAGTAGTCTCCAATACCCCAGTATTCTTTAAAAATTACTCTTCTATCTTCTTCCAGAAATCTATGTTTACACTTCAACCTACAGTCTGGCAAAAATTTATCTTTCCTTCCCAAAACAACTTTCCCTGCTTCAGTCGTATATTCTAGACCTCTGTTTCTTTTCTCCTTACGATCTCTACGAATGTTTGGGTACGCCGTTTAATTTGTTTCCTTATCTTGACTTTCCCAGCTTTTCCCACATTTTCAGAAGCAAAGTCATTATTATTATTATTATTATTATTATTCCCTACCTCCGTTTGATTCCCAAGTTCATGCACCTGGTCTAAATCACCCTCCCTAGTTTTGAACACGGGATCTTCTTCGTAAAATCACAATGGCTGTAATGTAGTTAGTTTCCTTTCTCATTTATCCTTATTTTCTTTGGTGAATGAATGTCTGATGAAACAGGTGAACAGCTGTCTTCTCCATCTGGCGAATAAAGTGGGTCATCATCAGAGTCTAGCAGGTCTACCAGCTGAGGATCAATATCTGGTGCAGGGTTTTCAGTTCAAAACTCCTGGCTGGTTCACTATTTTACAAAAAGTTAATAATAATAACTTAATGGTCCCCTTGTTTGGACAGTACACTGGGCAAAAAGGTTTAAGTCAAGTTATATGTGGTGCGTAAAAGGAGATAAGTGACTTAATCCCTTCTACTCACCGAGAGCGTAGCGTGCAAAAGGGGATAAGTTGACATAGCCCCTTTTACCCAAACATGTATTGATCTTTTTGGTTTCAACTCCTATTACACATTTACGTAGTGGTCCTAAAAATGAAGTTATGACTTAGCTCCTTTTACCCAGTGTAGAATATATCTTCCAGTTTATTCTGAGCAACTTAACTCCATTTTCACAAAAAATGACTTAACCCCCTTTACCCGAACACCATCGATATGTTTTCATGATACGTTATATGGTTAGGTTAAGTGACACTGTTTGAGGAAGAATACTAAAACGTTTGCCACAGAGGTCTCTGGAGTGAAACTATAATTTTTTCAGAATGAAATTAAACATCCACTTTCTCATAGTATCCGATTTGGAAAAATAACAAATGAATAAGCCGTAGTGCAGAGATCATCCGCGAAAACGTAAGTTTTGAACGATCTGATTGACGTTTCATACAGATTTTAATGTGTGTGTGGGTTTTTTCCCCCCGACTTTTATGAGAAATCAGATATAAATACAATCAGCTACAGCGAGTAAATTTTTCGCCGTTATGAATTCTCGCTGTAACAGACTTCTACTACTGTATTTACGAAAAGACTAGGAAAACAACAGATAGGGAATCTGCCACCTGGGCGACTGCCCTGAACGCAGATCAGCGGTGACTAATTGACTGACAGATTAACTGAATCTACTGACATGAGGCTGATGAATCTGAACACCTTGAAATACCACCAGACTGAGCCAGAATCAAACCAGCGAAGTTGTGCCTAGAAGGCCAGAGCTCTACTGCCTAAACCAAACAGCCCAGTTCGACCTCATCTAATTAACTAATTCAAATAAAATAAAATAAAAAATCGGGAGATCGCTTTTCCCACCATGTGATGCCGAACAATCACATTGGCAAACATTAGAAAATACAAAATATGAACCTTTCCTTGATTCACTAATACATGGGAACTGTTCCCAAAATTGCTTCAGAAAAACAATTACTGTATATTTCTTCACCATAATCTATATATATAAAATAACTTGTCCTGACTGACTGACTGACTGATTCATCATCGCCGAGCCAAAACTACTGGACATAAAGAAATGAAATTTTGGGGATATATTCATATTAAGATGTAGGTGCTCGTTAAGAGAGGATTTTAGGATATTCTGTCGCCAAGGGGGTGAAAAGGGGGGTGAAATTTTAAAATGAGTGTACCTATATCTCAAAACTTTAAAAGTTTACATATGTAAAAATTGGTATTTAGAATCTCCTTTAAAAATAAAGGAACAAGTATTTTTTTTGTTTTTGGAAAATCCCAATAGGAAGAGTGAAAAAGGGTAAAAAAGGGGTTGAATGCCTTCAATGAGGCTACTTATATTTCAGAACCTGAAGATATTACAGACCTGAAAATTGGTGTTTGGGATCTCCTTTAAATAAAGAAACACGTATTTTCTGTTTTTGGAAAATCCAATTAATTGGGGGGGGGGGTGAATTTTTAAAATGAGTGTATCTATATCTCAAAAATTTTAAAGTTTACAGATGTAAAAATTGGTATTTAGAATCTCCTTTAAAAATAAAGGAACACACATTATTTTTCTTTCTGTAAATCTCAATAGGAGGGGTGTAAAAGGGTGAATAATGGTTTAAATGCCTTTAATGAGGATACATATATCTCAGAAACAGAAGATATTACAGAACTGAAAATTTGTATATGGGATCTTCTTTAAAAATAAAGAAACACGTATGTTTTTGGAAAATCCAATTAATGGCGGTTAAACAGGAGTGACAAATTGGGGTGAATTTTTCGAAATACTATATCTAAAGAATATCTGAAAAACGTAAAATATTACAGAAGTAAAAAGTGGGTATTTGGAATTTCCTGTAAATGTAAAGAAATATAGGTGATTTGTTTTTGGAAACTCCACTTAAGGGGAAATAAAAAGGGGTGAAATTTTAAAATGAGAATTTCAACAGTATATCTAAAAAAACTCAACATGTTATAGAAGTGAAAAATGGTATTTTTTTATCTCTATTAAAAATAAAGAAACGTGTATTTTTAGTTTTTGGAAATACCACTTGGGTGGAGGGGGCGGGGGTAAAAGTGACTGAAAATGGTGTTGATTTCTTTTAATAAGGCTACTGAATATCAAAAATGAAGATGTTACAGACGTGAAATTTATATTTGGAATCTGCTTTAAAAGTAAAGAAACACATATTCTCGAAAAATCCAATGAAGGGAGGGGGGGGTGAATTGAAAATATATTGACTTAATTGTATGAGAATACATACATCTAATAAAAACTAAAGTTGTTACATCCGTGAAAATTGGTATTTGGATCTCCTTTAAAAACAAAGAAAAACGTGTTTTGGGGGGGAAACCATCTTGGGGGGCGGGAGTGAAAAGGAGTTGAATTCCTTTTATGAGGACACATAAATAAAAAACTGACGAAGTTAGAGTCGTGATAATTGGTATTTAGAAGATCCTTTACTATTAAAGAAACAAGTATTTTTTGCCGGAAAATTCACTTGGGCGGGGGTGGGGGGTAAGGAGTGTGAAAGGAAGTGAAAAAAGTGAATTATTTTTATGGGGATACTTATACCTCAAAACTGAAGGTAATAGACGTGAACATTGGTGTTTGGAATCTCCTTTAAACAAAGAAACACTCCTCCTTTTAATTTTTTTGGGAGGGGGGTAAATAAACTTAACGGCGGTGGGGTGTAAAAGGTGGTGAGACCAATTGATTTTACTGTTCATAATGTACTTATAAGGAGCCTCCGTTGCTCAGGCGGCAGCACGCCGGCCTCTCACAACTGGGTTCCGTGGTTCAAATCCCGGTCACTCCATGTGATATTCGTGCTGGACAAAACGGAGGCGGGACAGGTTTTTCTTCGGATACTTCGGTTTTCCCTGTCATCATTCATTCCAGCAACACTGTCCAATATTTATTTCATTTGTCATTCATCGATCATTACCCCAGAGGAGTGCTTCGGCAGCCGGCACAGTTCCTATTGTCGCCGCTAGATGGGGCTTTATTCATTCCATTCCTGACTCTGTCGAATGACTGGAAACAGGCTGTAGATTTTCGATGTACTTATTCTGATCATAAACCGATCAATTTTAATCTTTCCTGGGTTCTTTTTGAACAGCCATCTTTTCCTTCGTAGAACATTTTTAGATTACAGTAGATTCTCCTGGCATATAAATAAAAATTTAAACACATTTGAAATAAACGACAGGAATGCGATTGACCGTCAAATTGTTCACCTCTATAAAAAGGTCAATAATGCACGGAAGTATGTCATTCTTATCACCAGAAATCCCGCACACTTGCCTACGCGCGACAATGGTGCTGGTCACATTGTCAACAATGACAATGGCAGCAGATGTAATTTACCGCCAAGTAACAGTCTTGCATCTTGCTGTGGGATCCAGAACATCTAATAATAATAATAATAATAATAATAATAATAATAATAATAATAATAATAATGTTCTGAACAGTCGTCAAATGTGCGGACCGTGCTGGAAACGGGTCCTGGATGGGTAATGACTAAGAATGCAGTCCGGCGGCGGGTTCAGTACCGCCAAGGCACCCAAGACAACACCACGCCGGATCTCCTGAAGGATTTGATCCATATTAAAAATGCTTACATGAAAAGATGGCAAAGATATAGGGACCCAACTGACCGGGTGGGATACCTGGACCTAGCCTGGGAAGTACGAAATCGATTGCTGGAAAGAAAGATTGAAAAATGGGAGGAAACTTGCCGTTATCTATTAGAAAACCAGTCAGATCGCGAATTTTGGCTGATTCTCGCAGAAAACGAGTCAGATCGCGAATTTCGGCGGATTATATATCTAAAACAATAAGCATTCAATTATAAATTTCAGTATAATACCGTAGCGAAGCACGGGTATCTTGCTAGTAAAATATATAACCTTAAATGAACACAGCATGCTGTATGATAATGATAACCAATAAAGTAAATTAAACCAAATCGTACATGAAAAGTACCAGTGTCTCTGGCTCTATCGCATGAAAGAATACTTAATACCAGCTTTAAAACTAAACTTCTTTAACAACTGATGACAAACTTATTTAAGCCATACCAATCAAGCTCCTGAACACCACAATCATTACCCACTTTTCATTGTAAAGCTGCCAATGAGAATATGACATCCAACCACACTACAGCTATTAAGAGCAGCAGCTCAGCCACTCGGAGTGTCCGGTATGTTTTCAGCAAGTTGCTTGTTGTTTAAAGGAACCTAACATCCTGGTCATCAGCCTTTCAGCAAGTCATGTCTGATGATTTTGCATTGTGATGCTGTGGTAATCATATGATTTTTGTGTTAATCCGGAAGTGCCATTTTCAGTTTTCATCAGCACAGTGTGATAGTTTTTTGTATTTTTGACTGTGATTTTTCCAGTCAGACTTACAATAATTTGAAGTTTAACATTACAGTAACTGATTTAATTATCCAGCTGATGTACACAAGGATATGAATATTTTTCTTTGGATATGTCTAATCAATTTTTAATTAGTAAATTTTAATAAATTAACTTCACTTTTGTGATTTGCTTTGATAGCCAATTACCAGTTATTAATCTTTCTAATTTTTTTTTTTTCTTCAGGGTTTACTTTGCCTCCAAGTTCCATCAAATTAGTTCTTGAGAAATATTGAACTAATGTTAAATAACAATTATACTTCAATATTGTAAATTAAGTCTGTCTGGCCAGTCCAGTCTGCTACGGTAATACAGTAGACCGTACAGCCAGCGACTCTGCATTGAGTGTTGGGCGGCATAAAATAACTCTGCCCCCTAGGAGGACCAACGGCTTTGGGCAGATGAGTTCTCTTACGTAGAGTAATGCTCCCCTCAGTGTAGGAAATGACAATGGAACCCACCAAGCAGCGTCTGTCTCAGGTTAGGGACGGCTGCAGGAAGCGTCTGTACTCTATGTTAGAAGCGGCCTCATCACTTGCTGGCAGCAGCTCTAAAATGCCTTTGGGAGTGGCAAACCCACTGTAACAACAGCCTAAAAATGAGTGCAAATACGGTAAGGTCTCGGAAAATGTTAGGGTGTCCCCTTCAGGTATTGGGGGAGTTGTGAGAAGTGGGTGACCATTATCACAATATTTCTGAATTGGGACAGTCAACATCCTAAGACCAACAGACAAAACTGAACAGCTGATAAAGTTCATTAAAGAGAAGGACATTGACATCCTTGGTCTTATTAAAACAAAATGGAGAGGAAAAAAAAGTGAAGGAAGGGTACAGGCTCTTTTACAGTGGAGGACAAGATGCAGTAAATGGAGTAGGAATAATCGTTAGAAAGGATGTCCTGGAATATATGGAGGAGGTGAAGGAGATCTCACAGCAAGGATACAGTCTGAGACATGAACACGAGATCTGTTCCAAGTATATGCTTCATAAAGTGGAAATAAAGAAGAGAATACAGTACAGGACAATTCCTTGAGGAAGAGGAAAAATACCTAGAAGACAAGTAATTATAATGGGAGATCTGAACTTTTTTGTTGGAAGAGAGAGACTGGGAAAAGAAGAAATTTTGAGGCCATTTGGATATGGCAACTACAATCAAGAAGGGGAAAGACATGAATTGTGAATCCAGGTCTTCGAACTGCAAGGGCCTTACCCAAGTTACACAAAGAAGGAATACCTGTAAGACCAGTCATATATTTCCGTAGCAGTCCCACCTACAAAACATCTCAATACATCCATTTTTAACTAATCATTACGTTTTTCACAATAAGACACCAGTAAAATATTCCGTAGACTTCAGTAAAGTACTTTTAAAATTTTAAGTTAACACCGCATCATACAACCTGTGACAATGAAGTTCGGTGAATAGTCCTGTACTATCAACATAGATAAATAATGCATGACAGTGACCTTACTGTCCTTTGAAAGAGTCCCCTCCCATAACTATGCACTGCTGAGATTGGCGATACATGTCCGGAAAACTTTGCAAGAAGGCTTCCTTTGGGATGGCGTTCAAAAGCCTTGTCACGTTTCGTTGGATGTCAGAAATATTGTCAAATCTCTTTCCTTTCAAAGCGAGTTTGAGTCATGGGAATAGGAAGAAGTCTGGAGGATCCCGTGAAGCCTCTAGATGTGCCTGCTTCTGATCGTCCGTCAAGTGATGTGGCGAAGACGAGAACACATTTTCCTCTTCCCTAACTTCTGGGTAACGATTTTACGCACGGATTCACGATTAATCTGCTGTTCATCTGCTATCATGTGCACAGTTAATCGCCGATCGTGCGTGATTAATGTCCTCACCTTCTCAATGTTTTTGGCACTGACGGCGGTCGCCAGTCTTCCGCTACGGGGGTTGTCAGAAACACTTTCCCGGCCTCCTCGAAAGTGGGCAAACCACACATACACACACTTCAAGGACAGTGCTTGATCTTCATAAACACGTACCAGCATCGCATGCATTTCTTTCGGTGTCTTGTCAAGCTTAAAACAAAACTGTACATTGATCTTTTGGTCGTTCATATTCCAGTTCGCAGTTCAGAACTATGCACTAAACACGCACTGTGTCAAACAGGTCTTACACGGCACACACACGATGCTCAAATGAACAACGTTGGGAGCAGGTGGTCAAAACCTGCTGCTAAGCAGGTGCAGCGTTCTGTGACGCCAGTGTTGCCGGATCGACCGTTCTGACTTCATTGACCGAACTTTATTGTCACAGGTTGTATAACATGTTCTGTTGATATCAAAGACTTGTATACAAATATTCCAGTAGATGAAACGATAAAAATCAAAAGAAAGAATTTATAGTATTAGAATATAAACAACTTAGCCTACCAGAAATAGAAGATTTCATTAACATACTTAAATTTGTTTCGAAACACAATTACTTCACATTTAATAAAGAGATATACTGACAGGAAGACCTTCCTATGGGGGCTCCTGCTTCTGGCATATTAGCCAACATTTATCTGGATCATCTTGAACATACCAAAATAATAGGACAAATAGAAGGGTGGTGATTTTATTTATTGACTTGTTTTACATGGCTTATATGTGCTACATTGTACAAACTACAGAATATTAAGATTTCTAATTACGTATAATTAATTATAAAATTTAAAAATAGTTATAAACAGAAGGTAAATTCCTGAGAGTCACTATTAAAAAAACATTAAAAACTAATTTCTTAAGTCTATGTACCATTTATAACATATTTTTTTAAATACATTTCTACTATGTCTCTAACTACAGCCAGAAGGGAATTCCAAGAGCGTATGGTTGCAGGTATGAATGAGTTGCCGTAACTGGTCGTGCAGTAAATTGGGAAGCTCAGCAGGGAAGAGGTTTCTGACCTTGTAGGTATACTGTTTGGAGATGACAAGTATTTAAGATCCATTCTCAGATAACTTGGTGTGTCTGTACGGAGAATGTTGTGAACAAGCGAAACAGAGTGAAGGTTTCTTCTCTTCGCCAAATATAACCGCGACATCTGTTCAAGACAAGGTGATATATGACAATACCTGGGCATATTTAATACAAAACAGATGCATGTATTATAAGCCCGCTAAAGTTTAGCATTAAGTGTGATGTTTAGGTTGTTGTATATTATGTCACCATAATCGAAGATGGGCAGAATTAAGCTTTGAACAAGTAACTTTCTTGTATTTAGTGGAAGGAGATCCCATAAACGTTTAAGAGAGTGCAAAGAAAAGAATATTCGTTGGCATATTTTCGTTGTGTGCTCCATCCAGTTTAAGTACTTATCAAAAACGAGGCCAAGGTTTTTTACAGTTTCGTTTATTTGTATTGGTGTTGCTTGGAATAGTCATAGATTAAAGAGTGAATAATAGTGATAACAGCCTTCATCATCATCATCATCATCATCATCATCATCATCATCATCATCATCATCATCATCATCATCATCAAGTTTCCACCCCAGTTTCCCAGGTGTGGTTTACAAGCGCTCTCCATTTTAGTCTATTCATGTACCACTGCTCCTTCAAGACCTCATTCCAGCTGATTCCTTTGGATGTGATACCTTTCCTTCACTTGGTCCAGCCATCTCCTCCTAGGTCTTCCAACAGGTCTCTTTCCAGTAATCTCAGCATGCAACCATTGTTTTGCAATTCTTCTTTCTGCCACACGTTTGACGTGGCTAAACATCACAAACATGCCCTAGTTATAGTCTCTTTCAGGGACAGGTTTATTCCAACTTGTTCTCTAATCTTCTCATTTCTTACTTTGTCTTTCCTAGTCTTTTACAGTATGCTTCTTAGAAACTTCATATCCGAAGCCTGAAGTCTGCTGTCATCTTTTTTGGTAGTTGTGCATGTTTCCAACCCATAAGTCAATATACGGACAAAGTATGTTGTTGGTGGCGTGTGACTATCAATAGTTAGCCAACTGTAGTGTACAGCAGTAGTGGTAATGTACATACAATACTGATGTAGTATAGAATTAGTAAATATGTATAGCTTAAGCAAAAAGGTCGTAGAAAAAGAGGCACAGATAATAATAATTGAAGGATGGAAACGCACAGTAAGGAGCTAGGCCAAGAAATGAAAGAATATAGGAACAAGAAAAAACCAAAGATTAACAATATAAATAAGATATATTTAACAATAAACAAATAAATAATGAAACATTTTGCAACAAGATAATAAATCGAAGATAAAAGTTTGATAGATAGTGAATTATATAGAGGAAAGCTGAGAAGATAAGAAAAATGTGCCACATTTACAATATAGATAAGAAATGTATCCAAAAAACCTTATGACCAAATACAAAGCGTACAATGAAGAATATAAAAGCTGAATAAAAGGAGCAAAACCTGAAAGAAAAGAAATGCGAAAGGAAGGGAAAGGGGAAGTGGGGTAAGGATCGAACTGGGGAAAGGATTTTCTTCGCCGGGTGTGTCTATGCTGCGGGATCTGTTATGATATTTGTAATACAAAGTAGCATACGTCCTAGGAGGCGGATGATGAGATTACAATTTTTTACATTGTCCGTAGCGCAGTTCGGAATTGAAAGGTTTTTGCAGAAATAAAGTCTTGCATATGTGATTTGAAGATACAAATTTTAGCCGGCGGAAGAAAAGTTCAGCTGTGGCAGATGGCCCAATAGAAAATTTCATGTCCAAATAACATAATGATAAGTCTTGCTCACCAAATTACTTGAAGAAATAACAGTACAGATTGAAGTGACATTATACAACATAGCACAGTTATTTTGGTGCTCCACCACTCAGAGACGAAGGCAGACTCAATTTTTGGAGCAGCGGAGTGGGAATATACAGCAGTACAGAAAGATCGAGAAAAGTAAAGAGGCTGAAAGCCAGCATGTTCCAGAAGCGTCATTATCACGTGTCCAATAGGTAAGCACCAGCACACATACAAGCGGAGAAGGCGAAGCGTGGAGAGGATAACGTCAGAGTCACGTGATGAATTGAGTAGCCAGAGGACAGGTGAGCGTAGTAGTTGAATGCGTGGAGCAGCGGCGACGTGATCGGAGAAAAAGCAGCATGCAAGGTAGGGAATATACATAGTATAAGCGGAGATCATAACAATGTTCGAAACAGAGTTTGTCTGATCTTAGTGGCATTTGTTTATTCCAGAGCAGATACCGAACTTGCTGACAGAATTGACTGGATTTCTGAATACGGTTATTTAATTCAAGCTGTATTCTGTTGTCACTTGATATTATGCATCCTTAATATTCTAAATTAATTAGATTCCAAAGTAAAGTTTACCGCAGAAAAAGAAAAAAAGTTCCATAAATTTTTTAGATGTAGATATAAGACAGGATAAGGAGGAGTTTTCTTGTAAGATGCACAAAAAGCCCACTTTTACTCCTACCATGATAAAGAACCACTTGTTACAACTACAGTCACAAAAAAAGTCAGCTTACTATAGTCACATATACAGAGCATTCAATATACCTCTCTCCCACATAGAACGAGAAAAAGAACTGCTCTTTATCCGTAAACAAGCCCAATATAATGGTTTTGGACTCATGGTAAACAAAGTACTGTAATTGGAAAATTCAAACAGAGGTTTCACACGATTCTAACATCAGAGATAAAGAAGAACGATAAATATACTAGGTTCACTTTTAACGTAAGAAATTTCATTTTTTGTCCATATTGAACTGAGAATTACAATAAATAAACTTTTAATGTCCACCTATTCAATACAGCTGAAGATGACACAAAAATGCATCGAAACTAGTAATGTATATAATTAGTATGTTGTAATTACATCTTTATAACAACATTATTATTGTATTGAATAGGTGGACATTAAAAAGTTTCTTTATTGTAAGGTTCACTTTGAACAATCCCAATACCCTATATACGCAGTAATGAATCTGTTCAGAAAATATTACTATAAAATTGTGTACTCAACTAGCAATAATAATACATACATACATACATACATACATTATCATTATAGACTGTTATGCCTTTCAGCGTTCAGTCTGCAAGCCTCTGAGAATTTACTAAACGTCGCCACAATCCTCGATTTGCAACTAGTTTTGTGGCCTAATTTCGTTCTATACCTCTTATCTTTAAATCGTTAGAAACCGAGTCTAACCATCGTCGTCTTGGCCTCCCTCTACTTTTCTTACCCTCCATAACAGAGTCCATTATTCTCCTAGGTAACCTATCCTCCTCCATTCGCCTCACATGACCCCACCACCGAAGCCGGTTTATGCGTACAGCTTCATCCATCGAGTTTATTCCTAAATTAGCCTTTATCTCCTCATTCCGAGTTTCCTCCTGCCATTGTTCCCACCTGTTTGTACCAGCAATCATTCTGTTACTTCTAACTTATGAATAAGATATCCTGAGTCCACCCAGCTTTCACTCCCATAAAGCAAAGTTGGTCTAAAAACAGACCAATGTAAAGATAGTTTCGTCTGGGAGCTGACTTCCTTCTTACAGAATACTGCTGATCGCAACTGCGAGCTCACTGCATTAGCTTTACTACACCTTGATTCAATCTCACTTACTATGTTACCATCCTGGGAAAACACACAACCTAAATACTTGAAATTATCGACCTGTTCTAGCTTTGTATCACCAATCTGACATTCAATTCTGTTGGATTTCTTACCTACTGACATCAATTTAGTCTTCGAGAGGCTAATTTTCATACCATACTCATTGCACCTATTTTCAAGTTCCAAGATATTAGATTGCAGGCTTTTGGCACAGTCTGCCATTAAAACCAAGTCGTCAGCATAGGCCAAACTGCTTACTACATTTCCACCTAACTGAATCCCTCCCTGCCATTTTATACCTTTCAGCAGATGATCCATGTAAACTATGAACAGCAAAGGTGAAAGATTACAGCCTTGTCTAACTCCTGTAAGTACCCTGAACCAAGAACTCATTCTACCATCAATTCTCACTGAAGCCCAATTGTCAACATAAATGCCTTTGATTGATTTTAATAATCTACCTTTAATTCCATAGTCCCCCAGTATAGCGAACATCTTTTCCCTCGGTACCCTGTCATATGCTTTCTCTAGATCTACGAAACATAAACACAACTGCCTATTCCTCTCGTAGCATTTTTCAATTACCTGGCGCATACTGAAAATCTGATCCTGACAGCCTCTCGGTGGTCTGAAACCACACTGGTTTTCATCCAACTTCCTCTCAACGACTGATCGCACCCTCCCTTCCAAGATGCCTGTGAATACTTTGCCTGGTATACTAATCAATGAGATACCTCGATAGTTATTGCAATCCTTCCTGTTCCCTTGCTTATAGATAGGTACAATTACTGCTTTTGTCCAATCTGAAGGTACCTTACCAACACTCCACGCTAATTTGACTACTCTATGAAGCCATTTCATCCCTGCCTTCCCACTATACTTCACCATTTCAGGTCTAATTTCATTTATTCCTGCTGCCTTATGACAATGGAGTTTATTTACTATCCTTTCCACTTCCTCAAGCATAATTTCACCAACATCATTTTCCTCCTCCCCATGAGCTTGACTGTTTGCAACACCACCATGATGATTTCCTTTTACATTGAGAAGATGTTCAAAATATTCCCTCCACCTCTCCAGTGATTCCCTGGGATCTGTTATGAGTTCACCTGAATTACTCATAATAAATAAAAAAAATTCAACTACAATTCAGTACGGAAGGATAATAATTTAGATTCAGGGGTGAACAAACTGAACTGTTGCCAATGCAAAAAAATCTTACGTAGGGCAGACCGGACATAGTTTTACGGTAAGATATCTTGAGCACGTTAATGATGAGAGGCAAAAAAAAGTCTCCTCTATGGGCCAACATATGAGTGCAACCGGTCATCAGTTCAGTACTATAGAGCAAGATGTGACAATCTTAATATACTAAACACACTACAAATGGTATATATTTATATAGATCAACAAGGTAATCAGGACAATAACCTTAAAGATATAAATGATAATAAGAACCTCCTATAGGAAGGAATACTAGCACATCTGGAAGCATTAGGCATAAAAAATAATACAGACTGTACAAGAAGGAAACCGATCGAGCCTCCGTTCTCCCGAATATCTATTCCCCCTACCCCGTCTTCTGAAGCCACTGAAACCGTGACCGTAAGCAACACGTCTCCTCCCCACTCTACAGCCTTGCCTCCCCCAGGGGAGGAGCAAGCTTCAGAACATGCACATTATTTCACTAGACGGAAAGCCGCATCAGTTGCTGCTAGACCCCTCCAGGACACAGTAGGTTACTGACATAACAAGGTGAGAAACCATTCATTTAAATACTAGGTTCCCCTGTGCAAATTTTAACACACATTAATACAAAGCAATCCCCCACTTTCGTTTCACTGCACACTTTGGGAAAGCTTTTTCATAACATCAATAAGTCAGCAATCAGCTTCAGAGAATTCCTTAATAAACAAAAATTCAAGAGATCCAATTTCAACAAATTAAATCAAACGGCATTATGTACTCATTTAGGAAAAGAAGAGGAGCTGAAGAGAACAGTTCTTTTAAAAATTAAGAAGTAACATAGACTGAAAAGTCCTATACACATCACATATGAACAATAGTGCTGTATACTAACATGTTAAAAATATCTATTTAAGTGAGTGGTGGTGGTGGTGGTGGTGGTGGTGGTGGTGGTGGTGGTGGTGATTATATTGTAAGAGGAAGTACAACTAGGCAACAGAGGGAAAAAATGGAAAGGATCTAACACTTCGAAAAATGAAGGTATCGGCCAAAGAAAGACAAAGGCTACGAAGGGCGTGAAAGTGAAGACTCCCTAGGCCTCGAGTGATCTAATACCGTCGGGGTCGGAAAAGAACAAGAGCTGACCAAGGGAGATCGAATAGGATAGATTAAAGTGAGGAGCCTGGGACAAGTAAGTGGAACCAATGCCAGGACTCAGCTAAGGAACCCGGGGTTGCCAACCCACGTTTCCAAGTTCAGAGCCCCTGGGCCCCTTTTAGTCGCCTCTTACGACAGGCAGTGGATATCATGGGTGTTATTCTACTGCCCCCACCCACAGGGGGATCTATTCAAGTGAATAGGAAATTGTTTTAAATTAGGTTAGAACATACAAGGACAGTTTGAAAAGTTCTCGGAATCACCGCTAGATGTCAGTGCTAGAGCAACGAGGTTCCCGCGCAATAATCACTCATCCTTTGTGAGTGAACACGTGGCACGTCAGTGCTCTAGCTGCAGGAGTGTGGTAGTGACAACTCTTTGTTGTTGTTCCCGCGTAGTGATTTGTGACAATAGAAAAAACTGAGATTCGAGCAGTGATTTAATACTTTGTAAAGAAAGGTATGAAAGCAAAGGAAATTCATGCCAACTTTCAGAACACACTGGGAGACTCTGCTCCTTCATTTTCAACTGTTGCCAAGTGGACCAGCGAGTTTAAATTTGGTTGGGAGAGCTTGGATGATGATCCGCGTAGTGGACGGCCAAAAAGTGTTACGACCCCAGAATTTATCGCAAAAGTGCATAAAATGGTCATGGAGGATCGTCGACTGAAAGTGCGGGAGATTGCTGAAGCTGCAGGGATGTCTTCTGAACGGATATATTATATTTTAACAGAAGAATTGGGTATGAAAAAATTATCCGCAAGATGGGTGCCGCGGCTCTTGACATTGGATAATAAACGCACCAGATTGGAAATATCCAAACAAATTCTGGCCCGTTTTCAGTGCAACCAACAAGATTTTTTTGCGCCGGTTTGTGACTACAGATGAAACTTGGGTCCACTACTATACCCCAGAGACAAAACAGCAGTCAAAGCAGTGGAAACATGCTAAATCACCACCACCAAAGAAAGCAAAGGCAGTGCGTTTGGGCGGAAAGGTCATGGCCTCAGTTTTCTGGGATGCAAAAGGCATTCTGCTGATAGATTATCTTCCTACTGGCCAAACAATTACGGGGCAATACTATGCAAACCTCCTAAACCAACTACAGGAAAGGACATGCGAAACAAGGCCTGGTTTGGCAAGGAGAAAGGTCATCTTTCATCAGGACAACGCTCTGCCGCACACAAGTGTTATTGCCATGGCAAAACTTCATGAACTGGGGTACGAATTGTTGCCACATCCACCTTATTCACCTGATTTGGCACCATCAGACTTTCATCTATTCCCCAAGCTGGAAATTTTCCTCGGTGGACGGAGATTTTCTACAAGGGAAGAACTGACAGCCAAATTGGAGAGGTATTTTGCAGGCCTGGAGGAATCTCATATTCGAGATGGGATCAAGGCATTGGAACATCGCTGGACCAAATGCATTAGTCTACAGGGAGACTATGTTGAAAAATAAAAGCAGTTCCACCGAGGTAAGATAATTCTAGTACATTCCGAGAACTTTTCAAAGCACCTACGTAAGTAGATCCATTTTCCCTTCCTATTTCACTGCCCCACTCAACCCTTCCCAAATATTTTAATTTTTTAAATTAGTTTTGTCTTAAGCATAACAAAGGTTAAGATTTTTTTTTTAGAAGAAGAAAATTCTGTGTAATTTCACCTAAGCAAAGTTATATAGCTGAAGATGTTCCTAAGGAATGAAACATGTTCTACAAATAATTAATTTGCTTAAAGCAAATATATAGTATCAAACAGGTTGAAGTTTACTTTTATTGATTTAATTACTATAAGATGTACTCCTGCCCAATACTGACATATGCAGTGAAGACCTGAACAATGATAAAAGGACAGGAGAATAAAATCCAGGCCAGTGAACTGAAATTTTGAAGAAAGACAGAGTAAGAAATGAGGAAGTCGGAGTGAAAAAGCTTTACGATCGAATGGAGAGGGATAAAATTAGATGGTTTGGACATGTTAAGAGGATGGATGAGGAAAGGATGCCAAAGCAGATGATGGAGACAGAGGGAGGGCTTAGGTGATTGAAAACAATCAGGAATAGTAAAATTAGAAGAACCTGGATTGGAACATTTAACACATTCGCTCCCATATCCGACCATAGTTTAGGTTTCATGTGTAAAATATCATATTTGCACCAACTTTTTATGTTCAAAAGCGTGTAAGGTGACACAGTATATCTGTTTGTCAGTAGATAGTGGGAAGATCATTTTGTTACAGCTTGGAGTAATTTCCCACATCATGGGCCACGTGAACTCAATAAACATGTGCCAGTCGCAAGGTCTGTGAAGTGTGCAGTTGGAATTCAAGCGGCGCTGAGTGATATAACAAGTAGTCATGGCAAGTAAACAATTTTTATCTCTCTTGAGCAAGTGACTGAGTTACTGAAAGCGGAAGATTCAGATGATCTTAATTTGGAATTAGATTCCAGTGATAGTGACGATAAGGAGAGAGAGACTTCTTTATTTCACCCTGATAATGACATACCAATCGTGTCTAACGAGTCATCAAATTATCGTCGCCACTTTACAAGAGTTCACTGTCAGTGCAGGATAAAATACTGATGTTCAGAACAGTGATAAAGTAATGTCATTCGTCAATAAATTTTTGACTCATGATTTTACTGCATATGTTCTATTATTCTATTCTGTTATTAGATTTATTAGTTTAGCTGGAATTCCTTAGGCGAATAATGTTGATTTTAAATGTGTACACTACCACTCATTAATTTCAATACACCCTGGTATTTCAGTTTTACAACACAAATCAAACGTTATTTCTCACAAAAGATAATTACCGTATATTAACTTACACATATATAATACAATCACAATCATTATATTTTACTTTCATCAAAGTATCCTCCTCCTCACAAACTCAAGGCATGCAGTCAATCAGTTTTTGTAGGTATCGTGAATCTATATGATTCTACAATCCTTAAAGGAGAACACAACACAAAAATCAAGTTGCCTCAGAATCAAAGAGTGTATCGGACAGTGTTCAACTATATATTTGCTTTTGCTGTGTGCCGCTCCGCAGGCCGGTGAACTAAGGAAACACGAGTAGCTGTGACATCACTGCGCTGTAAGCGCTGAGCGAGCCATCCAGTTAATTATTGCAGTACGCGCTCAGCCGCTCTTCCGTTTACTTGAAGTGTTGTTTATTATAATAGTGCGGTGATTGTTTGTCGAAATGCCTTCCTGTAGTGTGTATGGCTGTAACAACACAACGAGTAGAAACCAAAAGTGTAGAGAGAAAGAAATACATTTCCATAGGTTTCCAAATCGAAGTAAGTCGCCTCGGAGGTTTAGCAGTTGTGTACAATTTTGCAAGAGGAAACACTTTTCTCCCAGTAAAGGAGCTACTGTGTGCTCAGTGCATTTTAAAAATACAGACTATGATGAAACACAACTTTTGAAAATGAAGGTGATGCCTACGGAAAAGCTGCAAGGTCCGAAATTGAAGCCAGGGTCTGTTCCTTCAATAAGATGTCTGGCGTCGACAGATGGAGATACTTCTCAGGCAGAAATGCTAATTCATATGGAAGCCGCTTCACAAAATACACTGTGGGAGTACTCGTCAGAAACTAAAAAGAGCAGGACGGAAAGGTATGAGGCTAAAAGACAAAGGGAGTTTGTTGACACAGTATTAAACGAAAGTGATAACACTAATGATATACACGACGTTCAGAATGATATGAGTGAAAATATTTCACCAGACAGACAAGAATGTAGTGTAGAAATACAGTGTGAGTTAGGAAGTGAAATAGCTAGAAAATACTTCAACGTTGCAACTTCCGGCACAAACTTGAACAGTGACGTAATGGGAAAACAGTTGAATGACAGTTTCTATGAACCAGATGAAAGTGACAGTGAAATGTTAGTAATACTGATAACGAACACACTCAGGACGATGTACATATTACAGGTTCATATTTCTTTGTAGCGGGGACAAGTTTGCTCACACTCTTTGAAATTTGTTACATTTGTAAAAGTAAAGTGAAAAACATTTCACATTACATTAAAGGGACTATGTTGTGCGTAAAATCACTTTGCGATTGTGGTAATAAAGTCTGTTGGTATTCTCAACCTATGGAAGGAAAGAAACCGGAAGCAAATGTCCTAATATCATCAGCATTATTGATGTCAGGCATTCTGTTTGAACCTTTTCAGTTATTCTGCAAGTCCATTAACTTACATATGATGTCACGAACTGTATATGATAGAATTATTCATAGAGTAACTGGTCCGACAGTGGAGGGTGCTTGGGATAAAGAAAGGACTAATGTTATTGACTGTTTGAAAAGCAGTGCCAAACCCATTTGGTTAGGCGGAGATGGCCAACATGATTCTCCCGGCTTTTCAGCCAAATATTTAGTGTATTCACTAATGGATATACATACAGGCCGCATAGCTCATTTGGAACTTGTTCAGAGAGTGATGGTGAAAGGTGATCTTGAAAGGGCTGTGTGTGAAATCGCGATGAGGGAGATTTACAGGAAGAAAATTATAATATAAAACTCTTCCTTTTCGACAGACACAAAGGAGTAAGGTATTTACTGAGAACGCAGTATCCTGATATAGAACATGAATCGATGTTTGGCATATCAAAAAGTCTAATGAAAAAGATGAAAGCTCTCAATAAAAATCATCCAGAAGTTCAAGCGTGGAAGGCTTTATGGTGGGCAGCACAAACATGTATTGGAAATAATCGATAAATTTACGTCAATTTTGCACCACGTAAAATATAAGCATAAGTGGTTAGAAAACGGTGAATGGAAATCCTGTGAGCACGATACATTAACGGAGGAGGAAGAGAGAAAGAAAATGTGGATTAAAGGAAATTCAAGTTCATATGAAGCCTTGAAGAAAATAGTTTTACACAAATCTTTTTTAAAAGATGTGGAACATATAAAACATTACGTTCACACCGGAAGCCTAGAAAGTTATTACAACCTTCGTTTGAAATATGCTCCTAAAAGAGTTCATTTCTCATACAGAGGCTTAAAGCTCCGGTTAGTGATTGCTGCATTGGACTATAATTGGAACATCAATACATTGAAAGATGGTATCAAAACTCAGTACTCAAAATCAACAGGAGCGTGGGTGATAAAACAGAAATATGAGGCGTCAAGCGATGGATGGAAGAAGGCAATAATGAACAAAATATATCTCTTGCAAACTAACTATAGTAGATCCTCACCTGAAGATCAAGCAATGGATCTGTCGCTGCCTAAAAACATCGCTCCAATACCTCGACCTTCCAATGACGACCTAATCAAGAAGCACTTCTCACAATTTCACTTGCAACAATAAATGAGGTACCGTACTTCATGTCAAAATAACACATTATCTATATTTATCATATAAACAAGCTTAGGAAACTCTTACATAATTCTACTGTTTTAATTTTTTCATTTACAGTTTGAAGACCACATAGGTGCCATCGGGTTCCGGAAATGTGTTCCTTATGGTGTTGACAACACATGATGGTATGACAACTCTGTTCTTTTTACCAATCGCAGTCCATGAATTTACCCATGAAGTGAACTGTTTGTAACAAATAAAACGCCAAGTTCTATTTGATGGATTTAACGCTGTCAGTAAATGTTTCCTTGCCATGTTCTTTGTTTTTAAGCTCATGTTATGCCTTGTCATTGTCAATACTTCACGGTCTAAAATAAGCCTTGTAAACGACGGATTTCTTGTTATACACATAAATTTCTCAGATTTCACTCTTTTTACATTGTCTAATTCACAACAGCATACACTTTCTTCATCCGTATCCATGATGGTACACTCATTACATTTACACCAAATTCGCATGCCAGCACGGTCTGTAGTGTTTAGCATACCCATGTCAAGATTGCTATCTGAATGGACATCAGCAAAAAAAAAATTCGTTCTGGCTCATACTGAAACGGACGAATGATATTTACAACCATTATAAACAAAAATAAGCCCACTAACACTGGCAACAGAAGAACACGTCAGCAGCAGATGGAGTGTAGGAAAAGACTGCGCGAGTTTACTCCCAGCGTCAAGGCTACCAGGTAGACTACAGTGCAGTGACATAACGACCAGTTACTACTTCCGCACATAACTTGAGAATGGTTGGACATAGAGGCACCAGATTAACAGCATTGTTATTACATTCCCATAATACATATTTAGCAATGAATAACGAAATATGTGTTTTTGTGCTGTGTTCTCCTTTAACAATATTCCAGAGATGTTCCTTGCTGGATATATTAACTTCCCTGATATGTCTGTCCACTTCATCCCAGACCATTTCAATGGGATTACAAACAGGACTTTGGGACGGCCATACCATATCTTTCAGTACTTCCTGTTTTTCCTTTGATGCAATGTAGTTCGTACAGTATGCCGACCGATGTTTTGGGTCATTATCCTGTTGTAAGGTGAACCCTTTCCCTATTAAGTGCAATCCACTCGGTATTGCATGATACTGAAGTATTTAAAGTTAAAAACTTCATGATCGTTCCGTATTGAATAGAGAAATAAGAAGATGTACAATATTAGAAGGATCCACCTTTCAATACTTCGTTGTAAGTTGAACTAAAAAGAAGTCACAACTTGTTTATTGGGACCAGTTTCGACACATTACAAGTGTCATCATCAGCCAAATAGTAAAGTAGGGCAAGATATAAAGATCTTATAACAACTAATACATTGAACACAGGCAAAAAATTAACACTGATTCATATCGTAGAAATTCAGTTAATGTCCAAAACACAATGATCGCAGTCAAGAGAGTAAACAGAACATCATTGTCTTGCGCCGAAAACAAATATAGTTGAAGTTCACAAGCAGGTCAAGTATGCAGTTATGTAGAGTCGTAGCTAGGCAGGTCTTGTAGGCATTTGTTTCTCAGGCCGAAGGGTAAAAGGTGACGTAATTGAAGTCTTAGGATAACAGTGTAGGATTTAATTTCGTCAAATTCAAAGTAGATATATAAGTTTGAGAATAATTTAAAACATTAAAAAGAATAAAGCCAAATAAAAATATATTAAAAATAGGAAGAAATAATAAAAGAAAATTGCAATGTGAAGTTCAACTCGAAACAACTTGCCGTAGTAATTGATAGATGAATGGGAGATGATAAATAGAGAAAAGGTTGGGGAACGTTTTATTAGAGGGTGGTGGTGGTGGTGGTGGTGGTGATTATTGCTATTAGAGGAAGTACAAATGGGTAAATATCTTCTATAAAACACTAAGCCGAGGAAAAAAGAGGAAGAGGTCCGACACTTCGAAAAATGAAGATATCGGTAAAGGGAAACAAGGGCCACGAAGGGCGTGAAAATGAAAGACTCCCTAGCCCTCGCAAACCTAATAGCGTCGGGGTCGGAAAAGAACAAGAGTTGACCAAGGGAGGTCGGACAGGATAGATGAAAGTGAGGAGCCTGGCACAAGTAAGTGGAAGCAATGCCAGGACTCAGCTAAGGGCCCCGTGGTCGCCAACCCACGCTACAAAGTTCAGAGCCCCTGGGGGGTTAGAGAGTGGGAAGGAAAGGAAAAATGGAAGGGATCCGATATTTCGAAAAATGAAGGTATCGGCCAAAGGAAGACAAGGGCCACGAAGGGCGTGAAAATGAAAGACTCCCTAGCCCTCGGAAACCTAATAGCATCGGGGTCGGAAAAGAACAAGAGTTGACCAAGGGAGGTCGGACAGGATAGATGAAAGTGAGGAGCCTGGCACAAGTAAGTGGAAGCAAGGTCAGGACTCAGCTAAGGGCCCCCTGGTTGCCAAACCACGCTCCGAAGTTCAGAGCCCCTGGGGCTTAGAGGGTGGGAGGGAAAAGGAAGAGAAGGGGGGGGGGGGTGGAACTAAGGAGGATCAAGGGGGGTGTTGCGAAAGGGGGAAGTGGCATGAGAGGGTATTGTGTAAATTGTGAAAGATTGATCTCTTACTTGTTGACTTCAGGTTATTTAAAATGGAGATGAGAAAATCGAAAAGGGCATTTGGCTTCTCAGAAATATCATTCAGATTAAGATTTGGATTGAAAAACTGGTCAAGGTGTATAAAACAGTTTTCGGTGATGTCTAGGAGAGGGCCTTTATTCAGAGTGCTGAGAATTTCAATATCCTGGTTTATTGTAGTGAAAACATGTTTAGTGTCATGTATGTGTTGTCCCACTGCCGAAAATCTGTTGTGCTTTATTGCATTAACGTGTTCAAGGTACCTAATTTTGAAACGACCAGTCTGACCTATGTAAGAAGAATTACAGTTGTGGCACTTAAAACACCCCCCCTTGATCCTCCTTAGTCCCCCCCCCTTTCTCTTCCTTTTCCCTCCCACCCTCTAAGCCCCAGGGGCTCTGAACTTCGGAGCGTGGTTTGGCAACTAGGGGGCCCTTAGCTGAGTCCTGACATTGCTTCCACTTACTTGTGCCAGGCTCCTCACTATCATCTATCCTGTCCGACCTCCCTTGGTCAACTCTTGTTCTTTTCCGACCCCGATGCTATTAGGTTTCCGAGGGCTAGGGAGTCTTTCATTTTCACGCCCTTTGTGGCCCTTGTCTTCCTTTGACCGATATCTTCATTTTTCGAAATATCAGATCCCTTCCATTTTTCCTTTCCTTCCCACTCTCTAACCCCCCCAGGGGCTCTGAACTTTGTAGCGTGGGTTGGCGACCACGGGGCCCTTAGCTGAGTCCTGGCATTGCTTCCACTTACTTGTGCCAGGCTCCTCACTTTCATCTATCCTGTCCGACCTCCATTGGTCAACTCTTGTTCTTTTCCGACCCCGACGCTATTAGGTTTGCGAGGGCTAGGGAGTCTTTCATTTTCACGCCCTTCGTGGCCCTTGTTTCCCTTTACCGATATCTTCATTTTTCGAAGTGTCGGACCTCTTCCTCTTTTTTCCTCGGTTTAGTGTTTTATAGAAGATATTTACCCATTTGTACTTCCTCTAATAGCAATAATCACCACCACCACCACCACCACCACCCTCTAATAAAACGTTCCCCAACCTTTTCTCTATTTATCATCTCCCATTCATCTATCAATTACTATGGCAAGTTGTTTCGAGTTGAACCTCACATTGCAATTTTCTTTTATTATTTCTTCCTATTTTTAATATATTTTTATTTGGCTTTATTCTTTTTAATGTTTTAAATTATTCTCAAACTTATATATCTACTTTGAATTTGACGAAATTAAATCCTACACTGTTATCCTAAGACTTCAATTACGTCACCTTTTACTCTTCGGCCTGAGAAACAAATGCCTACAAGATCTGCCTAGCTACGACTCTACATAAGTGCATACTCGACCTGCTTGTGAACTTCAACTATATTTGTTTTCGGCGCAAGACAATGATGTTCTGTTTACTCTCTTGACTGCGATCATTGTGTTTTGGACATTAACTGAATTGCTACGATATGAATCAATGTTAATTTTTTGCCTGTGTTCAATGTATTAGTTGTTTTAAGATCTTTATATCTTGCCCTACTTTACTATTTGGCTGATGATGACACTTGTTATGTATTGAAACCGGCCTCAATAAACAAGTTGCGACTTCTTTTTAGTTCAACTTACAACGAAGTATTGAAAGGTGGATCCTTCTAATATTGTACATCTTCTTGATACTGAAGTATGCGGTGGTACTGCTTCTGATCCATACATCCTTCTATTTTCACAATGTTGCCAACTCTATCTCCAGCAAAACATCCCCAAACCATAATAGAACCTAAACCATGTTTAACTGTAGGTAGAACACACTGCTGGGCTACCCTTTCCCCTACAAATCAGTCTCCTTTTTACTGTTGCAACAGATATTGTTGTCGTGTTCATTTCTACCAATTCTGCATGAATTTGAGGCGCTGTTTTGAATCTATTTCTCTTACTGGTAATTCTGATATATTTATCATCACTTTTAGTTGTTTTACGAGGTCGTCCTGGTCGTGGTATGTCCTGATTGCTAACTGTTGTCTTCTGGCAGTGAAGGGTGTATTGCACTCCCCCTATAGACACACTACACTGTTTTGCAATTTGGTGAATAGATAAACCTGCTTGGCTAAGTGCTACAATTGCAGCACATTTTTCTATGGATATCTCCACTTGTGGAGCCGTACTAGTGATGTGCACACTTCAAATGCCACGAAGTAACTGACATGCAGGAACCACATGTTATGTATCTTAGCAATGCTTGCCGTTCGCTGTAGATATCACATCATTAGAGGGAACAACACAGGTGCACCAAATGCGGTGTCTGTTAGCAAATAGGTAAACAAACATATCCGATAGGTAAATAACGTTTGTGTACACAACACTGTTTGTTGGATACTATTGTATCTCGATGACCACAAACAAAAATCATGACATGTGTACAACTTTTGTACTATTCCTTTGCTTCCTCAACCGTACCCACAATATTAGACCATATCTACGGAGAACTAGATGCCAATTATTCGGTGTATTGAAATTAATGAGCGGTAGTGTATGTCCTAAGCTATCACAAGCTTTCGATGTATCAGTATAGACTATGCTTGTATCTTGATTTATCTCTTTAGTTGATTATGATAGGCCTGCAAGAATGGATGTGTTTACAAGGATCCCTGGTTGACTGCAGAATCAACTCTGGCCTTCATTGAAGCTAATGAAAAAATGCAGTTTTCTATCTAAAACGCTTTCTATTACCCTTCTACCCTCCAATTTGACAGAATATTAGTTTTGGCCTTCTTATGCAGCAGAATTTTTTGGATGATATTGCCCTCATAGCTGAAACTGAGAAAGAGATAGAGACCTCACTAAAGAAACTGAATGATCTACTAAAACTAAAATGTAATATGAAGGTTAACAAAACAAAAACCAAGATAATGAAATGTACTCCGGATGGTAAACAGGATGTTAATGTTTGGTTGGAAGGAGAAAAATTGACTCAAGTAAATCAGTTCAGTTATTTGGGAAGCATCAAAAATCTGATGGGAGGTGTGAAAAGGACGTCTGTTCTCGAATAGCCCAGGCTAAAGAAGCTTTCAATAAAAAAAGAAGCCTATTGACCTCCAAGGCAATATCACTACCAGTAAGAAAGCATTTCATTAAGAGCTTCATTTGGAGCATTGCGACCTATGGTTCTGAAACCTGGACTCTATTACAGGCTGATAAAAGAATAAATGAATTTGAAATGTGGTGCTGGCGTCGAATGTTACGAATTCCCTGGACTCACAGGCTAACAAATGAAGTTCTCAAGAGAGCTGAAGAAACCATCAGTCTAGAGAAAATGATCGCGAAAAGAAGGTGTAGTTGGACAGGTCATTTACTCCGGCATTCACCATGGTGCACCACACTGCTTGAAGGGAAACTGGAAGGAAAGACTAGAAGAGGACGACCTAGAGCAGGGTTCCTCGATGGCATTAAAGGGAAACGTCCATATCAACTAATCAAGCAGCTGGCTCAGGATAGAAGGTCGTTGGACGAGGACAGTCATGCCACCCACCAACCATCAGGTTGAGGAGAATGAGAGAGAGAGAGAGATGCAGCAAAATTATCCTAGCTGTTTTAAAACAGGTAGGTATTTTCCCTGTTGACAGCATTCTAATAGCAATCATGGCTATTATTTCACAAGTCATATCATCCCTAATAACTCTTATGAGAACCCCATTAGGCCTTGGAGCAGTGTCCATAGCTATGTGGCATGTTGCTTTAGCTATCTTGTCTTTGGGAGTGATGCTACTAAATAAGTCACCTAAACAGATACTTTCAGTTTCAGTGATCTTAGGAGGGTAATTATTTCTTTCATTCTTATTTTCAACTGAGAAAGCTTTTCCAAACTCATCAAAATATTTCTGGAATTTTGATTTTACAAGATTTAGATGCTAGTTCGAGAAAGCTTCTTACTGCCTTATTACATTGATTATGGAATTGGTATTGAGTAAGTTCTTAATTATATTTGCTTCTGCATTTCTCACAGGATCGTCTCGATGTCCGTTCAGGATTGGAGGATTTATTGAAAGTTTTCTTTCTGATGGCAAGCCTACGCTTTTTTCTGGCCCCATAATACTTAGTATCTGGGTGTTTAGGGCCTGGTAGAAGTTTTATGGTACTGGAGAAAACTACAGAAATCATCAACAGCTTTGTTATATTCAGCGTTATCTGCATGAGATATACTGATGAATTTAACTTTCCATTCCATCAATGCATGCTGAAATTCTGATGTTAGCTGATTTTGATTGATAATCATCACTACCATTAGAATCAGTTTGGTGGACCTCTGTACCTCCAACCTTAGTAATTAAGTTACTATGGTGAATTTGTGGATGTGAGCAGTTCAAACACTCTCTTATTGACTACATAACACATTTGTTTCAGTTTATTGTGTGTTATTTGTCAACTGTTTGGGACAAATCCATTAGAAAACAAATAAGGAATTTCCTGATGAAATGGCTGAAATAACAGAGTGGACTATTAGAAATATTGAATAAAAATCAGAGGGTAAACATTTAATGCATATTTTTAAGTTTAAAAAATGTTACAGACTGTCACCCAATTTCATATGTATTAATTTTCTTTGAAAATAAATTTAAAAGCAATTTTATTAAATTTCCTAGAAATATGGACACTGGACCACATCCATGGAGAGGAAACAACTAACCCAGAGGTATTCTTTGCAGCATGTATCCATACTGATACCAACACTCAAGACACTCCAAGTAAGCATAAACACAAGCAGCAAATAAAAAACTTTCATCATACCTATGACAGAATTACTGTCAGCACCAAAGGCACACATGCACTGTGGTCCACCAGGTACCTGGAACTTGCAAAAACTCCAACTTGAGCTGAAGTACTTAGGTAAGAAAGTGGCCGAAGCAAGGCTGGAACAAATAAACAATCATTTGAAGGAAAAAAAGAAACCAACCCTGTTTCTTCCAAACATCAAAAATACAATAATCATATTTTATGCATGTCCATCAATTAACAATTTTCCTCTGAAGGAATAATATTTCACTTATATGTACACTCATTAAAAAAAAAATGCAAATCATGAAGGAGCCATTGCAAGGGCATGTAAGTGGGTATAAGCACAGGATATGGTGGTATAAAGGAAACATCAAAATATTGTAACAAATCAAGCATTTACTGCCGAGTAACAAACACTTTCAGGATCCATTTAGTATGGTGTTAGACCACCCGTAGCATAGAGAAAGGCGGTGATAAGGTCGGACATGGAGGCACACAGATGTCGGACGTTCTACTGAGGAAGATGATGACACTGCTGGAGCAAATGGCCCTCGAAATCTGCAGTAGTTGCAACTAGCCGAAGTTGCTATTCAATCTGGTCCAAAATGTTCTCAATAGGCAAATATTCTGGAGACCTTACTGTCCAAGGAAACTTATTGACATCATGAAGGCAGGCCAAATATACCCATGTGGTGTGAGGCCGTACATTATCGTGGTAGAAAATTATATTAAGCTGCACCAAGAAGAGAAGCACAGACTGTCACAGAATTTTCTGGATGTATCACCATCCCATCAATGTTACTTCAATCACCACCAGTAAGGAGCAGGAATCACAGAAAATGGCACCCCGTACCACGATACCTCTCGTGATGGCAGTGTGCCACTCTATAATGAAGTGTGGATCACTGAGTTGGCCAGGAGGTCTCCAGACTCAAATTCAGTGGCCGTCAGTATCCAGACAGAACCATGATTTGTCCCTTAATCCCACTCGTCACCAATCTGCAAGCTGCGTATTCCTGGCAGCTGTTCCTGACAGAAGTTCAAATGTGCGCGGTGCTGCTCAGGTCATAATGGTAGACATTTTAAGGCAGGCCTTTCCAACTGAGGTGCCACCAGGGCCCACACCGATGCCGGCAGCAGCACTGGTGCTGAGCTGTAGCACCGGTGAGGTGGAAAAACATGGGAAGTGGCAGAAGAAGAACCACAGGTCAAGTAAGCGTGCAGCTTACGTAAGCAATTATTAATGGCAATTTTGTGAACAAATAAACACACCATCTTTTCTCTACATATTTTTTGTTTGCCTTTGTGTACATTTAGCATTTAAGTCGACTGTTGACACAGTTTTGTCGCAACTATTTTACCAATATTGGGTTCAATCGATCTGGCAGCAGAAATTCCAAGTACGGCCTCTACGTCAGCATCAGATAGAGAAGTCCTGGTTTTACTTTTATTTGAATTTGCAATTGAAAACATTTGTTTGTATGCATAAGTTGTACAAAACATTGTCGTAAATTTTAAGGCAAGTGCATGAAGTTTTGGAAATTCCTGTGCATGAACACCTATATAAAACAAAATTAAATCACTGATGTAGTGGTTGTATCTGTCGTTTAAGATTGTGTCGCACTGCAGTTTTATCAGCTCTGTTTGGAAATATGGTGGTGATTTTTCAGGACGTGCTGAAAATGGTGTCATATATATTTAAAGTTGAGGTGCCATATCGTTAATTTCTTTGAATTGGGCATTGGATTTGTGCAATTCTGTAACAACGTCTGGTACGCTCCAAGAAGGCAAATTTAATACTTTTAAAAGGAAAATTTGTTATATTTCCAGCTCTAAGCTGATTTTAAAATAACAAACTCTGGATTTAAAAAAACTTAATTCTACCACACACGGTGCTAATAAGCTTGTTTCTCCCATGCAATGAAGTGTATGTTACTCTACTGTCTCTCAGGCACATATGCAGTCGCACCGGCCGCTACATGGGGAAGGAGGGGAACAGTGCCACCGAGTACAGAGCTGGTGTGCCCCACGCGCTAGTTGGAAAGCAATGTTTTACGGGATGCTGCAATGACAGACTCTACTCTGTTAGGTGCCTGGATATGGTACTGGTGGACAAAAGCAAATCTCTAGCTGCCTACACATGTCCCTGGATGGTGCACAGCAAGGCCCATGGAGTTCTTGCAGCCTGCTGTACAATGAAATGATCCTCCCTCCTGGTGGTCCGCCGGGGTCGACCCAACCCTTCTCAATGCATGTGTGTACCCTCATCTTCTCACTGTGTACAAAACCAATCAGAACGGTTCAAGTGTCAAGCAATGCACCAAAACGTCCAACCTGCCTCTTCTAGGCCAATCAGGTGGCTTCTCTCAAACTCATCTAGATGAACAAAGGCTTGTTGAATGTGCCGTTGGGGCATGCTGTGTATTCACTCAGCTTGGCTCTGTGACTTACACTGCTACTAAGGCCTTATTCAGTATCTTGCAACTATGAATGAGGGAGGGACATGAATGCCCCTAGTGGCACTTCCTCATAAACAATTAAACACAAATGGGACATCTCAGCCTATGACGATACTGTGTGGCATCCTTCATTGTACTCGCATGATTCGCTAACAGAGTGAATTTTTTTTGCAAATGAATGTATCAAACTAGCACAATTTTCAATACAATATGGAAAATATTATACATACCTGCCAACTTTACAAAACAAAAAATCAGGAGATTTTGATATTTAAAAAATCAGAAAAAATCAGGAGAAACAATTGGTCAAAACTGCCTATTGTACATGTCTTGCATAATACAGGAGTACTATGATATATATTATAACACTCGTCTCAAAACCTGAATGTTGCTATATGAGGCTACAAGGCTAAAAATGACATTTCTATTCCATCACAGGAAGTATGTGAGTGAGATGATCGGTCTCTGGTAAGTCTTCCAAAAGATAGTATGAACTCATGCTACACACGTGTGAATCAGTCATGCACTCGGATGGCATTACTTAGCAAATGCATAGATTAATATATTGCATCACACGCCCGTGCGATGATTATGTGAAGTGCAATGCTATTTTTATCAAGTAATAAATTAAAATTTGCCAGAATTGTTTCCAAATGGTTCCTAAAATCTCTAGAAAAGTCACTAGTCACTATTTTTGAAATTCTGTCACTAAATTACTAAAGCAGACTCCAAATCTAGCAACTAGTCTCTAGAATTGACTAGAATGAAGTGAATTAACATGAACATAGCACGCGAGAAGGAGAGATTGACAATCGATATACGCGTTGCGATATACAGGTTTCAATAAACACCCCACATTTGCACGTGTTTCTCGTATTAATAAACGTCGATATTTCATTTGAAAGCTACCAATGAGTTAAGGACTTCTGGCCACTGACATAAAAAGCTGAAATGACGGGATCTGAAAACAAATGTTTGAAGTTCAACACAAATAAGCAAAAATAGGAAGAAATAATAGAATGATTGGGAGGCGGGAAAAACTGCCGAAAATCGGAAGTCTCCCACCTAAATTGGGAAAGTTGGCAGGTATGATTATATTACTACAACAGAAAGATTCAAGTAAAAAAGCAAAAGATCAATCAATCACCACTGATCAGCATTTAAGGCTGTTGCCCAGGTGGCAGATTCCTTATCAAATGTTTAAGTTTTTTTCTAAATTATTTTGAAGAAGTTGGACATTTATCAATACAGTATTTACATCTTTTGTCAGGTTCTGGCTAGTGAAGATCTTAATTAAGGTACAGCCCCGGCATTTGCCTGGTGTGAAAATGGGAAACCACGGAAAACCATCTTCAGGGCTGCCGATAGTGGGATTCGAACCTACTATCTCCCGGATGCAAGCTCACAGCCGCGCGCCTCTACGCGCACGGCCAACTCGCCCGGTAGTGAAGATCTTGATGGTAACGGTTATATCTTCATAGAATAAGTTAAAAACGAATCTGAGGCAACAGTTCAAAGTCCTCTGCAGTTTCATAATTTGTTCCTTAGCTGTGTCAATAAAGATTACATGACAGTAGTCGAGAACAGGAAAAATCAAAGTCGGGACTAATCTTCATCATGTCCGGTGGAAAGATGTCTTTGTTTCTTTTCAATGGATGAAACAAAGCAAAACCTTCTGACATACTCCATATCTTTCAGTCAAATATTAATCTGACTGACTTAACTTTATGAAATAATGTATTATTCGTAATTTTTTAAATATTTCTGTTTAATCTGCTGACAATCTTATATCATCATTTTCCAAGAATTTGAATAGTAAATAGTATAACGCACAGCGAATTACACAGTGCTCATGTAAAGCAAACTCTCATAGAACTAATTCATGTAATTCCATTTAATTACACTCAAAAGTGGAATAAAAAATTCCTCAACACTAGAATTTAATAGTGATACAGAAGTCTACTGACTATAATATCATCACTGATATAATGGAAATAAAATGTCACTTCTGTTCTATTAATTACTTTAAACAAACACTAAGTAACATGTAAAGGAGCTCCGCTGCAGCACAAAAAGATTCACGGTTTCACAGTAATTTTTATGGGTAGCCAAGTAACACGCAATGCAACAATGATCATGAAGAAGACAAACTTGCTTACCCTGAAAGAATTCTTAAAGAGTCTAACACCAACCGGAATGCCTCTACACAAACTGAGAATGAAGGAAAGTGCCAATATCATGCTACTAAGAAACTTACTATGCTCCAAATGCATCTGCAATGGGACAAGACTTAAAGAATTACAGCATAATATACTGTAGTACAGGCAAATGATGTAGATTCTGTTGCTACAGAAACTGTTCTCATACTACTTTTTTTTTTTTTTTCTTTGCTAGTTGCTTTACGTCGCACCGACACAGATAGGTCTTATGGCGACGATGGGACAGGAAAGGGCTAGGAGTGGGAAGGAAGCGGCCGTGGCCTTAATTAAGGTACAGCCCCAGCATTTGCCTGGTGTGAAAATGGGAAACCACGAAAAACCATTTTCAGGGCTGCCGACAGTGGGGTTCGAACCCACTATCTCCCGAATACTGGATACTGACCGCATTTAAGCGACTGCAGCTATCGAGCTCGGTCTCATACTACTAGTACTACTAATAGGATAAAGGATTTTCCAGAAAGAGCGAGAAGACGACCATGCGTACAGTAGTCCGAAGAGCAAAAGAATTACATTCTCCATCAAGATGAAGGAATACTGGAAGTCCAGAAAGGCTGACAAATGTTAACTGTGGTCCTAAGAGGCCAAAACGATATGTTAAAAATAAAAAATAAAAATATGACTGGTTATACATCCTACTAACTTCATTTACGGTTTTCAGAGATGCTACAATTTTGTCCTGCAGGAGGTCTTAAAAAAGAGTGCTTTTACTTGCTAGTAAATTTACCAATATGAGACTGGTATATTTAAATACCTTTAAATAGCACCAGCCTGAGTCAAGATCAAACCCCTCAACTTGAGTTCGGAAGGCCAATGTTTCTACCGTTTGAGTCACTCAGCCTACCCCATAATTACACTTAATACCTGTGATGCATGTATGCCTCATAAATTTAAACAAAGGCAATTTCCAATAAGGTTAGCTTTCTCAATGATCAATAAAGTTAACTTTCTGAGTAACGATCCAAAGTATCAGGGTCACTCCTCAGCGGCTTAAAAAAAGAACACCTTGTACTGATGTTAATGAAGAATTAACTGAAATCAACAATTCTGACCTTTAAAATCTGTCTCTCACACCCCACCATAGTGCTACAGCTGCGATAGGCCTTGGTCTACCAAGTGGTCAATGCTCAGCTCAAAGGCGTGCAGAATAAAAGATGACACACGGTTGGTTCAACAAATCCTCTTGACAGTTATTCTTGGCTTTCTACTTCAGGGTCCTATCTCACTATCACATAATTCCTCAATACTGATTTCACATAGGCTGAGTGGACCTCGAACCAGCCCTCAGATCCAGGTAAAAATCTCTGTCCTGGAATTGAACTCAGGACTTCCACATCAGAGCAGGCTTACTACCCTTAGACTGCAGGGTTAGTAAAAATCTCTCTTAATTTGCCCAAAACAGTCTATAGCCATGGACAATGTTATGTAAGTCTTTCAAAAGTGAGATTATTTAGCTAACTACCCAAGTATCACCAGCCAGGAAATTGAGCGCTCAAACAAATTTTCAATGGTGACTGCTATGAAATAATTTAGAAGGGCATTTCTGGGCCAGAATGCGAATGTAAGTTAAGCCTCAAACATATTTCACTTCTTCAAAGGAATATGAAGGCAAAAAGTAAATATCTGTTGTTACAGGTAGATTTTCTCCCTACATAGGAAAATTTATGTACTTCTTTACAACTTCATTTTCTAATTGTACAACACCTAGCGCACAGATATTCTACTCAGGATATGCTAGTATAGTAATAATTGAACACATAATTATAGATCTTTATAGTTAAGTCCAACTGCATATAGTAAATTATCAATCACCTTACCTTGACTGACGGTTTAATTTTTGATCTTCGACAGCAAAAACGTGAACTGTTCCATGATCACTTGCCACACACAGCCAAGATGAATCATGATTAAAATTTATACTGTAACATACAAAAGATATATTATTTTAACACATGGTTGTCAATAATATTATAATTGAAAGAAAAGAGTAAGAAAACAAACTTTGTGATTAGTTTAAAAAATTTTGCAGGAAATTATTACATATTAGGCAAAATTTGGTAGACAAACAAGCAAGTTCATAGCTAAGGAAGAACTACCCCAGCACTCAAATGTAGATTCAGTTATTGAAGGAATGTGGGACGTAATGAATTTGGTAAGAAATGTGGTAAATTTTATATAGGCCTAACTGTATTCTGTAGGGATGTGACGACCCCATCGCCCAGTGGGAAACCACTGCAATCAACCACCCGAGTGTTGGTGGGAAAACCATAACCTTTTGGGTTAGGAGGAAATGGCTACCCACAGCCACGAACATCTTCGAGGCACCTCTCAAACTCAACAATCGAGCTGCATTTTCGTGATCTTTCCAAAAACAAAACAAAAAAACACTAGTTGTATTTTGAACTTGTAACCCTGGCATGATGGAACACCCGTTACCAATGCATCTACCCCAGGCCCCGGATGCACGTCTGGTTTCTGCCAATCGTCGGATTCTGGGGGATCGGGAACATCATGCTTCAGAGAAGGATCGGAGCTTCTCAAAATCTCTTCACCCCTAAAAAAGGAACTTCCTTGGTACTATTAACATCAACACCCTGCTGACAACTGGAAAGCTTAAACAACTGACTGATGCTCTGGACAAATTTGATATTCAAATCCTAGCGATCCAAGAAACCAGACTCCAAGATGAGAACGACTTTGACTCTGAAAACTTAAGAATATTTAAGGGTAACCTGCCATAAATATCCAAGGGAATTTATCAATACTTGGGACGGCCTTTGCAATAAGGAAAACCATCTTAGATTCAGTTATCATCTTTACATCACCATGTGAAAGAATCTCGGTGCTTACAGTGAAATCAAGCAACAAAGCATATGCCTTGATAAATGCCATGCCCCCACTAACATAGACAATAACAAAAATCAACAAAAAGTAGAAGACTTTTGGGAACTGTTTGAAGAAACTACAGTAGAAGTCCGCTGAAACGAGTAAGGCATATAACAAGAACCCCGTTATAAGGGCAATTTTTTGCTGTCCCTTCAAAATTCCTATATTGAATTGTATATTACCCTTCGGTTACAGTGAGAGCCCTATCACTGACGCACCCGTTATTACGAGTGATTTAGCGTGTGCGATTTTTCCGTTGCCGGTATTTATGCACCCCAGCGATTATGTTGCATGTGATCAATTACCTTCCGTATCGTTCCCTCGCTATTTCCACAAGTGAGTTCTCTCGTCGACATTCGTAGGCAATGTAGGAGTCGATTAGTAATACCCGTCGACTGCTGTTCCGCAACGAAAATTCGAAATGAAAGACGGCGTATTTCGTAATAAATGCGCAAATAACGTGTCCGATAACAGTTATTAACTCGTTAAAAAGAAAGGCTGACTAAACGACCCCTTCATTTTAATGCAAAATAATGCAATTAAGAAAGAATGGGGATACACCTCGAGATATGGCAGAGTGCATAATCGATTTCAGGAGTTAGTTTATATTTTCTCGCATCTAGTTAAATTACGAAAAGGCTATTATCGTGTACATTTCTAATGGGAAGATTATAATTTATCTACTGGTGCTTGAAGCGTGTTTTCATCATACATATAGTATGGTTAAGTTAGGATAGGCGACGCTGTTTGAATTAGAAAACTGGAGCGTTTGCCATAAAATGTGATCGATCATCTTTGGTACGGTATAGTTTTCTTACTATATCCATTTGCGAGCTCTCTCGTAGACATTCGAAGGCGATGTTGTAGTCGATTAGTAATACTCGTCGACTGCTGTTCTCTAAAGAAAATTCGAAATGAAAAGAGGATAATACGTTTTCGTAATAAATGCGCAAATAACGTGGCCAATAGCAGTTGTCAGCAAAAATAAAGGCTGAAGTAAACAATCGCTTAATATTAATGTTATATACTGAAATTAAGTAAGAATGTTATACACCTTGAGATATGGCAGAGTACATCACTGATTTCAGAGGATAGTTCATATGTTCTCGCGTCTAGTTAAATTTCGGAAAGGCTATTCACACAATAAATTTTTAGCGAGGAAGTTAACATTTCTCTACATGCGTTTCAAATAACCTATGTGAATTAGTAGCTAGTAGATTGTGTGAATATGATTTTGTTGTATCTGTGTATCATGCCCCTAACACCAATATAAAATTATTTATATCACAGTTAGAGAAGTTGATTTCTTATTTAACTTGTAAATATGATCAACAGATTGCTATAGCTGGTGACTTTAATGTAAATATCTTAGAGGTATCACAAAATACTCAAAACTTCCTTAATATGTTAAGATCGCATGACTTATATTGTACACATGGTGAACCCACAAGAAATAATGCATGCCTAGATAATGTTGTAACCAATGTACACAAATCATTTTACAAATGTTCATTTCTAGGACAAGATGTATTGTCAGACCATGGTGGTATTTGGGTTGAATTTAAAGTTAACTGTAAGAGAAGAGTCATCGAGTCATCAAAAGAATTAAAATGCATCAGACGTGTCATATCAATTAAAGGGGTTAATGAATTACAAGACAAATTAATAAGAACAGACTGGACTAGCCTTTATGCCATGAATGATGTCAACCTTGCATTTTCTTATTTCATTAACACGATAATTATATATTTTAATTCAGCCTTCCCTGAAAAAGTTGTAACTATAAAGGCCAACAGCTCTAAACCAAGAAATAGAGTTAAAAACTGGTTTACGCCTAATTTGGGTAAAATGCGTAGCATTATGTTAGCTTATTATAATAAGTATAAATTAAATAATAATTTAGAGGATAAAGAAATATTCAAAAACTACAGGAAATTATATAAAAAACATATACATGAGGCTAAACTTGCAGCAAATGACAGGTATATCCAAAGTGCGAACAATAAATGCAAAGCTGCATGGTCTATCATAAGAAGTGCTAGTCATACTTTAAATAACAAAGATGTGATTCCTCTAGAACCTGATCAGTGTAATAGGTATTTTATCAGTGCACATGAAAGCACATATGATCAGGATAATAGCATTTCATCAGATGGGGATGCAAGTAAACAATTTCTCAGACTGGTTGCATAACTTTGATCTTCCCTCAAATGTACTGAATAATGATTTTAGGTGGGTGGAAGTAAATCTGCAAACAGTCAGAAGTATTGTCACAAATTTGAATTCATCTAGTACCCAAGACATTTATGGTCTCTCTAACAATACAATCAAAGCAGTTATTGACATGATATTAATGCCATTGACATTTTTAATAAATTTAATGCTTAGACAATGTGTTTTTCCTGAGTGTTTAAAGATGTCTAAAGTGATACCTATCTTTAAAAAGGGGGATAGAATGTGCCCATCAAATTACCGCCCTATAACAATAGTACCCATTCTGAGCAAAATTATTGAATCCTGTATATTTATACAACTCGACGAGTACTTTTTCAGAAATAATTTGCTTTACAACAAACAGTTTGGATTTAGGAAGGGTCATTCAACGATAAAAGCAGTTGAATGTGTCATCAAAGACATATTAAATAATTTTGAGAATAAAACAGTCACAGGTGCTACATTAATTGACCTGACAAAAGCTTTTGATTGTGTCTCGCATGAAATCCTAATTCACAAGCTTGGTTATTATGGAGTAAGGGGTCATGAACTGAAATTAATGGCATCCTATCTCCATCAAAGGAGACAGATGGTGGTAATAAGTGATAAAAAATCTGGTATGGAAACGGTTAAAGCAGGTGTCCCACAAGGGTCTGTTTTGGGACCTTTCCTGTTTTTGGTCTATACCAATGACCTAGCATGTAATGTTCCCTGCACATCAGTTCTTTATGCTGATGATACAACTTTCGTAAACAGTAATGTTGATATCACAACACTACAAAACCAAGTCAGCACATCTGTTAAAATTGCTGAAAACTGGTTTCATCACAATAAATTAACTATTAACGTCACTAAAACAGAAAATATCATATTTACCTTGGATCACACTGTAAATAATGGCTGCCGTAATTCTGTTAAATTATTAGGCCTACATGTAGATACAAGACTTACATGGGAAATACATACATCAGAACTCTGTAAGAGATTATCCAGGGTGTGGTATCTGTTGCGGAAACTGAAAACCTGCATCAGTCGGGATATGCTACTTGCATCCTATCATGCTTTCTTTCACCCTCATATACTGTATGGGATCAGGTTATGGGGAAATTGTCCCACATCAAATAATGTATTTATATGGCAGAAAAAGGCAGTCCGTCTAATTGCTGGATTAGAATTTAGAGACTCCTGTAAAACTTCCTTTGTGAGCCTAAAAATTATGACAGTTCCCTGTTTATATATTCTTACAAATATTATGCATGTGAAAGAGAATCTTTCCAAATTTAAAGAAAGATCTACAGTTCACATGCACGACACAAGATACAAGAATGATCTGGATACTCCTTACTCCAGGCTTAGTAAAAGCACAAACAGCCACTGTTATCAACAGCTTAAGATGTACAATAAGCTTCCACTACCTATTCGAACATTAGACAATAGTGCATTTAACAGGGTACTGTCACAATTCTTAAGGGAAAAGGCATTTTATAGTGTAGAAGAGTATCTAGAATGTGGTATTTCAAAAACTGACGTAATATAGGTAGCTAAAATAATTTTTCTAATGACTCAGGCATAATTACTAAGATATTGTATATAGATTATTTTTATTTATACTGACAATACCTAGTGTACATTTTCTGTACTTGATGGTGGAAGAATAAAATATCTAAATATCTAAATATGTTTTCATGATACATATACGGTTAGGTTAGCTGACGCCGTTTAAAGAAGAAAACTGAAATGTTTGCTACACAAGCCTCTGGAGTGATACTGCATTTCTCCGAATCCAAGACAACATATTTTTTTCTCAGAATCTCATGCGAAAAATAAAGGGTTGTCCTGCATTCGCGGCCTAACAGTAACGAATACCACTGGCAACTACCGCGGTAACCACGTTGCTTCTTTTCACCCCAACATGCGCACACACAAAACTCGTTGACAAATGACCGTCTCTTTATTATACATCGTCAGCCACGACAACCGGTTGTACATTGCCTGTGTGTAACGTCACTGGATCTCGGGAAATAGTGAAGAGAGAATGACGTACTATTAGCCTCTACAAAAACGTTTCTCAAATCTGCAGAATGGCATCATAACATGTGAGCCTTCGAATTCTTAGAAAGGCCATGGCTACTCAGTGGCAGAGTTATAACGCGTCTACTGTAACTGACGCTTAGTAAAATTAAGTTTTATAGACAGCAGGAACATTTTTGTGATGGATAGTCGTATTGTAAAGGTACGTGGAACAGGTATTGCCAGCAAATTATCAACGGGTTCTCGTTGATATTATGATGCCAATTTTAAGTTTACGGTTATTAAACACTCGTAAATGTGAAATAATTGTTCAGCCACAAGAAAATACGGCAAGGCCTAACTAAAGCCCATAATTGACGTTAGCGAGCAGACAAAGATAGCTAAAAATGCGTACTGTACAAAAAATGCATTCAGTGGTCCACAACAAGGATGCTTTAAAGAAGTCGAAGATGAAAGTGTGAGGCATGTGCACGAAAATCTGAAGTGCAGAATGGCTATACCATGGCGCAATAAACTCGTATGTTGACCTTCAACGTTCACGATTAGGCCTATACATTGCCTGCGATTGAAGTTGGCTAAACCCGGCAAGCAGGTCATGCGTGTAGCATTACCAGTAGCCGGTTATATCTGACAAGGAGTAAAAGTAACAGTTTTATAGACAGAAAAAATATTTTCCTGATGGATTGTCGTATTGTAGAAACGCATGGAATAGGTATTGCCGGCAAATTTTCAACGGGTTCTCTTCAGTATTATCATACGAGTTTTAAGTTAGTGGTCATTAAACCCGTGGAAATAAAGAATAATTGTACAGCCGTAAAAGCAAATATGGCATAATGTAAGCCAATGTTCGGTGTCTAAAAATGCTTACTGTACATCAAAGCCATTCATATGATTTTACAACGCACTTTTTGAGCCAGATTTAAATTTTTTTAAGGAAAAAGTGGGGTTCATCTTGCATTTGGAGAAATACGGTACTATAATTTTTCAGAATGAAATTAAACACATGCTTCCACGAAAACAAACAAGTAATCCATAGTGTGGATATCATCTGCGGAAACGTAAGTTTTGAACAAACTCATTGCCATTTCATACAGATTTTCATGTGTATGGGGTTTTTTCTGACTCATACATAATCGGGTATAATGACAATCCTCTATAGGGAATACATTTTTCGCTGTTATGAATTCTCGCTATAACGGACTTCTACTGTACTATGGTTCATTCCACGTTAAGAAAACAGTATTGCTCTTATGACAACAGGGTTGCCATATCGAGCAGCTCTGCGCAACTCAATCACGGGAAAACGGTGGCATATAAGTATGTGAAATGCGATATTTAACTTCAAGATAACAAGCGGAATAAACTAAGCTGCAAATAATTTGTATGAACAAAATGGGACGGGGAGTTTACAGGGGCTATTTTTGGTTTGTACAGTATCAGAGGTAAACAATGGCACATAAAAATCCTCAGCATTGAAGTGTATGGTAAATCGGCGGAGAAAATAGACAAATAATATTTTTTATGGGCTTGAAGGGTGAAGGATGCATTTAATAAATTTCCCCAGATGGGATGAGTGGCTCAGACTGTTGAGGCGCTGGCCTTCTGATCCCAACTTGGCAGGTTCGATCCTGGCTCAGTCCGGTGGTATGTGAAGGTGTTCAAATACTTCAGCCTCGTGTCCGTAGATTTACTGGCACGTAAAAGAAATCCTGCGGGACAAAATTCTGGCACTTCGGCGTCTCCGAAATTCGTAAAAGTAGTTAATGGGACGTAAAGCAATTATTATTATTATTATTATTATTATTATTATTATTATTACATTTCACCAGGCAACGCGGGGTACTACTGTTCTGTCGTATCGCTTACCAAAAGACAAAAATTAAATGCTGTCTTAAAGAAAACAGCGATAATTAAAATGCGCTTAAGAAAGAACAGCTAAATAATAAAACCAAGCTCAAACAAAACACAAGACAAATTTTTGTATCAGTACAAGTTATGCCATGACTTATCGCTGCACACCACAGCATCAAAATCTTCAGTAATAACTTCTGTACCGTACGAAAATAATAGAACACACAGAAATACTATGCAATATACAACCAAAGTAAAATATCTGCCATTAGACAACTTTATGGTACTCACCGAATGTTACTTCCTTGCCGCTGCAGGCTAAAGGCCTCTTATCGTTCTGAATCGGACGAAGATTCACTGTCGACAGCAATGATGAAGGGCTCCATTTTTTTCTGGATCAAATCAGATTTCCATATGCCTGCTTCAATATCTTTCATGTGTTTCACATAGTTCGCCAGTTTTCAGAGGACACCCGTAGGAAACCTTCATCGATGAGTCTTTCCATCTCCCTTGTTTAGAACGTGGTGTTGTTCATAGCAACATAGTGCTTCACTTGCGCCAAAACAAGTTCAATAGGGTTCAGCTCACAATGGTATGGTGGTAAAACGAGGAACCGTTTGCCATTTCATCGATTCTGTGGCGATCGTATTTCTATCGCACACTGTTTTCGAGAGCCACCAAGTCTGTGTTCAGCATGTTCTCATCATACACTACACCACGTTCTCGAAGTCTTGACCGCAGGTTCTCTTCTTTCCATGTTTTCGTAGGCAGAGCTTCTTTCTTGCGGCTGTGATAGGAGGCATTGTCAAGAACAATGACAGAGTTTGGTGGCAGGTTCGGTAGTAGACGTTCTTTAAAATACTCCTCATAACAATCACCATCCATTTCGTCGTGAGCATTTACGGTATTCTTCTTGCACTGAAACACGTACTTCGCCCTTGGCACGAACCCATTCTCGTTACTGGCATGAACTAATGCTAACCGTGGACCATGACCTGCAGGTGACTTAAGATCGCAAGAGAGTCCTAACAGAAAAGCATCCCGTGGAGTTGAAGTGGTCTTATCTTTCCATTCTTTCCCACCAGTGTGCCCTGTGTTAACCCATGACTCATCAGTGTAAAAGATGTTCCTTCTCTCGTCTCAATATTTCCTAACTGTTGACAGATACTTGTGACACCAAGATATAATGTCCTCTCTTTCCATCAAACGACCTGAATTCCCTTTCTTTTCGTACTGGAAACCCAAGTCTCTCAACAAACGATCCAAAGTTCTTCTTTTGAACTCGGGAAGGTCTTTATCATTCTTCAGAGACTGTAGGACTTGCTGCAAGATAGGAGGTTGGTTTTTAAGGAAAAACTTTTGCACCTTACGCCTTACACCACTGCGAACAAAATCACTGAACTTGATTGACCTGCTATCTTTCCGTGGCGCTTTACGTTCTCTTGTTTTAATTGGAGAAGCGAAAGGTTCTGTAGTGGCTACTGATCGCATTTTATAAACAGTCCTCTCAGAAATGCCTGTTGTTTCAGCAGTTTCTTTAACCACCCAGCTGAGGCTTTTATCCGGATTCTTTCGAGGGAGGTAATTAAGTACGTTAAGCAGAGTTTATTTTTGTTTCTTCCTAAGTATCTCTCCTTGCTAATTTTTATGGACATTCTCACCAATAATGCAAATAAATCACTATTGATTACCACTATTAATGTTAAAAGAAAGAAATCACACATGTAGGCTAAAACATAACACTCACTCAACAGAATACAATTAGGCCTCTACAGTGATATAAAGGCTGAAAAACATACGCAACAAATAAATACCGTAAACGATAAATCACAGTATTAATGTTAAAAGAAAGAAATCACACAAGTAGGCTAATTAATCACGGCTAATTAATCACATAACACTCACTCAACACAAGACAAATACGCACTGATATAAAGGCCAGAAAACAGACGCAACAAATGAATACTGTAGATGACTACAAAATATCACAGTATAAATGTTAAAGAAAGAAATCACACACATAGGCTTATCCCATAACTATCACTTAACACAAGACAAGTACGCACTGATTTAGAGCCTAAAAACACACATGCAATAAAGAAACACTGTACGCGACTTCACTACAGAAGTGAGCTGCCCGCGGTTCACAGAGGTTCGCACCAGAGCAACACAGAAGGCAAATGAAGCAAGGCAATGAAGCGATGGCTGTTCCCGCCATTGTATTTTCTCCCTACGAATGTATTCGTGAAAAATAAAATGTTATATAATTATTTTAATATCTCATGGGCAAAAATGCCTCATCCCTTTTATCTATCTTTCATAATACATTACAAAGTACAGTATAATATCCCTTAATCACGAGGAATTATGGGTGTCTCAGAGGGGGTATGTTCACTCGTTGTAGGTCCATAAGAGCAATACTGTTTTCTTAATGTGGAATGAGCCATAGCAACATCCCTAAACATCACATTGAAATCATATTAGGGGATTTCAATGCACAGGTTGGCAGAGAAAAGAAATACAGATCAACCGTAGGACTTCATCCTGCATATCAGTGAACTAATAAGAATGGAGAACGTCTAATAAGCTTTTGTACATCATTCATGCTGAGACTTATGTCCATGCACCTTATAAGACCTTTACATAAAAAGAAAACTTGGCGATCACCTAACCCATTATTATGGGAATTCCAGATTGATCATGTTGCTATTTCCGTAAAGAATATGCTTGAAATTCATTATGCTTAAGTACGGAAGGAAGTTGATTCGGATCACTACCTTATGCAAATCAAGGTTAGGTTCCAACCAAGTCGATCCAGACCCAGAGGCAACCGATTTCCAAGAGTGGATCCGGACTGCCTGAGGTAGAACACTGACGTTTTTGTACGTGACATACACGATCAAGATCCTAAGGTGTGACCAGACATGCAACACATTACAGTCATCAGCAATGAAATTCAGACAGCCACCCAGGAAATGTAAACACAAATGGTTGAACATAACCTGTGATGAGGCTATCATTGATAGAATCAAAGCATGGAATCATTGGAATGGACACCAAACAGTCGACAGATGGGAGAATTTCCTGAAGACTCAAAAACTGACCTCACAAACAATCCGCCGCGAAAAACGTGCATACGTGAAAAACAGACTCACAGAGATAGAACAGGATTTCCAGAAAAATAACACTCGGAATTTCTACAAGACATTCCATGAGGACTTATCAGGGTACAAACCACCAACATTATGTTTTCGTCGACCTAACAGATCGCTACAGACGAACAGTGAAGAGAACTGCAAGATTTCCAAAATCTACTGAACTGCGATCCACCAATTTAAAGACTACAGTTTGAAAAACCTCCACCAAACCCAGACTCACAGCCCCCAACAACTCAAGAAATAAAAGAGATAATCCAATTGCTCAAAAATAATAAAGCCCCTGTAGAGATGTTGAATATAGGAGATGACCTGATCAGAAGAATTCATACACTCTTAACAGAAATATGGGAGACCATGATGATTCTGAAGGACTGGATGAATGTCATCCATCCATTACATAAGAAAGGCGATCGAACGGACCCCAACAACTACACAGGCATATCCCTTTTACCAGTTCTATCTAAAGAGCTATTAAACAGAGTTGAACAACAAACAGATCTTTTGATTGGTGAATACCAAGCAGGCTTCAGAAAAGGTAGATTGTGTTCTGAGCAAATTTGGAGTCTGAAGATGATATTAAGGACACATCACAGTACCACCATATTTTTCACCTTTGTGGACTTTAAGAAGGCGTATGACTCTATCGACAGACAAACTATTGTGGACATCCTAGGAGAACTGAGTGTGGACAAAAAGACCACAGAATTAATCCACCAGACTCTCACACACACATCATCTCAAGTTTCAAGGTGAACTATCCGAACCTTTCGAAGTGCATACAGGAGTTCAACGACGAGATCGCCTCTCCCCGATCCCTATTAACTTAGCGTTAGACAAAGTCATCAGGGAATGGGGAAAAGTAATCAAAGGTATAAACACTGGTACTCGGGGACAAAGAATTAACGTAAGTGCCTAGCTTTTACTGATGATCTAGCTATCTTTACCAAGACTAGTGAAGAAACCAGGTATACCATAGAGAAGTCACATGAGATAGCATCAAAGACAGGCCTCCAAATATCGTATGAGAAGACTCATATCATGGCTAATTGACACCAGAATATCCAAAGATCCCTACTAGATACAAATTATGGAATAATCACACAGGTCCATTCCTTCAAATATCTAGGAGAAATCACTGTACCATCCGGATTGGAGACAAAAGCTAATTTAGAAAGAGCCACCAAACTCCTGAAAGCATACCGAATAACATGGAATTACTACAATAAAAGAGTGATGTCACGAAATGCAAAACTTCTGCATTACAAGACTGTTGTTTTTCCAGAAGCTTTGCCTCAGAAACCACATCTCTAGGAGGCCACTTTAAAATTGATGGAATTGAAAAACAAGAACAAAAAAATTCTTAGGAAAATAAATGGCCCCGTTCATGTAAATGGTATGTGGATCAAACGAAAAACTGTAGATCTGTACAAAGCAATTGACAAGTTCAATGATGATATGCACTACCCATGCATCTTGGTAGGTGTGCTAGGTACCAACTGACGAGCCCAACCTAGCACACAGAGGCGAAACGCTGGCAACCAGGAATGAGTTACCTGGAAGATTTATTATGTCCAATAACGGACCATTTATATTGGTATTATAAGTTCAATGATACCGTACGCAGGAGACGAGATTGAAATTCTATGGCTACATCTGTAGAATGGACAACACAATATACAAAAAGAACTGCTTGGTATAATTAATTCGATGAAGGTCAAAATCAGCTGGTTAGAGGACATAAAGCAGGACTTGTAAGAAATTAACATCACAGAAGATACCATCAGGGATCGCAAGGCTTTTGGAACTCTGGTTGCAAAGCACACGTTCATGGAAAAGGCTAAAAGAACCATAAGGAAACAATGGATGGAAGAATGCAAGAAACAGCATCGCGATTTCATGAAGAGATTTTGGGAGGAGAAGAAGAAAGGAAAACCATCATCAAGCTAACAACTTCCAACACGCTCTATAAACGGGCATAACGAAGAAAGAAGAAGAAAGAAAGTAAGTACAGTATATGTATATATGTGTACAAGATTGTTTTATTTTTGTTCTTTTTTAGTTGGGAGACCCAGGATTCTTTTACTCAACAATGGAAAATTTACTTCAGTGCACTTACAATTACAGTACATTCTGTGGCTACTCCATAATTACAAATACTTAGAAACCACTATGAAATGAACTTACCAATAAATGTTAGCAGTATTTGCTCCTCTCCTCAACTCATTGATCATCGACCCTGTTGATGTGTCAAACACTCTAATTAGCGTTCCCTGCAAATATAGAATATGGGAGGCAATGATAGATTGACATTATTCAACGAGATAAACTAAAGATTTGATTTTCTTGAACATACAGAGTTGAATAATATTCCTCTCTTCCTAGATCTCTCATAATTCATATAAAAATGCTACTGGAGAGCAAATGAACTAAACTCGTACAAAGTGATTTTATTTATAATTATATTATTAATGAACTACTCCATGTCTTTATTCAGATACAATTTTTAAATGTTTACCTTTCCCTAGAAACACTTTGGTAGGTTTTTGCTAGTCCACAATTTGCCATAATATATGTAGGCCATCCAAAAATTAAGTTTCCCTATTTCTTTCTTTGTAAAGTAAATGTATTTAGCTGGAAAATATGAGCATGTGCAATCATATACTGGCTAAACAAGTTCCACCTGGTGTCAACAGCGCAGCAGCAGTGGCTCGAAATGGCGGCTCGTATTCTTTCTCCCGCTGCCTGTCTGTGATAAAGTTTCTGCGGAAATTGCGATGGGCCATTCAGAACAAGAGGCATGGAAGGTTCAATGCAGGTGTGCTGATCCATGGTAATGCTCCCCTACATACAGCTCGGCGCTCAGCAACTGTTCTGCAGGAGTAGGTGTTTAATCATCTATTGTACAGTCCTGATCTTGCTCCCAGTTATTTTCATCTTTTCTTGCCCCTCAAGAAATTCCTGTCCTCCTGTCAGCATTTTCACACGGATGAAGAGTGAATACGAATGTCACACGCTAGTTCCATTCCCAGGCGGCAGACTTCTATGACAATGGCACACAAAAGTAAATCCCATGATGTGACAAGTTTCTCAATTCTGGTGGCGATTATGTCACAAAATAGCTCCAACATCACTGTATCGAGTGCCAATAAAGTTTTTCAAGTAATTATGTTGTATTTTCTTACATAGGGAATCTTAACTTCTCGATGGGCCTTGTATTTACTTATTTGACATTATGGTCTAATATTCTAATAATCTAATTATGTCTAATAACAATGTCTCCATGTTTGCATTTGGTTCTAAAGTTTTAGAAGCCTTCTGAGCAGTCAAGTGAAGTACATGACAGACACAGCCTCCTATAGCCACTGGAGGATTCCTTTTTTTTTTTTTTTTTTGCTAGTGGCTTTACGTTGCACCGACACAGATAGGTCTAATGGCGACGATGGGATAGGAAAAGCCTAGGAGTTGGAAGGAAGTAGCCATGGCCTTAGTTAAGGTACAGCCCCAGCATTTGCTGGTGAGAAAATGGGAAACCGCAGAAAACCATCTTCAGGGCTGTCAACAGTGGGATTCAAACCCACTATCTCCCGGACGCAAGCTCACAGCCGCGCACCCCTAACCGCATGGCCAACTCACCCGGTACTGGACGATTCTGCGGTTTCAAAACTGCTGACACTCCCTTAAATTTACCTACCATTGTATTTGCACTGTTGCAACCAAATGATAAATAGTACTCCCATTTCAGCATCTTAATCTTAATTTCTCTATCCAACACCTGAAATATTCCTTTCTCAGTGCACATTCCACCAAAGCAAGCAGTAGAGTAACAATCTTTCTTTCTTCTCACAAAAATAAGTAAACATTAATGGATACAGTACAATTTCCAGTCACTGTTATCATTGCCACCATCAGTCGACAATGAGTAAGGCGCATTTTGAAGACTGTTGACTATTTCAGATCCTGTTGTCTCAGACATGCTCCTCACTATTGCTGTTGTCTTGGTTCTGCTACTTCTCTACTCCTTAGCAATTTCCGAGTCTGGAAACATGACCTTGAATAATAGTCTAGCATGGTTTGCTGAGGATCAAGGAAGGTTATGTTCAACCAAAAGACATGTGAAATAACATTCAGCGTGTATAACACTATTATAGTCGCTTTCTGTAGCAAAAAAAAAGACAGAAGCATCTTGCATTGCCCTTTGTTGCGCCCATACTCTCCATGTTTTTAGATTTTACATGGCACTGTCAGTCATTGCATCCTCCATGTTTAACTGAAAAGCCCTGTTTCACAAAACACGTGATTCGTTGAAAGTTTAGATGGTCCTAGACATGGAAACTCTGCCGTATACTGCCTTCTGGTAATGTTGATTTGCCACAAATCGCTTTTGTCCATCGTTACTCAGCTCCTCATTGCTTTTAAGCTTAAACATCTAGTTATTTCATTTAACACAGAAATAGGCTTGCACGACACAACATCAGCATCACATTGTAAAACTTCGTGTTTTTGTAACAAACCAGAGGTAATAGAACAAGAAGCAAACAAATATTCAAGGAATGCATTCGGCAAAGATGTTACACTCATGGTCAAAGGTTGTAAACGAATGTCATCATCCCGTATTTTTTTCACGAACTATCTTTTAATGGCGAGGCTCATACGTGACATACTGTACAAAACATTTTTCACCAAGCTCGATAGCTGTAGTCGCTTAACTGCGGCCAGTATCCAGTATTCGGGAGATAGTAGGTTTGAACCCCACTGTCGGCAGCCCTGAAAATGGTTTTCTGTGGTTTCCCATTTTCACACCAGGCAAATGCTGGGGCTGTACCTTAATTAAGGCCACGGCTGCTTCCTTCCCACTCCTAACCCTTCCCTGTCCCATCGTCGCCATAAACCCATCTGTGTCGGTGCGACGCAAAGCAACTAGCAAAAAAAAAATTAAAAAAAAAATAAATCATATTCATGGGGATCTAGAAAATTTAAAAAGAGCATGTCGAATTACACTCCTCAGCCAAGATACAGCTACTTAGAGCAACACATCAATGTGACAGAATTTCTTTTTAAGAGTATATTTCCTATTAAGACGAGACCGCACATTTTCTTCAAGGCAGGCAGTGAACTGTATAGTTTTCTGCATTAAGATATGTACGTTCGAAATGTTATTGCTTGTATTAGATTACCATCGCTTATTTCACTGTTTTGTACATTCAGGATTGTTTATTTTGCATGTTATTTAAATTTAATTAAAAATACGGATAATTCGTCATTCGAAGAACGTCGGTCCCATTACTGAAATTCAGACTTAATTCAAAACTGCCCTTACATTAAGAAAAAAATAGTATTTTGCAGAGTAATTTAAATTCAAAATTTCTCCGCGTCATGAAAGAACACGTCTTCCGGAATGTGCAGTGTAGTTTTCCACACTTTCACTCACTTCGGTGTGCCTACAGTGTGCTTCGTATTTGCTAAGTTTGAGTGAAATCATAATTCTTTTGTATTCAGCGTTGTAAGGAACGCCACAATATCACGTAGCAGGCAGTGTGCGGAAAAACATAATCTGCGATTGTTGATAAACTGAACCATAATAGGTATTTTATTTGATCCTGTACTGACCTGTCTAAATCTATTAAAGAAACTATTTAAAATAGTTTATGTCGGGTCCACTTTGTCAATACACTTTTAATGATTGAATATTATTATATTATTTATTTATTCTAACATACATGTTTCAGGAAGAATACACATTCCCTTCATCAGTGAAGTCAAATCAAGGAATTTTTAACACCGGCGATGCCAACAGTTGGCGAAAGAGCATGGCTCATATAATCAATTTGTATGCACCGAACAATATTGTCAGTGCTGATGAAACTGCATTTTTTTAATGCCAAGCCCAAAAAGACTTACGGTTTAAAAGGAGAGAAGTGCCAGCCGGGAAATCGTACAAGGATAGGGGTCACCGTACAGTGTTGTAATGCAGGCGGAAGCGAGGGGCTTTCTCCCCTTGTAATAGGGAAGTTCCATAAGCCACAATGTTTTAAGGGCATCGGGCACTTTCCGTGCAAGTACAAGGCATCTAAAAATGCAAACAGTACAGTAATCCAAGGGAGAAAGCATTTACACATAAGAGCCAGCATAATATGTTCTCATCTTTGAATTGTGTTTTTTTTTCTTTCGCTGAGTGAGGTTTTGTTTGCCAGTGTTTTATCCAAGTGCATTATCTGAATAATGCAAATGCACCTTGTTGGATACATTTCAGAAATAGTGTTTTACATGGCATTTGAAAGGTTTAAACTGAGAATCAAGGCAACGGCTCTTAGAATATTTTGTGACACTTTAAGGGTTGGCATTTCTGAATTATGAGTTGGCTGTTAATTCAAAAGAACGTAATTCAAAGTCCGATTTTTGCGTCCCAATGACTTCGAATTAATGAGGTTTTACTGTAGCCGTATTGTATTCCAGGAGTAGCGTCACTCATAAAAATTTCAGTCATTGGTGTTGAGTATTTACGTTAGCGAAGATGTAAAATATTGCGCAGGTCTTACATACATACAAACTAGGGTTGGAGTGGAGGATCATTGGCCTTCAGAATGAACACATTTCCCTCTTACAAGTTACAGTATATAACTTCACATCTGGACATGATAAAATGAGTTGGGCCTATTATTATTAACTTTATTGGCCACACATTGGACCACTTGAGTCTTCCATGCACACTTTTTATTTGAAGGTTGTTTGATTCTTTTTGTATGCCCAGTACTTTTTCATTAGTTCTGATCACAGTGTTCTTAATTCGTCTGAAATCTCTACAGGCCTTCTGCGCATCATTTCAATTGGAAATTTGTGATTCTTAAGAAAGGTGGTAATTTTATTCTTGTACTCTGCATTTGTAATTTCGAGACCAATTGTTTTGAGATCCCCTCGAATTTCTTTGATCCAATGCCCTCCTGTCTTCTTTCCCAGATTTCCCATCACTAGTTGCTGTAAAATCCTGTTTTCTGGTAATCATAAGATGTGAAAGAAATGAAGAGTTTCTTATCTTCTTCATCGTGCTGGTAACTGGGTCAATTTCTCGATAGACAGTTTCATTGGGGAGGATTCTCCAAACTCCTTCAATCTGGTATTTCTTATTTATGCAAGTTCTGTTAATTCTTCTTTCAGTTTTGGGGAGCTGATCAGTTTTCATTTTTAATTTGGAACAAGGTTTTGTAAGTGTAAGTGGCTTTGGGCAAAGTTACAGTTTTGTAGTGCTGGATCTTAGTGTCTATTGACAAGTATTTTTTGTTACAAGTTGACCAGGTTAGAAATTGTGTTTTTTCACTTCGTTGGTTCTATTTATCCATGTTACTTTCTCGCTGTACATAATAATTTCTCCAAGGTATTTAAATTGTAGGACTATGTTAATATTTTGATAATTTATTATTACTTTGTTTATGTCAAGGGGTTTCATTGCATGATCTCAGTTTTCTCAAAGGATATTTGTAATCCTATTTTTAATGCAAATTTTTGGAGACTGGAGTTCTGAGCATGGACTTCTTCCATGTCAAGGGCTAAGAGAGCTAAATCATCTGCAAACGCTAGGCAGTTTGTCCTTACTGAGGGTTTTGCTCCAATTTTGATTTTAGGTGGGTTTTCTTTTTGCCAAATTTTCATGATGTAATCTAGAGCCAGACTGAAAAACAGTGGGGATAATCCGTCCCCTTGTCTGAGGCCTGTATTGTAAAAATATTTGACATTTCTCCCCTGAACCTTACCTTTGAAATTGTGTTGGTTAAAGTTAGTTCAATAATTTTTGTTTAATTTAGGATGAAGGCCATATGATCTGTGGATTTTTAAAAGAGGTCTGTTTATACTATCATAAGCCTTTTTGAAATCTATGAATGAAATAAACAGCTGTTTATTTTTGTATTTGTAATATTCCATTATTAGTTTCAGGCTGAGAATTTGCTCTGGGCAACTTCTGTATGGGCAAAAACCTCCTTGGTATTCTCCAAGTTGTGGTTCCAGAATGTTTTTTAATCCTATTGTAAATTATGCTGGAGAAAATTTTGTAAGTGCAGTCCATAAGGATTATTCCTCTGTAATTGTCTGGATTAGTTTTATCGCCTTTTTTGAATAATGGATGGATTACGCCCGAGGTCCAATGTTCTGGGATTTTCTCTGTGATCCACATTTTAACTAGATGCTGATGTAGATTTATGATTGCTGGTTTCCCTGCGTTTTTCCAGATTTCTACAAAGACTAGGTCTTCACCACATGCCTTATAATTTTTTAGTTCTTTAATTGTGAATTCTACCTCATTGAGAGTTGGAGGATCTTTTAGATCTAGGGTGGTTAAAATGGATGTGTCAGTATTTACTTCCAATGTTTTCAGCAGGCCATCGCAATCTGAAAGTTTGTTGAATGTCTCTGCGAGGATCTCTGCATTTTCTTGATTACTATGTGCTAACCTTCCTGATTTTTCTCTCACCATTAATATTGGGGGCTCATATTTTTTAAGATATTTGCCAAACATTTTATATTAATCTTGTGATTTTTTTTTGTTAAAACTTTGCTTCTATCTTTTGTAAGGTATTTTTAAGATGTTAGTCCTATAGTGAAGTTTAACCAATCAAATTTGTAAAATCCGTAATAATCCGTATCGCTTTCATACTGCCACAGTACATGTGAGAAATCTGTAGAAACTACAGAAAATCCATAGTAGTTAGCATCTTAGCTTTACATATAATTTTGTAACATGTAAAATGTTACGTAATACGAGGGTTGTAACTTTAATAGTAACAACTATTTAATTATAACTGATACAAAAGAGACACATGTTACCAAGTTTTACTGTCCTTCAAAGTAGTCACCAGCACTGTGTACAACCCGTTGCCAGCGATGTGGAAGTCGTAGGGTAACCTTTAGCAGCGACTGTTGTATTGATAGTTCAAATGGAGCAGTCTACCGCCTGACAAATCTCTGGAACAGTTCTGAAGCAAATGCCATGAAGTGGTTACTTCATTTTAGGAATCACGTCAAAGTCACAAGAGCTTAAGTCCGGAGAGTATGGTGGATGGTACAGCAATTCCCAACACCACTGACCGAACAAATCAGCCACAGCTTGCGCTGTATGCCGCAGAGCATTGTCATGCAATATGATGGGTGGGTTCTGCAGAAAGTGTCCCCGCTTCTTTCTCAAAGCAAGTCGCAGGCTGTTTTCCATAAATGAACAGTAACACTGCGCATTGATGGTCTGCTGTGGAGAAATATAATGCGTTAGGATAACACCATCACAGTTGTACGCAAGAATAATCATAACTTTCACACTGCTGGGGTTCTGATGAACTTGTGATCTTCGTGGTGACCCATAACAACACCATTTGTTCGGCTGGCGTTTCAGTTGTGGCTCGTACAATTTGGCTTATGTCTCATCCAGCATAATGGTACATCGTAAGAAAGCCTCTCCTTCACACTCACAGTGCTCCAAGTGGTTATGAGCAGTGTCGTATCATAATCATTTCCGTCAAATCACAAGGATACCATCGTGATGCAATTTTTCTCATGTTCAGAATTTAAAGCACAGTTGTATGCGCTAATCCGGTGTCTCGGGCCACCTGATGAATCGTATGGCATTGAGCAGTGTCCAGTAACATGGCACCAACACTAGGACAACCTGGCCAATGCATGTCTGCCACATTTTGGCATCCCACCGTGCCACTGTTCTGTAAGGCAATGCAGTTTCCCTGCAAGCCTCCTGAAGACCTTGATGACACTGCGGTGCTGTACGACCTCTGGCACATTCAGTCAGTATCCAACTCCGTTGCTCCCTGTTTTGGAAACATCGTGACAACACTGCCTTAAGCCACCAGCTAACAAGAGGCCCTGTTCCTCCTACCAGTTCGCATGCGCATGATGTGGGAAGGGAGAGTTCACGTGCTCTGAGGTAAGGTAGGTATGTAACTAACGTGTGCTAGCAGCGATATTATTAGGTTCCATTGCATGGCACCTCTACAGCGGTGTGCCACTATTAACGTTTCAACCTTTGTATTGTGCAACAATTTTTCATTATATACTTCTTTCATAATACATATTATTATTATTAGTTATGATGAGGCCTGCTAGGGACCACATGTCAATTTCAATTCATCCTTGCTTGTTGTTTCCTCTTCTGTTCTTTCCAACATTCCTTCATCATTGCACTTTGCTTTATTCTTCTCTCCATTGTCCACTTTGGACTGGCTTTCCTTTTCATTCTTCCTTCGAATCCTTCCATTCTTAAAACTTTCTTTTTTAAAAATCTATTTCATTAGTGTCCTCTTCTCTTATTTTATTTCTCTCTAAATCTTTCTTGATCTCTTATATCCTACGATGATCAGAGGATGTAAGCATACCGTGTTGCTGAACATTAAGTAATGGAGTTTGGCTGAAGTTGTATGCTCCCTAAAGAAGCAACAGAAATTAAATCATATTCAGTGAATACAGGTCCAAAGGAAAGCAACATGATTTGTTCTGAGTGATTTCCAACAAAAAAGTAATGTTACAAAAACATTGCAAAATTTAGGCTGGGAATACTTGGGAGAAAGGAGCCAAACTTATGTGTTTGTCCAACCCTTGTCCTATTTTCTTATGGGGTCGGGTAGGAGGTGAGATGAATCTGTTATGGCGGGTTTTTATGGCCAGATGCCCTTCCTGACGTCAACCTCATCAGAGGAGTTAATGAGATGAAATGAATGACGTGATATATGATAGTAGGGAGAGGGTGAAACCCGGTGCCGGCACATAGCCTACTCCTGTCGAATAGCACCAATGGGTCTGCTCAAGGCTTAACGTCTCCATCCGATCGACAAATCACCACCAACAGCGTCATATGCCCTCACTCCATATGAGCACTGCGGAGAGGTTTGGAATTTAATCCAGGCTTTTGGCACGCAATCTAGTTATTAGAAAATTGTATACCACCATCTCCCCTACCCTGCCGGCCAATATTCTGATGGTGAAATTTTTTTCGACCAACGGGACTACAACTGGCTAACCTCAGTGTCAGACCATTTTAGACTTCAGCGCCTTAACATCATGGCCACCAGGCGGGCAACATATCAATTTATATAATATTTTTATATTCTGTAATTCAGGAAGTATAATTCCAAAAAGATTCAATATTCTAAATATGTTAAGATTTTAGCAAATTTTCTATACATGTAGATTGGGACATAGGCTAGTTGTATAATCCAACTATTTTGTACTCGGCTGTTAAACAAGGCAGTGGTACGGGAAGTACGTGAGGACACAGAAAATACTTAAAATTTATAAGAGAAGGGTTGTAAATTGTAACGGACTCTTCACCTCACCGGCAACTACTGTTATCAACCTCGCCACGCACATAACCTTTTTCTACAATTAATATGGACTTACCTTCATCTGGATACACACCGCATTTTCTCTTCAACTGGAACTTGCATACTTATGTGGATTTGCACACATCATACCTTGCACGAACTCTACTCTATCCACCTGTATGACCGACGATAAACTAACCTCCTTTTCGCTGCCTGACGTCATGTGACATCGCCCGCTTTGTCACGCATGCTCCACTAACTTCTGGAATATTCCAGACATATGTCTCATTATTCCACACTATAAATACCCGGCCTTCCTCTGAATGTGTTGAGATGGACTTTGGCCTGTGTGGAGGGAGGAATCTTTAACATCATCTCCGTCTTTAGCGACATGTGCCCTGGACTCTCCATTTTTGGGCAGAACTACTTGGTTCAAGATGAGGTATGACAAACTAAATATGTCCTTATTGTAAATAATGCTGTGTTGCATTTGGAGCTATTTTATTTGCAAATCTTAACTGGGAGCAGCGCATTTCCAGGCCGAGATTTTACTTGCATTTTCAATTTCAAAGCCTCTATTGACTATCCAGTGACTGTTTGCTTTCCAAATGTGCGTGTGGTATATCCGCAACTCTGCGACTCCTATACACACTTGTGGTTAATTAGTGCTTTACCATGTATGTTTTGGTACACTTGGAGACTGTTTCATTATAGTATACAGTGACTTACGCCAGTAGGACAACGCTTATTCGTGCCTATTCGGGTGTTAATTGAAGAGGTGGCAACTTTCACATGACATTAGACTTTGCTTAGTAGACTTCATGTTGGTATACTTCAATCTGGTAACTGCGAACATTCTTTCTTATTCTCGTTGTTCAGCATTTTTCTTTAAACTGTATTCATCCCCTTTTTGTCCATCCCTTTCCTCTCCTGGCCCCTTCTCTTATTTGCTTTCATTTTCTTGAATATTTTACTCTTGATGTAACTATTTGTATTATTTCTGGTTGGGAAAATTCCGTATTTGTACTGACTTCTATTCTTCTAATATTGTAAAAGTCTGATTTGATTTTTCTAATATATATATATTTCCAAATTTTTATCTTGGTTTCTCATCTAATTTCACCTGTCATGTCCCTTATTTCTCCTGCCATTTTCTTTTAAAAATTTTTTTTGAATATTATTTAGCATAATTTCCACTGCGCCTACTCTGGAATGTTTATTAGGAGAAGCCCTTTACCACGGCCTCAATTCTCAATTTGGCATTTTTCTCATCGCGTAAATTTATTCCCTACTGTTTGTAAGCACTCGGTGTCACCGATACTTTGGATTTCCCTTGGCTGGATTTATGAATAAATATATTCATATATGCATATACCCCCATTGAGGGGTTTTACACATGGTAGCAGAGTAAAGTCGCAGTTTATTACCACTCTAAATCTTCACCCTGTTACTGCCTTAGTTCTTTTGTTTCTTTCTTCTGAGGTTTAGTGGTTTTCCTCGCTAGACTTTGCTTTTCTTTTTGTCATCTCTTTCAACATGGCTTATTTTTCTGATAATTTTTCTCCTTATACTTCAGACACTTCAGACATTTCGTTTGATCCCCACTTCAATTTTTCGGATCCAAATCCTTTTACTAATATGTCTTATAATCCTTTTCTCCCTTGTAATTCTGATCTTACTTCCACGTCTAGTACTCTTACTACTACTCTTTCTTCTAGTTCATCCTCTGAACCTTTACCAACCCCGCCTCAACCTAACACCCCTCTCTATCCTGATCTTTCTCTTTTTACTGCCGAATCCAAACTTCCACTTAATCAAGCACCTCCGCCTTCTCCCCATAAAACTCAACCAGCACAGCATTATTCTCCCGATTTGCGCACTCCACCACCATCCCCTTCTCAGCAATATTTTTATGAATCTCCATATCATCACACCCCTTCTTCACATCAACCACTTAATTTCCATATTTTGACTAAATGTCTCGATCAGGTACCCCTCATTCAGTCTACTGATCCTGATACTTTGACACAGTGGCTTTTTTTAGTTCGTAAATTTCTACAGACGGACTTGGCTCCATTTTCCCAATTGCTTTCGTTGCTTTATCCAAAAACCTCTGGTCATCTTAGTAATTTTTGGCTCCAGTATATGAAGTCTTCTCATGATTGGGCTCATTTTCGCTCGGTTTTACATACTTATTTTCTGCCTTATGAAATTAGACAACAGCTGAGTAACAAATATATCAGACGTCATCAACGTCCAGAGGAATCAGCTTACGATTATCTTGACTCCATTATCGGCTATTCTGATGTGTTAGCTATTGCTCAACATCCCCAGGAAATTATTTCTCTTATTCGATTTTATGCCTCTCCAGCTTTCCGCCAAATCATCAATCCCTTTACGCCACCCACTACTATTCCTCAGCTTTACCACATTGCTCAACTAGATATTCTAAATACCCGTAGCAATTTTTCTTATTATTCGTCTACCCCACCTCCCCAGTTTAACACATCAACAACTCGCATGCCTTCTACCACTCGTTCACCTTCTCAGAGTGATATTTCTCGCCTTCGCTGTTATCGGTGTCAGGCTATGGGGCACCTCGCACGAAATTGTACCAATTCTACCTTGGGAAACTTCAATTCCCGTCGTCAGTAGGCAGCTCACGACCTCTTGGGCAAAATCTGCCTTATGTTTCCTCAACTTTCTCGCCTGCTACTAAATCACAGTCGTATACTCTTGTACAGTTACATAACATTCCCTCCTTAGCCTTCTTAGACTCAGGTTCTGCAATTTCCCTCATCAGTTTCTCCTTTTTTCAGCAACTTTTACAAACGCATCCGCATCTTCAATTGCGCCCTTCTACCATCAGATGTCTTTCCATATCTCAGCACACTCTTGAAATCATGGGTCACCTAAAACTTAATGTTAAAATTTCCCAATTTTCTTGGCCGTTTGAATTTCAAGTGGTTAATAATTGTTCACTTCCTGTTATTCTGGGATATGATGTTTTTGCTCATACTGGCCTTATTTATAATACTGCTATGGCCTCTATCTCTTTCTTTTTCAATCCGCACGTTCAAATTCCTTTGGTAGATCCCCTCGACTTCCCTATGAACCATGTATTCAGTCATCAGCATATTTATGCCACTGCTCCCCAACTAGATGCTATTGAGGCCTTGAAATCTGAATTTGCCGATGTTATCACAGATACTTTAGGCTCCGTTGTCAATTATCAGGCTCACATTGATTTACTTGATGAAACACCTGTTCGTTCGTCTCCTTACCATCTTAGCCCTCCTCGGATGGCCAAAATGGATGACATTATTGACAAAATGCTTCTGGATGGTACCATTGTCCCATCTTCTTCCAATTATGCCTCTCCGGCCTTTCTTGTCGACAAGCCTGATGGTTCTTCGCGCCTGGTAGTTGATTACCGTAAATTAAACTCCAAAATCCTCTATGATTCCTATCCTATTCCTAAAATGCAAAACGCTTTCCACTTTTTTTCTAAAGCTAAATATTTTTCTCTTTTAGATCTCAATTCTGCTTACTACCAAATCCCCTTGGACTCTCGGAGCAGTCGGCTTACTGCTTTCATCACCCCAAATGGCCTCTTTCAGTTCACAAAAGTTCCTTTTGGATTGAACTTGGGGTCACAAATCATGCAGAGATTAGTGGATTCCTTATTCTCAGATTTCAAGTACAAATTTCTCTATCCTTATATTGATGACCTTTTAATCTTTAGCCCAGATTTTGAGTCCCACATGTCGCATCTACACCAAGTTCTTTCCAGACTACGTTCTATTGGTCTGACAGTTAACCCCTCTAAAATTTCTCTAGCTCAAACTTCTATAAAGTTCTTAGGTCACATTGTGTCATCTCAGGGAGTAGCTGTCGATCCCGAACGTACTTCTGCTATCTCTAATATTCCACCTCCCAAAAATCTCAAACAAACACGCACCTTTTTAGGCATGGTTTCTTTCTACCACCGGTTCATTCCTAACTTTTCTCACATTGCTGAGCCTCTCAATTATCTGAAACGTAAAAACGTCCCTTTCATTTGGACTCAATCTCAACAGGACGCCTTTCTTCAGCTTAAGTCTCTTTTGATGCATGCTCCCATTCTTCAATTTCCTGATTTCTCCCTACCTTTTGAAATACATACTGATGCTTCCAATCTTGCTGTTGCTGGTGTTCTAACTCAGGTTGTTAATGATGTTCCTCTACCTATCGCCTATTTCAGTCGACTTCTTTCTCCTACTGAGAGAAAATATTCTATCTTCGAGCGTGAAGCCTTGGCTTTATTAAATTCCATTGAACACTTTGCAGAGTATTTGGAACATAAAGAATTTCTTGTCAAGACAGATAATCAGGCTCTCTCATGGTTGTTACATAACGCACCTAAAATTGGTAGAACTGGCCGTTGGCTCATGCGATTGTCCAGATTTAAGTTTTCCCTTAAATTTATTTCTAGCACTGAGAATTCTGTAGCTGACGCTCTTAGTCGCTTATTTGACACTTCCACTCCTCAGTCAAGTACTACTGACGATTTACCCCCGAATCTTTCTATGATGCCTTCATCTTCCTCCATTCATGCGGTTCTTTCGTTAACAGACTTTCCTCTTTCCTTTCAATCCTGTCAGTCGCATCAGCTCACCGATCAGTTCTGCATCCAACTCAAACAATCCATCTCTGATCCCTCTTATCAGGGTCCCTTTACTATTTTTAAAGATCTCTTGGTTTACAAACCCACTAAGAAAGCTTCTCCTAAAGTGGTGCTTCCTCAGGCTCTTCAACCCATGATTTTACAATATTATCATTCCTCCCCTGTGGGCGGGCATCTAGGCATCACTAAAACGTACAACCGTATTGCCTCTCTTTTCTTTTGGCCTCAAATGCGCAAATCTATTCACACTTTTGTTCAAACTTGTGAATTGTGTCAAACATCTAAACCTTTAAACATAAAGTCTGCTGGTCTTCATTCTGCCCTGCCACCCACTCATCCTGCCCAAACCTTTTTCATTGATCTAGTTGGACCCATAGTTCGTTCTTCTCGTGGCAACTTGTACATTTTTACCTTGTTGGATGCCTTCTCAAAATTTCTAGTCCTTCGACCCTTACGGAAATTCTCTACTAAGATCATCATTAATTTACTCACTGAACAAATCTTTCCTATTACCGGTTTGCCTGCTAATATCGTTTCTGATAATGCTTCTATTTTTACTTCAAGTGTTTTTTTTAATATGTGCTTTCAGCTGGGTATCAAGCGTATCTTGACTTCTCCCTACCACCCTCAGTCCAACACCGTGGAAAGGTATCACCGTAATCTCAAAGTTGCTTTATCTATATTTCATAGTTCTTTCCAGAAAGACTGGGATTCTCATCTTTCTTCTTTGGCGTTAGCCTTTAATTCTAGTATCAATAGTTCTACTGCTCAGACTCCGGCTAAGCTTTTTCTTGGTCGTGATCTTCAAACTCCTCTTTCTCTAACCTGGGATCTGCACAACCTCCTTGAATCTTCTGATCAGCCATCCTCTTCATCACTCTGGAAAGACGCCTTTGATCAATTGTTAAAAGCTCAACAGGTCCACAAAAAAGCTTATATGCTCGTCATAAGCCATCCACTTTTAAAATTGGTGATTTAGTCCTCGTTGCTAATCATCCACACAGCTCGGCAATTAATGCCACTTCTGCCAAACTTGCTCCTCGATGGCTTGGACCATACCGTATTTTGTCTTTCCTTACTCCTGTCACTGTATATTTGCAATCTACTACTGATTTGTTTGATACTAAAAAACTTCATCTAAATCAGCTCAAGCGCTTTCATTCTTGAAAACTTTCATATCTTGATTTTCTTTTCTTTTGCCCTGTGTTTTTCTTTTCTTGTTATTACCTCCTCTTCTTTCTGCTTTTTTTTTTTTTCTCTATTCTCCATCTGGTCTGGTAATGTCTATTGCTCCCAGTGTTATTTATTTTTTTTGTTCCTTTTTTTTTTGTTTGTCTGCCTCATCCCCCCATTCTTTTCTTTCCCTTTATGGAATTTCCTTTTTTTTCTCCCTCCACACAGGTTTCTCCAGTCTCCCTCCCAGCCAATTGGCACAGGTTGTAATGGGAGTGTACATAAAACTTCCCAACCATTTTATTTTTCTCTTTTGTAATTGTTCTTAAATTTTTTAAATTTTCTTGTCATTTGTAATATTTATATTTATATTTCTATGTTAATTTATCACTACCCTTTTCTCCTTACCCTTTTCCCTTTGCTAACGCGTTAGCCCTTTTCTTGTTTCCTTTCCTCCTCTACCTTTTTGTATTTTCTATTTCTCTATTTGGACATGTTTATTGTGTTTGGACATTTTTCTGCCGCCTCTTGTTTTGTTTTGCAGTATTTTTTCTCTTTGATATACCGTTGCGGCTGCTATCGACCCCCGCTCCAGCTCATGGAAGGGCCCTCCATTGCTGTTCCTGGGGCCGCCTCGCCGTCGCCATTCAACTGTATCTTCCGCTTCTCGTCTTCCACCAGCCGTCTTCATTTAACTCCAGCTGCTTCTACTACTACACAAAAAAAAAAATCCTTTGGATTTTTTTCTGGTGCCCGGCGGATGATGTAACGGACTCTTCACCTCACCGGCAACTACTGTTATCAACCTCGCCACGCACATAACCTTTTTCTACAATTAATATGGACTTACCTTCATCTGGATACACACCGCATTTTCTCTTCAACTGGAACTTGCATACTTATGTGGATTTGCACACATCATACCTTGCACGAACTCTACTCTATCCACCTGTATGACCGACGATAAACTAACCTCCTTTTCGCTGCCTGACGTCATGTGACATCGCCCGCTTTGTCACGCATGCTCCACTAACTTCTGGAATATTCCAGACATATGTCTCATTATTCCACACTATAAATACCCGGCCTTCCTCTGAATGTGTTGAGATGGACTTTGGCCTGTGTGGAGGGAGGAATCTTTAACATCATCTCCGTCTTTAGCGACATGTGCCCTGGACTCTCCATTTTTGGGCAGAACTACTTGGTTCAAGATGAGGTATGACAAACTAAATATGTCCTTATTGTAAATAATGCTGTGTTGCATTTGGAGCTATTTTATTTGCAAATCTTAACTGGGAGCAGCGCATTTCCAGGCCGAGATTTTACTTGCATTTTCAATTTCAAAGCCTCTATTGACTATCCAGTGACTGTTTGCTTTCCAAATGTGCGTGTGGTATATCCGCAACTCTGCGACTCCTATACACACTTGTGGTTAATTAGTGCTTTACCATGTATGTTTTGGTACACTTGGAGACTGTTTCATTATAGTATACAGTGACTTACGCCAGTAGGACAACGCTTATTCGTGCCTATTCGGGTGTTAATTGAAGAGGTGGCAACTTTCACATGACATTAGACTTTGCTTAGTAGACTTCATGTTGGTATACTTCAATCTGGTAACTGCGAACATTCTTTCTTATTCTCGTTGTTCAGCATTTTTCTTTAAACTGTATTCATCCCCTTTTTGTCCATCCCTTTCCTCTCCTGGCCCCTTCTCTTATTTGCTTTCATTTTCTTGAATATTTTACTCTTGATGTAACTATTTGTATTATTTCTGGTTGGGAAAATTCCGTATTTGTACTGACTTCTATTCTTCTAATATTGTAAAAGTCTGATTTGATTTTTCTAATATATATATATTTCCAAATTTTTATCTTGGTTTCTCATCTAATTTCACCTGTCATGTCCCTTATTTCTCCTGCCATTTTCTTTTAAAAATTTTTTTTGAATATTATTTAGCATAATTTCCACTGCGCCTACTCTGGAATGTTTATTAGGAGAAGCCCTTTACCACGGCCTCAATTCTCAATTTGGCATTTTTCTCATCGCGTAAATTTATTCCCTACTGTTTGTAAGCACTCGGTGTCACCGATACTTTGGATTTCCCTTGGCTGGATTTATGAATAAATATATTCATATATGCATATACCCCCATTGAGGGGTTTTACAAAATTATTATTATCATCATCATTTATATTTGAATAAAATATTAATTGACAGATTTAGAGATGGAAGTAGTACAGTGACAATGTCCAAACATGAAGATAATGTAATATTTAGTTATGAACAGCTACAATTTCAAGGCATATTTTTACAACTTCCTTATACTGGTAGTTTTACATCTGCCAGCAGAAAAATTTGAACTTCAGGTCTAATGGTATTCAAACAAGCAAGAATAAATTTGGAATGAACTATACCCAGCTAGAAGATAAAATATTATGTATGTACCTTTTCAGAGGCTGTGGCAAGTCTTGTACCCTGCAAATTCAGTGCTATGCAACTCAAAGCTGCCTCATGGGCTACAATATCAAGAGGAGCTCTTTCTGTGTTGGCTAGATCAACAACTTGAACATGACCAGTTTTGCGACCAGGGAATGCCAACAAAGAATTATTACTGTTAGGACATAAAACACACAATCCTGAAACAAAATAGAGTTAAATTACTAAGAATGAAAGTGTAATACATATCCAGGATCAAATTACAGGAAAACAAGTAAATAAACTAAAAGAAAAAAGTATGACACAGAGAATGAATATAGGCAGTAAATCAATCCTATGACGAACAGAGGATGTAAGCATACTGTGTTGCTGAACGTTAAGTCATGGAGTTTGGCTGAAGTTGTATGCTCCCTATAGAAGCAACAGAAATTAAATCATATTCAGTGAATACAGGTCTAAAGGAAAGCAACATGATTTGTTCTGAGTGATTTCCAACAAAAAAAGTAGTGTTACAAAAATATTGCAAAATGTGGGCTGGGAATACTTGGGAGAAAGGAGCCAAAGGTGAATGTTCTGAGCTGTCAGTTGACTGACATCAGCAGACGAATAAACCTAAGTGGAGATTTTTAAAGCAGAGAAGATCACAATATGCAGATAAAATTGGAATTCAAGACGACAAATTGAAGTAAATATTTGTTCATAAGGAGAGGAATTAGGGGATTGGAATAACACGTTTGATAAATTTCCAATTTCTTTGAAATCATTTAGAACGCACTAAATGCGGATCAGTGGTGATGGATTGATTGAAAAACACAAGGCAATTACAATTTATTTTTCCACATAGTTTCCTGCTTTGGAAATGCATTTGTCCCAGCGTATGGGCAGCTTTTTGAAACCGTTATTGTAAAAAGAACAGGGTTGTGTCACCTGCCAGTTGCACACAAAGTCTTCCATACTCTCGTCATCCTCAAATCGTTGCCCTCCTAGAGCTTCTTTAAATGGTCCGAACAAATGGAAATCACAGGGCGATAAGTCTGGGCTGTAAGGAGGATGATCAAGTGTAGTCCAGTGAATTTTCTGTAACTTGGAGACAGTTAGAGCTGCACTATGGGCCGTGCCGTGCACTATCGTGGAGGAGGATGACTTGTCGAATCGGTTGGTCTTGTCTTTTGCGGCGAATGCAACCCTCGCCTTGTTCAACAGCTTGCAGTAGTAAGCGGCATTGACTGTGCGTTGCTCAAGCAAAAAATCAATCAGCAAAATGCCTCACCAATCAAAAAAACGGTTGCAAGAACCTTGCCAGCTGACAGTCGATTTTTGGCTTGCACTGGTGCTGCCTCCCCTTTCCTCCACCACTTCTTACTGGGTTGTTTTAATAATAATAATAATGTTATTTGCTTTACGTCCCACTAACTACTTTTTAAGGTCTTCGGAGACGCCGAGGTGCCGGAATTTAGTCCCGCAGGAGTTCTTTTACGTGCCAATAAATCTACCGACACGGGGCTGTCGTATTTGAGCACCTTCAAATACCACCGGACTGAGCCAGGATCGAACCTGCCAAGTTGGGGTTAGAAGGCCAGCGCCTTAACCGTCTGAGCCACTCAGCCCGGCTGGGTTGTTTTGTGGCAAGTGACGATCTGACTCAAAAATGCATCACCTTCTTCTGCAAACCTTGCTGTAAGCCTTTGAAGGCCTACAAATGTCTCAACTTCAGATTTTTAGTCAAAAGGAGAAAACCCATCTGAAACACACCTTATGGAACTGTAGGTCATTTGTGACGATTGCTTGATAGCTCCCTTAACTGATTCCATCTTGTTCAGCAATTTCTGATACTGTCGCCTGTTGACTGTTGTCAATAATGTATTTAACCGCATGAATGTTTTCGTCTGTAATGCTGGTCCGAGGACGGCAATAGTGTTGCCGATTTTCCACACATTATCATCCTGCTTTGAACTTTTTATGCCAGGGAAACACACGCGTCCTTGACAATGATCACCGAACTGTGCAGTCACTCTGGCAAATTTCCGCCTTGCATTCGGAGAAATACGGTACTATAATTTTTCAGAATGAAATTAAACACATGCTTCCACGAAAACAAACAAGTAATAGGCTTACATAGTGTGGATATCATCTGCGGAAACATAAGTTTTGAACAAACTCACTGCCATTTCATACTGATTTTCATGTGTATGGGTTTATTTCTGACTCATACCTAATCGAGTATAATGACAATCCTCTATAGCGAATGCATTTTTCGCTGTATGAATTCTCGCTATAACGGACTTCTACTGTACTATGGTTCATTCCACGTTAAGAAAACAGTATTGCTCTTATGACAACAGGGTTGCCATATCAAACGGCTCTGCACAACTCAATCATGGAGAAACGGTGGCATATAAGTATGTGAAATGCAATATTTAACTTCAAGATAACAAGCGCAATAAATTGTACTTCTGGGGATGGGATGGCGGGTTCCTGGACATCACAATGAACACACCTTTATCCCTCCTCTAAAACGAATTACACGTAAGATTTGCATCATTTCTACTTCCTTACAATGTTATAAAGCTGACGAGACACTGCATCAATTGTTACCCATGGATCATTTGAGATAAACATCTTAGCTGAATAAACCCGTACATTATTTTAAATATGAGTGCTAAGAAATAATTTTGTATGTAAAATGCACAATAGAATATTTGAAGGGAATATTTTTAAAGGTGCATGTCAAAATAATTGTCACCAAATTCTTTGGAGACTGCAGAAAACTGTTAACATAAACAGCATTGACGAACACATTTGATGTTGCTGGGCATCCACTTTATGCTCTGCTTTTCCCCAGTCGTTTAACCTTTTCGCTGCTAATATTGTGAGCGACTATCTGAACCTTCCGTGCTGAATTATTTTTAAAAAATATAATGCCTCAAAATACATGAAATATATGAAAATTGTGCAAGATATTTCATATGAACTGGCAAAATAATTCCAGAACAGCTTTCAGTTTTATTTTCTCCACATAAATTAACAGAGAAAACCAGGGTTGTCCATGGGAGCTAAAATACACTTTCCTATAAAATGTTCTATATTCCTCTTTCACAAGTGCTAAATTCTTACCAAATTGCACAATGCTCTTTCAACAATTACAAATGTGAGGCATTTTAGCTATTTTACAAATCAGGGTTGTCCATAATAGTCAAAGTACTCACTTGAATAGATCGGTTATGACTAATTATTTCCAAATAAAAAGCAATCAAAGAACATTTTTTTTAAATAATGTAACAAAAATTAAATTTAAGTCAGGGTTGGCCAAAATAAGAACTGTAGTGAAAACACCAAGTTCCAAAATATCAACTCACCTAATTTACACCAAATTGTTTCAAAATTTACAGCAGACACTCCAATGTGTCCTTCTTCAAAACTTCACTAATGTGTGGTATATTTCGAAGCAGGGATAAACAAAGAGAGCCACGTCACATTTGATGCACATGTACCGGGTTTCTCGCCTCTTCTTTTCACCAGTTGTTGTGTTGAAGCAGACATGGCAGCACCTTGTAGGAAATTTCTTCTTTGGAATAGGTTGTACACGGGATGGGAAATGTCTCTCTGTCAGTCTGAGTGGTTGGTCATCAGATGTAGGACGTCCTCTTTTACTGGTTTGTCTAGATACGTGGTACTTCTGGATGAGTTCCCTTATTAGCTGTAGCTGGAAATCTGCTAAAGATATGTTCTGCCCAGTTTTGACATTGAAGAGGGCATGAGAATTTAGAACAGTGATGTCCAGCTGGTGGAAAAAGAACTTTCGGTACCATTTCATTGACTTCCGCACACACTCGATCATATCTGATGGGTCAACAGGACCCATGTACTTGTTATAGTCAATAAAGCAATGGGTTTCTCTACAGGCAGTCTTGTCTATCTTCCCTGTAGGTCTCATGTTGTCAGTATGTCGCGTGGTCAGCATACAAACTTCCCTACGATCGAACCACCTGAAGGCAATCATGTTATCTGTTGCTCTTGATTCAGTTTGTCCTTTCTTCAATTTTGTAGTAAATTTCAGCATACCCCTTGTGTTTTTCCTGACAGTACCACATGTGTTGGTTTTGTTTTTGTGTAGGTGATCATACAGTTGTGGACTTGAATACCAGTTATCTATTTACAATGTATGTCCTTTCTGCAAGTACCTTTCAATTAGCCTCAAGACAACTGCACCTGATACCCCAAATTCACGTTCAGGAATTATTTCTGTAGTTGACCCTGTGTAAACAATAAAATCCAGCACATATCCATTTTCACAATCACAGATAACAAATGTCTTTATTCCAAATCTGTGTCTCTTTGATGGGATAAACTGTATGAATGAAAGCCTGCCTTTCAAAAGCATCAAAATTTCATCAATGCAAATATTTTGAAGCCGGGTAAACATTTCTCTGAACTTGTTTCTGAGATGGTCAATTACAGGCTTTATTTTATACAGCCAGCCACCTTTAGGCTGACTGTTATTGTCACTGAAATGTAACAACCGCAATAATAAGAGATACCTGTCTCTAGACATGAAATCCGAGAACTGCTGGGTCATTATTAGAGGATCAGTTGACCAGTATTCAAGAATTGTAAGTTTCTTCATTCTTGCCACAAGCATTGTCACAGCAAAAAAGACGTACAGTCCTTCAGGTGTGGTTTCCCTCCATTTCTGTAGCCTTGAACTTGCAGACGGTGGTATTGTTTGCATAACAAAGTACTTGTTTGTTTCAACTGCTATATGCTCCATAATTTCTCGTGAAAAGAAGCAATGAAATACGTCTAAAGCCGCTGGTTCATCATGAATCACACCGAATGATATACCCGATGAACTGTTATCAAAACAGTGTATTACAGGACTAAATATATTACCCATGCGCCAATGAAATAAATCGGGTTAGGAACGAATTCTTTTCCTGGTTTGTGGAGCTGGTACTGGCTCAACACTATCACTGTCATGACTGTCACAAGGACTGGAATCGCTACCCAAATCACTGATATCCGAGTACTCGTCTTCTGATTCAAGGGTATTCACAGCTTCTATAAGTTCGAACATGGAAAGAACGCGCCGTCCGCTACTTGCAGCCATTTTTACAAACCCTGGAGAGAGGTGCTTTGTGGGACTGCCAATCTAGGTTGCGCACTGAGCTGAGTGCATTATTTCAGATATTTGACCACAGATAGCGTTAAAATGCAGTATGTTTTGACTGATGGTCCATTATGCTGCTAAAAGATGTAGCTTGTTGCCACTCAATTTTGAAAAACAAAGGAAAGTCCAAAGGTATATATTTCCTTTTCAGAAATTTAGCTAAAGTTACCGAAGAGATATTTCGGGCGCAGCATGGGCGTGACATACTATCGCGGCCAAGATATCCCAGGCGTAGCAGTGTAAGGGTTAACTTTATGCAAATTCATGTCCTAATTTTTTGCACTTTTGGACAGATATTTCCATACCATACGTGAATACAATCTGTGATTTATGTTCATAGAAACTGAAAAACTATGTACACGTATTTGTCTAGATCAGAAATATAGGATTTTTACCATTTATAAACTATCACTGCAGCAACGGTCCTTTACACTTGTTAGTGTAGTTGTATTAATTGGCAATAGGACTACATACTAGATAGTACAAGTTGTATCGGGATCTACGAGGATGGTTTGAAAAGTTCTTGGAATCACCGCTAGATGTCAGTGCTAGAGCAACGAGGTTCCCGCGCAATAATCACACATCCTTTGTGGGTCAACACGTGGCGCGTCAGTGCTCTAACTGCAGGAGTATGGTAGTGACGACTCTTTGTTGTTGTTCCCGCGTAGTGATTTGTGACAATGAAAAAAACTGGGATTCGAGCAGTGATTAAATACTTTGTAAAGAAAGGTATGAAAGCAAAGGAAATTCATGCCGACTTTCAGAACACACTGGGGGACTCTGCTC